>NC_140233.1:26700946-27300946 GCF_951802725.1 Rutilus rutilus
TGTCGCTACATATCAGCTAATAAGCGGCAGCGAGCTGCAGACCAGAAGTTAGCTGCAGTACTAGCTAGCAACTGACCGTCTCTAGTGCTCCAAGTCTCACGGCACTGTTTACCTTCCGGCCCCAGAGACAGTGCTGCGAGACTTGGAGCGCTAGAGACGTTCTGTGGCTAGCTAACCTCGTCCCCAGATTAGTGACTGGCAAACACAACAACTCCGAGCCATCATGCCAGATATTTTATAACATTACAAAATGCAATTGTAATAAACATTTTATTACATTACTATTTTGGTTTGAACATTCACCCGCCAGTGTGGCGGATGGCCTTTTGAGATTTACTCGCCAAACGGAAAATCTACCCGCATTTGGCACTTGCCGGGTGTTAATTTTGGACCCTGACCACACATAATTATTTATTTATTTTTTCACATTGCAGTGCCAGTTCAGGGCTTCCACTGAACTCAGTAATGTAAAAGACATGTAACCCTCTAGTGGTGAAGGATGGAAGGGTAATTAAAGGATTGACTTTAATATAGTAATAATATAGATAATATTGTAGTGGAAAGTTTTACAGCGACAAGCACCACTGACATTTTCTCCACATTTTAATCCAATTTAGTAAGAGATGTTAGATTGTGTTACTTATATTCTATATGTAGATATGTTTACTTACATCATAATAAATGAATATAGTCTGTGAAAGGTTTGATATTGTGTAGTTTGTGCTCCTCCATCAGCAGCTGCAGTTTCTCTCAGCTGTATCAGTGCAGTCACTGTGACGTCTGACTGACAGAGGTTTTTGCACAACTCTTTATCACTGTGTGAACACATCACAGCTACTAGGACAGTGTAAACTCTGACAGTAATAATCTCCTGTATCTTCAATCTGGACTCCACTGATGGTCAGAGTAAAATCTCGTCCAGTATTTGCTGTTCCACTGAATCTAGATGGAGTTCCAGTATAACGGGTTGATGTCTGATATATGAGGAGTTTAGGAGCTTCTCCAGGTTTCTGTGAGTACCAGGCTAAGTAATAATGATTACCACTATATACATGCACATCACTGCTGGTTTTACAGTTTATTCTGACTTCTTCTCCTGGTTGAACTGCTGTTATTGATGGACTCTGAGTTACAGTGATCTGTCCTCTACACTCTGAGAGAAAACACAAACAAAAATTAAAATTATATATATGGTGATATACAGTATATGATAAACATATATTTCACATTTTAAGATAATTAATAATCATTGTAAAAAACTGTATTACACAAACCTTGAATAAACAGTGCAATGGTCCAGATGAAGATGTTGATTGTGTTCATTGCTGTAGTTTAGTCTTGTGTGATGATGAAGATTGTGTTGTGTTCTGCTCTCAGTCATGAAGTGTTAAACTCACAGCACTATAAACACTCTCAGAGCACTGAAGCATGTGCTGACAATGCAAAGAAGTGGGCAGGATTTACAACAGCTTGTGCTGATAACAAACTCATAAACTCTACATAGAAGATTTTACTTTCAGAATAATGTTATTGAACCATTTAGTGATTAATTGTGAAATATGTTATGTTTGGCAGAAGGGTTCTTTATATTGGCATCTTTCAGTGTGGATGAAACATTTTCAGTTTTCAGAGCCGCTGTAGAAATAATCTATTCACTGTCTTGCAGTTTAATTTACATCAAGAGAATGTTTCTGATAATTTGCTACCAAGATAAAGTGAGCAGAATTCAGTCATGTGATCTAAACATGATGGACACCATTAAGAGGGACCATGAAGAGGCCACTGAAATGACTGGAGAATCATGAATTTGAAACATCATTTGAAACATATGTGTCAAACGCCATAATTATTTATTTATTTATGAGTACAGTTCTGTGCTGCACCTTTATAAGCATGTTAACAATGAGAAATCAAGAACTAAATTAATCAGTTTTACTATATTTAGAGTCATAATAAAAAAAGTCCATTATGGTCTTTGGAATCAATGTTGACATGTTGTTCTCTGGGAAATATTTTCATGATGTCTATTTTTCCCACATTTTCCACATGCATGAAGTTCATCAGGACTCATAATCAGGTCATTATATATTAAACAATGTGCATCTGAAATATTCAGAATTATTGATTCATTTATTTGAAGCTGCAGGTTTTTCTGTGAATCATGATGATTGATCTGCATATGAATAACAGAAGCATCATTATGAGAAACTCCACAACATCATCCATGATCAAAGAGGTCAAAGGTCACCTCAGAGGTCACAGCTCATCAAATATATTTCTTTAAACAGTGTTATATCAGAAAGCATTTAGTCAAATCTGAATGAGTGAGTGTTGAGAAGAGCTGAGGATCTTCTAATATCAGTGTGTTGAAGTGTTGTTTCTCTCTCTCTGCTGGAGTGTGTGTTCACTCGAGTGGAATAGAGGTTTTTGTACGAGCGTTTCATTGGATTGTATCACTGTGGTGGACTTTCGGTGGAGGAACTAAACTGGTGATCAAATGTAAGTCATTTTAATTACATATTTAAAAAAATACAATTTAGATTTCAGAAAGTGTTTTACAGTGGAAACAAGAACAACATTTATTAATAAAAAATTATATTAGATATTGTGGTGATACTTTACTTAAAGCCTTTATGTATAATGCATTATAAAGGTATCAATAGCGTATGTTATAATGTCATATATGTTTTCATAAATAACTGTAACCAAAGTTAAAATGTTTTATACTATTAGCAAATTCCTTGTTACATCTAGAATTGGTTGTTTATCATGAGTTTTAATGTATTATAATTTTTGGAGGTGTAACAATGAATAGATAATATTATAATGTGTTAAAACCTTGGTTACAATTATTGATGAGATAATGTGTAAAACAATATATAATTAATGCATTCAAAATACTTTTTTATAATGCAATATGTATAAAGGCTTTAATTAAAGTGTTACTGATATTTTTGTATAATTATTTATTCTAAAACAATGATATTATTATAAGGATAGCATTATTCCTTTCAACAACAACAATATATATATATATATATATATATATATATATATATATATATATATTATACATATACATATTTCCACACTGTGTCTCACTATGAGTTTATTCAGTTTATTACAGGTTTGTTTTTCCTTCATTTATTTCTACACTGAGTTCATATTTAGTTCATCTTTTATTGTAGAAATCATACATGGAAAAAGGAGATTTGACATCAGAATGTAAATGTTGCTACTTTCTGTAGTTCAGTCAATGATACTGAATCTCTTTTGCTCATGTTGTGCTTATAATTCAGTGTTTTGTTCATTCTGTGTGATTCAATTGTGTTTTAACTCTGTTTGAAATTGAGTTACTGTCACGATCCACACTCAGGGAAACACAGGAAGATCCAATAGTGCAAAAATGGAATTTAATAGGGAAATCCGTAAATCAGAAAACAGTCCAGGCAGGGGTCAATAATACAAAAAGGCTGTCCAAAACATAAAACAATAAACAGGAACAACGAGTGGAACAGACCTCACAAGTGGCGTGATGAATAACAAGGAATCCGTAACAAACACAAAACAGGCAGGGTATTTATACACAGGGAAATGACAATGATAATGGGAAACAGGCTGAGTGCAATGATCAGTGATGAGGGACAGCTGAGTGCAATGAACAGACAAGGATCATGGGGAATGTAGTGCAAGAGTGTGCTGGACACCGTGAGGAAGGAGGACATCTAGTGGTGACCCAAGGAACATAAACCAGACACTGTGACATGACCCCCCTTCTACGGAGCGGCTACCAGACGCTCCAAGACATAGAAACAAACAAAACAAGAGTCCAGGCGGGAGGTGGAACGGTGGAGGATCAGGGGGAGGGATGGGGGGCCAGGTCCATGGAGGGGAACAGAAACAGGGAGTGACAGCTCATCTGGCGGCCAGGACGGGGACGACAGTCCATCGGGCGGCCAGGGCGGAGCAGAGGGTCCATCGGGCGGCCAGGGCGGAGCAGAGGGTCCATCGGGCGGCCAGGACGGAGACTCTCCCTCGGGCGGCCAGGGCGGAGACTCTCCCTCGGGCGGCCAGGGCGGAGACTCTCCCCCGGGCGGCCAGGGCGGAGACTCTCCCTCGGGCGGCCAGGGCGGAGACTCTCCCTCGGGCGGCCAGGGCGGAGACTCTCCCTCGGGCGGCCAGGGCGGAGACTCTCCCTCGGGCGGCCAGGGCGGAGACTCTCCCCCGGGCGGCCAGGGCGGAGACTCTCCCTCGGGCGGCCAGGGCGGAGACTCTCCCTCGGGCGGCCAGGGCGGAGAAGACCCCTCGGGCGGCCAGGGCGGAGAAGACCCCTCGGGCGGCCAGGGCGGAGAAGACCCCTCGGGCGGCCAGGGCGGAGACGACCCCTCGGGCGGCCAGGGCGGAGACGACCCCTCGGGCGGCCATGGCGGAGACTTTCCCTCGGGCGGCCATGGCGGAGAAGACCCCTCGGGCGGCCAGGGCAGAGAAGGCCTCTCGGGCGGCCAGGGCTCAGGCCCAGGAACTGGCACCAGCGGCTCAGGCACTGGAACTGGCACCAGCGGCTCAGGCACTGGAACTGGCACCAGCGGCTCAGGCACTGGAACTGGCACCAGCGGCTCAGGCACTGGAAGTGGCACCACCGGCTCAGGCACTGGAACTGGCACCACCGGCTCAGGCACTGGAACTGGCACCACCGGCTCAGGCACTGGAACTGGCACCACCGGCTCAGGCACTGGAACTGGCACCACCGGCTCAGGCACCGACCTCACCGGCTCAGGAACAGACATAGGTACAGGGACAGACACTGGAACTGGCACCACCGGCTCAGGGACAGACACAGGAACAGACACAGGAACAGACACAGGAACAGACACTGGCTCCGGCTCAGGAACAGACACTGGCTCCGGCTCAGGAACAGACACTGGCTCCGGCTCAGGAACAGACATAGGTACAGGGACAGACACTGGAACTGGCACCACCGGCTCAGGGACAGACACAGGAACAGACACAGAAACAGACACAGGAACAGGAACAGACACAGGAACAGACACAGGAACAGACACAGGAACAGACACAGGAACAGACACAGGAACAGACACTGGCTCCGGCTCAGGAACAGACACTGGCTCCGGCTCAGGAACAGACACTGGCTCCGGCTCAGGAACAGACACTGGCTCCGGCTCAGGAACAGACACTGGCTCCGGCTCAGGAACAGACACTGGCTCCGGCTCAGGAACAGACACTGGCTCCGGCTCAGGAACAGACACTGGCTCCGGCTCAGGAACAGACACTGGCTCCGGCTCAGGAACAGACACTGGCTCCGGCTCAGGAACAGACACTGGCTCCGGCTCAGGAACAGACACTGGCTCCGGCTCGGCAGCGGCCATCTTGTCCAAAGACCCAAGCTCGGCAGTGGCCATCTTGTCCGAAGACACAGGCTCGGCAGGCGTGACGTGAACAGGTTCGGCGGCGGCCATCTTGTCCGAAGACACAGGCTCGGCAGACGTGACGGGAACACTCTCGGCGGCGGCCATCTTGTCCGAAGACACAGGCTCGGCAGACGTGACGGGAACACTCTCGGCAGCGGCCATCTTGTCCGAAGACACCGGCTCAGCAGACGTGATGTGAACAGTCTCTGGCTGGGCAGACGTGACGTGAACAGTCTCTGGCTGGGCAGACGTGACGTGAAGTGCAGGCTCGGTGGGAAGACACTCAGGCAGGACGGCCCTGGTGGGACGAGACCCAGACACGATGGCCCTCCTGGCAACACGCGCCGACATCAGCAGAGAATCGGCCACACTGGAAACCAGTCCTGGACAGCAATAGACAGATCCGGTGGCTGGCTTGATGGTTGGCGTGACTGGTGTGTCCCACTGGCTCCGATGATGGAGGTATTTGGTGAACCCCCAAAAGTCCAGGACCTCCAACCCCTTCATCTCCCACCCAGGCAATGGGTCATCCAGGCAGCCATTAAAAAAATCCTTTAAAGCTGCATCATTGTAGTCCATGCCTCTAGAGAGGGTCCAAAAAGTCTGAGCCAGACAACCCACCGTCTGGCCCTGCTGGTGTAGACCCATCAAATTTTGGACCCGTCCCCTCCTCTCCTTCTCCGTCTTAGGGGGAGAGATACGAAACCCCATAATGCTGGATCTTATATGTGACGGATTCCTTCTGTCACGATCCACACTCAGGGAAACACAGGAAGATCCAATAGTGCAAAAATGGAATTTAATAGGGAAATCCGTAAATCAGAAAACAGTCCAGGCAGGGGTCAATAATACAAAAAGGCTGTCCAAAACATAAAACAATAAACAGGAACAACGAGTGGAACAGACCTCACAAGTGGCGTGATGAATAACAAGGAATCCGTAACAAACACAAAACAGGCAGGGTATTTATACACAGGGAAATGACAATGATAATGGGAAACAGGCTGAGTGCAATGATCAGTGATGAGGGACAGCTGAGTGCAATGAACAGACAAGGATCATGGGGAATGTAGTGCAAGAGTGTGCTGGACACCGTGAGGAAGGAGGACATCTAGTGGTGACCCAAGGAACATAAACCAGACACTGTGACAGTTACATTTTCAGTTCAGGTGAATATCTCAAAATGTAAGATATTAATGTTCAGAGTGAATAATTGCTGGAATTAAAGCAGTCAGATCGGCCTGATAATAGATAATATGTGTTATAACTGCTGTTACACTTATTGATTAGATCATACATGCATTTTAATGTATATAGCAGTGCATAATTAATGCATTAAAATTATTTTATAATGCAATATGTATGAAAGCTTTAAACAAAGTGTGTGTGTGTGTGTGTGTGTGTGTGTGTGTGTGTGTGTGTGTGTGTGTGTGTGTGTGTGATTGTGTTGTGTTTGTCTCCTGCAGCTGGTCCCACAGTGAAGCCCTCAGTGTCTCTGCTGCCGCCCTCTTCTCTGCAGATCTCTGGAGACTCAGCCGCACTGCTCTGCCTGCTCAGCTCTTACTCTCCACAGGGGGCGCTGGTGAGCTGGACACTGGACGGGTCAGAGGTCACCGAGGGGGTTCTGACCAGCGCAGAGAGCCAGCAGGACGGCCGCTACAGCCGCAGTAGCGTCCTGACCCTCAGCAAAGCACGCTGGGAAGAGGGAGAGCTGTACGTCTGCAGAGTAACACATGATGGAGCTCCTCATGAGGTCTCGTTCCACAAGAGCTCTGAGTGCTGATGTTTCTCTCCTGAAGATGAGCCGTATCTGAGTGTCCTGTGTCAGGCAGGATTCACATGAGTCTAGTGCTGCAGCTGGAGTGATTTACAACTCAATACTGAAACTGAGTGTGTGTGTGTGTGTGTGTGTGTGTGTGTGTGTGTGTGTGTGTGTGTGTGTGTGTGTGTGTGTGTGTGTGTGTGTGTGATCTTTCAATCTGCTGTGTTTGCTGCAACATTCAATAAAGCTTCTCAACAAGTTCACTTTGTGTCTGACAACATCATTCAACTAACAGATGAAGATGCAGGTGCTTTTCAGAAGGTTGATGTAGCAGTAAATGTCAAATAAAGCTCTTGGGGTTTGAACATGGTCTCTGGAGACAGAGCTGCTCTATTCTGAGAGGATCACAATCACTCCACCCTGACAATGCAAATGGGGTTTTCAGTCTCACTCTTTGATTGGTTACATGATCTGGACTGGAACACTTTCACTTCTGCTTTAGTGAAGCAGCGCAGACAAACTGATAATTTATAGGAGATTAAAAACTTTATTATATAAAAATATCAAGATCAAGAATCAGCCGTTCTGACACTAATTGTTTTATAATCATTACATTTATAGGCGATAGTGTAAATATACTGTATATGAAAATGTTATTAAAAATATAAAACATGATCACAACTCAAGAATCAGCCGTTGTGACAGTAATTGTGTAAGAATGTAAAAGTTTCTGAGTCTCAAATGGAAAGCATCACGTCCAGACAGCAGAAGTGACTGAATGCAGTCTGTTCAGTTTGATTGACAGGATCATATATTACACCTAAAACATGATGATCATATTGAAACACTGACTCATTCTCTTCATAAACACAAGAGTGATGTTGATTGTAATGATATAGTGTTATTAGTGTTTGGATCAGAGGTTTGACAGTCGATGCTGGAAGGCCAAGAGAGCATTACAATAGTCCAGTCTGGAGAGAACAAGAGTTGTGTAGCTCTGATAGGAAGGGCCTGATCCTCCTAATGTTGTATAAGGCAGATCTGCAGGACCGGGCCGTTCTAGAAATGTGCTCTGTGAAGTTTAACTGATCGTCAATCACAACTAATACTTACTATACTAATACTATACAATCTACTAATACTCTAATGAGAGTTAGTGGACATTGTTGTATGTCACGTAAATCAAGAGATCACATTCAGGTAACTCACATGTCTCTTTGCTAGCATTGCATGTACAAAAACAACTTTCTCTCCCTCTTACATGCATACCAGTTCCCCACATAATACAACAACTCAACAACTCAAGACTAAAGTCGGGCGCACACTGTGACTTTATAATAGTCAAACTATCATAGTTGGTTAAATGAAGCCCAGGCCTACAGAACTATTATGTGAAGTGTAGGCGGACAACAACACGCCAAATGGAGACGTGAAAGGACTTCAACATGTTTGATAATTCTGCAGCAATAGTATAATAGTACAGTACTACTGGTCAAACATTTGGACACATGACTATTTTTATGTTTTTAAAGAAGTCTCTTATGCTCATCATGTCACGGGTCTATGAAGGAGGACTCAAATGCAGAACGAGTGTTAACCAGTTTATTGACAAACAGTAGACAGACAAGATGTGGTGCGAGAGGTGAACAGTCCAGACCATAGGCAGGGATGAGACACAATGAAAGCCGTTGTAACTAGCACAAGAGGATTGTAGGCTGGAGAGTAGTAATGGCAGAGCAGAATGAGACCTGAGAATACCAGCAATAGCCAGACAGGAACTTCAAGTTCACCAGGCAAAGCACTCAGAGATCTCAGGCTTAGCACCAGGCTTGCTCCAAAGCAAAGAGTGTAAGCAGCCAGGGACGCTCTGCTAGCAGGACAGGACTGGAACTAGAGACACAGGAGACAAGACAGACAGGACCGATGGCAGAACTGAAGCACTAAAAACAATACGAAACTTCTACAAATAAAACACTATAGACCTTAGTAACAAGAAACAAACTATGTAGCACAGAAGCACACAGTGGCACAACATCTAACAAACTGGCCACACATGAGGCAAAGAGCACACATATAAAGGGAGCTAAGAACAAGAGGCACAGGTGAGCACACTCAGGTAAACGAGGACTCAAACAAGGGAGCAGAGAACATGAGGAACAGCCGAAAACACTCAGACAAATGAGGATTCAACTAGACAAGAGGGCAAGATACAGGTAAACAAGGAGGCAGGAACAGAGGAGCACATGGCCAACACAAACAAAGACAGAGCCATGTGTTGAAGTACAACACAATCATAGATACATGAAACAAAGACCCTGACACATCAAGCCTGCATTTATTTGATCAAAAATACAGAAACATATTATTACATTTTAAATGTACAGTTTTACAGTTTTCTATTTTAATATACTTTAAAAATATCATTTATTTCTGTGATGCAAAGCTGGATTTTCAACAGCCATAACATTTTATTTTTATTTTTTCACCTGTGATACTTTTTTCAGGATTCATGGACGAATAAGCTGTAAGCAATCACATCATTACCAAATTACACAAGCTGATTGGCTTCTGATGATCCTGTAGCCAATGAGATTGCTTGATAATTGAACTGTGTTTTATCATTTCACACTAAACAATGTTTGATAGTCAGTAGTTTTTTATTTTACAGTCCTGTTCCCCATGTTCTTACTATGCACTTATTATAGTTATTAAAATAACTGGGTAATAACTAGGTACTAACCCTGAACCCATGTAGTTACCTTATGGCGCTTTTCCACTGCATGGTACGGCACGGTTCGGCTCGGTACGGTTCGACTCGGCGCGGAACGGTTCGGCTCGCTTCGCTTTTCCACTGCATGGTACGACTCGACTCGGTACGGCACGGTTCGGTTCGCTTTAGCTCGGTTGCTTTTCCATTGCAGTTAGTACCGCTTCAAACTGGGTGTGACTGATCGGTATAGTTGCCGCCTCTACTGCCATGACATCATCGTAAACGCGCCACATTTTAAACGCACAACACAGGGGATGGTGCTCTTGATTCTCGGCATGTGGATGTTTTTAACATTCTTATAATGGTTTACTATATGGAAGGAAAATTCTTAACGTGTAATTAAACGTTGCGTTCATATGGGCTCATCTAATTTTTTGTACATATAGCATAGCCTACTTTATGATTTCAGTATCATAATGATTAATAAATGCACGCACAATTATCCGTGAACTTGATTTGAACAAATGCCTTTCAACTTGTGTGTGCACAATTCAGAATTAAATGAATGTGCAGCAATCTTTACAAATAGAGAGCCTATACTGTTTTAAACTATAGCCTACTGCCATTAAAAAAGCGCATTTAGTTAATGTTATGTTATTTTTTTCCATCTGCCTATGTTGATTATGAAAAGTGAACAGCACGAGTAGAGAGACATGAAGCGAGTCAGAAATAATTTTGACCACTTCATTATGTTTTGTTTGGTAGAAAGCCTTTCTTTAAAGTGAATTTCGTTTTGTATAAATTGTATCTTAATTTTAATATTTTTTTTCAGCAAATAATTGCCTGAATTGAAAAAATAAGATGCAAAATAGACAATTTAATCATTGAGGCGCCCGAGCGGTCACTTGCATTGTAGGCCTAGGTACGTTAACTAGCGCATCTCATCCTCAAATACACAAAGCTTGAAATGTCTTTAAACGAAATAATTCAAAACAAAAATAAATAGGCTACTCTCATATGTAATCCATTATGTGCATTTCTCTCTATAGGTGCGTTTACTACGAATATGGCGATCGTCAACTTCATCTTTGCCATGCACGGACACTGACAGAAAACACTATGTTATAAATAAAAATCAGTGCACGCGTTTTAATAAAATGAAAACTTTAATTGTGATCATCAAAAAAAATTTATATTAAATATTTTGTGGCCAAGTTTTGCTCATTTATTAATAGTAGCCTATATATATAGGCTATATATAGGCCTAATTTTATTAAATTGAACAAGCGCAAAATTCAGCATTCAATCAAATATTCAAAAATAATGTTATTTCAACATAATATCTCGTTATTTCGACATAATGTGCGTGCAACAAGCAATATGTGCATTTGTAAATCCGGGGACGCATGCACTGATTTTTATTTATAAAATAGTAAGATTAAGTTGACGATCGCCATATTCGTAAACACGCCTATAGAGAGAAATAACATTATTATTAAGTCTTTTTGAATATTTGATTTAATGCTTAATTTTGCGCTTGTTCAATTTAATAAAATTAAAACTTTAATTGTGATCATTAAAGTATAGTTTGCAATAAACTTTTTAACTGCAAGAAACAGTGTTGGCTGTTGTCTACTGTCTATTTAAATCTAGCGGGTTTAGTGTCTCGTGTCGCAAATAGAATGACGCTGATAGTGACGATTCTGTTTGACCAATCAGTGATCTGCAGTGTTTTCACGTCACATTTTAGTACCGGTACGGTGCGCTTGGAACCTCAACAGAGGTGGTACCATTTAAAGCGAGCCGAAGCGAGCCGTACCGTACTGTACTATGCAGTGGAAACGCGCCATAAGTGAGCCGTGCCGAACCGAGCCGTACCGTACCATGCAGTGGAAAAGCGCCAAAGCGTGCCGTGCCGAACCGAGCCGTACCGTACCATGCAGTGGAAAAGCGCCATTACATTACCCAGTACTTTTCTTTGTACATTGTAAGTACATGTAAGTGCACATACTGTAAAATAAAGTGCAACCGCATAGTCTGCTGTTATCAATTTAAAAATGAACCAAAATCATGTTGCTCTAGTGATGAGAGAAACAAAGCTTTTAGAAACCATTGAACTGATTGATTTGCAAAATGATTCACTGTATAGACCTTCTGTAGCCCTTTTGACTTCCAATCTGTATTTTCACAGCGATCTGACGTATTTATGAATGAACGGCTCGTTTTAAAATCTTCCCGGTGACATCTTCTACTGACATTTGTTAAGACATCTGCTTTAAACTTTACAATCCTCATGATAACTTTCGTTAATTTTACATTAAGTAAATCCACTTCAAAAGCTAATTACTCCTGGACAGAAATACCATAGAAATATACAGAGCGACCGCAAAACGGAAGTTTAAAGACAATATTATAAAAATGGCGGCGTGCTCGTTTCTCTGGCGTTTCTCTGGTGCTCGTGTCTATTGAAGCTCTGGAAACGCCACACGCTGGAGACCAGTGCTGGTCAGAACAGCATAAAAACACATTTACAAACCAAATGCAAATGTTTTATTGAAAGTGTAATGTAAATGTAGCCTAATTACCAAATCATCTAATATTATTAAATATGAAATGTTTTTATATTATGTGTTACTTATTGAATTGTAGGGCTTGTTTTGTTTGTTTAATGGAGAGCTTGGTTAATCAGACCAATTAGACACTTTTAACTACAACTCCTTTTTTATTATAAAAATTTGCAGAGATCACATGGCCCCCCAGTGACGAACCATTGAAATTTTCTAAACCGTTATGACACAAAGTCTAGTGTAGTGCAGTCACATGACTGAGTTTTAATACACGCTCTGAATCACTGTTATCGAAATAAATTATTTTCAGAGCTTCATGAAGCAGTGTTTGGAAACACCCATCCCTAGCTTGCTGTTGTACAAGTTGTGGATGATGCAGTGAGTGAATAATTACGCATATAAGCACAGCTTGTGTAGCGTTGTGGTGGGAACTAAAACGAGATGACAATATTGATACAAAACCCTTACTATGAATACAATATGAAGAGCTGAATACGCCACTCCTTTAAGAATAGAAATAGGGCACACAGGTTTAGTAACACTGAGGGCAAAAAGAGACAAGTATATAAGAAAAGTTAATTAATACCACATTATAAATAGATAAAACAGTAATGTCAGTGTAGCCATTTGAGTTTGGACATCTGAGTTTAATTTACATGTTTTCATGTATAAGGAGAAATGTTCTATAAGTGAGTTAACTTCAGCAAAACTTGAATGAAATGTTCTATTTCTAATGGTTCTGATTTGAGTTTCAGTCAGTTGTTGTGGGTGAATCTTAATTATAGGGACACAATAGGAAGATACATTGCAACTAGTTTTTTTATTATAATTTTTTTTTTTTTTTGTATCATAATCACTGCATTTATGGTTTTAGAACATTGTTAAGGGTTTCTGTCATAATGTGCATCAGTGTGATTAGTACATTTTCCTTAAAAATGGTGCTTTTAACCATTTTCATTTTAGCGTCTCGTTCGTACGTGTCTTTCTCTGCAGGGATGAGAGAGTAGGCCTTCTGATGTGAAGTGAGAAATTTCTCTTTCTAGATGCTCGTTGAAGTGCAGGAAAACTCTCTCGCTGACAGATCGGGAACTCAGTAATATAAAGATGTGTCCTCTAGTGGTGAAGGATGGAAGTGCAATTATTACATTGTCGTGGCTTTACAAGAACAAGAAGTTTTACAACAACAATCACCACTCACATTTTCTACACATTTTAGTCCAGTTTAGTAAGAGACACAAGATTATATGTTTACTTAGTTCATCGTAATAAATGAATAAAGTCTGTGAAATATACCAACATGGCGGCGCGACCGATGCTTGCGGCGGCCTCTGCTGACACTAGTGAAAGATTTTCAGTGCTAAATAAAATAGTTTCGTCCCTGCCCTGTAAAGCAAATGGGAGAAAACATGTATATGACCGCGACTTTCTATTAGACATTAGACAGCGATGCGGGAAAAGGCAACCGAAAGATCTAGAACGGCTTAGCAAGCTCAGACTGCTACGCTGAGGCTGCACACCGGGTTCACTTGGAGCCACCGCGACGAGGAAGCATCATCGCCGGCGAGGAGGCATTAGCGTTAGGCTAACGGCTAACCCCTGCAAGCCGGCTGTTCCCTCGGTCCTGTTGGCGAATGTTCGTTCATTGGACACTAAAATGGATTACATCAGTCTTTGGAGATCGTTACAGCGTGGAGTACGGGATTGTTGCGTCTTTGTGTTTACAGAAACGTGGCTGACAGACAAAATCCCAGACTCCGGAATTGAGCTAGCGGGGCTAACACTCCACAGAGCGGATAGAGTGATGTCAACATCGGGTAAGCTCAGAGGAGGAGGCCTGGCAATTTATACAAACAATTTGTGGTGCTATGATGCTAGGACAATTTTTAAATACTGTTCTCCTGATGTGGAGCTTATGACTGTGAAATGCAGACCTTTTTATTTACCACGTGAACTGGCAGCAATTTTTATTACTGCAGTGTATGTTCCTCCAAATGCAGATGTAAAGCAGGCTATGGGAGAACTTTACAAAACTCTGAGTCAGCTACAGACAACCAATCCAGATGCATTTTTTCATCGTTGCTGGGGATTTTAACAAGGCTAATCTGAAGTCTGTTTTACCTAATTTTTACCAGCATGTTACATGTGCAACAAGAGGGAAAAATACACTTGATCATCTATACACAAACATCAAGAATGCATATGTTGCAGCACCATTACCTCATATTGGCAGCTCTGATCATTTGACTATTCTGTTAAAACCTGAATACAGACCCAGAGTGAGACAGGAGCCACCAGTGGTCAAGGAAATTAGAGTGTGGCCACAGGGGGCTTTCTCATTCTTACAGGGCTGCTTTGAGTGTACACAATGGAACATTTTTAAGGAAGCAGCAACATCTGAGGACTGTACAAACCTAGAGGAATATACAGAGACTGTGTTGGGATTTATTAGCAAATGCATTGATGATGTGACTGTTACAAAAACTGTCAAGCTGCGTCCAACTGATAAGTCTTGGCTTACATCAAAGGTTCGATCATTGCTAAGGCTTCGGGATGCTGCATTTAGATCTGGTGACACTGAAGCACACAATTTAGCAAGAAATGATCTAAAGAGAGCAATTCGAGAGGCTAAAAGAGAGTATGGAAAAGAGTTGTCAAGTAATTTTAATGACACCAGGGACACAAGGCGGTTATGGCAGGAATTTCAGACAGCTATAGGCTATGAGCCTACTGTCCGGACAACAGAAAATGATCCCTCTCTACCAGATAATATTAACACCTTTTTCTCTCGGTTTGAGATTACAGATGATAAACTAGCACAAAGGCAGGTGCTGCCTCCCATCAACCAGGCATTCCAGCTGACGTCAGACAGCGTGAAGAGGGTTTTCTCTAAAATCAGCCCTCGAAAGGCGGCTGGTCCAGATCACATCCCAGGGGTGCGTTTCCCGAAAGCATCGTTGGCCAACCATGGTCGCAAGTTCCGTCGTTACCAATAGAGTTCAATGGACATTGCGATGAACTTGCGACCATAGTTGGCCAACGATGCTTTCGGGAAACGCACCCCAGGTTGTGTGCTGAAGAAATGTGCAGAACAGCTGAAGGATGTCTTCACAGACATATTTAATATCTCCCTCAGCCAAGCCAGAGTGCCCATCTGTTTTAAGAGCGCAACTATAATACCTCTGCCCAAGATGCCAAATCCAGCCACCATGAATGATTATCATCCTGTAGCCCTGACCCCAATAGTTATGAAATGCTTTGAGCAGCTTGTTATGAACCACATCAAATCATGTCTCCCAACCAGTTTGGACCCATTGCAGTTCGCATATAGAGCAAACCGATCAACGGAGGATGCTCTATCTACCCTGCTTCACCTCAGTTTGACACATTTGGAAAACAGGAACACTTATGCAAGAATTTTATTTATTGATTTTAGCTCTGCTTTTAATACAATTTTGCCACAACAACTTATTGAAAAGTTGCTATTGCTGGGAGTGGATCTTGGCATGTGCAGATGGATTTTGGACTTTTTGACGGAGAGGCGGCAGACAGTCAGAATTGGTAACAAAATATCTAAGACAATCACAGTGAGCACAGGATCACCACAAGGGTGTGTACTTAGCCCTTTACTGTTTACTTTGTTGACACATGACTGTTCTGCTAGTTTTACCACCAATCATATTTTAAAGTTCGCTGACGACACCACAGTTGTTGGCCTCATCACTGACAATGATGAGTCGGCTTACAGAGAGGAGGTGGAACAGTTGACAGCATGGCGTAAAACACACAACCTTGTCCTTAACACCAAAAAAAACCAAGGAGATGGTTGTCGACTTCAGGAGGACTAGTCGTCGGCACCATCTCCCACTGACCATCAGCGGTTCTGAGGTGGATATAGTACACAGTGTCAAGTTCCTGGGGGTCCATCTGACCAATGAGCTAACCTCCAGTAACAACACAACAGCTCTAATCAAGAGGGCCCAACAGCGTCTTCATTCTCTCCGTAGATCTCCCTATTCCAGCCTTGACCATGTTCTATAGAGGCACTATTGAGAGCATTCTCACATATTGCATCTCTTGCTGGTTTGGAAACAGTACGGCAGAAGAGAGACATCAACTGAACAGGATTGTGAGAACTGCTGAAAAAATCATTGGTGCTTCACTGCCACGTATTCAGGACATCTACACAGAGCTCTGTGTGCATAGAGCAAATAGCATTATTAAGGAATTTACTCATTTCTCACATGACATGTTCATACTCCTTCAGTCTGGTAAAAGGTACAGAAGTATCAGGGCAAGAACTAGTAGGTTACTAAACAGCTTTTTCCCCACAGCTATTAGACTGCTTAACCAGAGAACGTGATTTGAACTTGAAATTGATATATATATTTTTTTATTCTTTTATTGTATTAAGATATTGTAGTGCAGATATATTTATTGTATTTTTAGTGTATTTTAGTATATTTATATTTAAATTGTGCTCTTTTGATTAGTTACTATTGCACTGAATTACTGAGTAGTGGATGTGTGAAACACAATTTCGTTTTTCTGTACACCATGAAAATGACAAATAAAGGAATCTCAAATCTCAAATGAAAGGTTTGATATTGTGTAGTTTGTGCTCCTCCATCAGCAGCTGCAGTTTCTCTCAGCTGTATCAGTGCAGTCACTGTGACGTCTGACTGACAGAGGTTTTTGCACAACTCTTTATCACTGTGTGAACACTTCTTTACTGTTGATCCTGTGTCTACTCTGACAGTAATAATCTCCTGTATCTTCAGTCTGGACTCCACTGATGGTCAGAGTAAAATCACTGCCAGATCCACTGCCACTGAATCTAGATGGAGTTCCAGTATAAAGTGCTGTTGCTTCATATATGAGGAGTTTAGGAGCTTCTCCAGGTTTCTGTGAGTACCAGTGTAAGTAACTGCCACTATACACTCTACTGCTGATTTTACAGTTTATTCTGACTTCTTCTCCTGGTTGAACTGCTGTTACTGATGGACTCTGAGTTACAGTGATCTGTCCTCTACACTCTGAAAGAAAACACAAACAAAAATTAAAATGATATATATTTCATGTTTTAAGATAATTAATAATCATTATAAAAACTGTATTACACGAACCTTGAATAAACAGTGCAATGGTCCAGATGAAGATGTTGATTGTGTTCATTGCTGTAGTTTAGTCTTGTGTGATGATGAAGATTGTGTTCTGCTCTCAGTCATGAAGTGTTAAACTCACAGCACTATAAACACTCTCAGAGCACTGAAGCATGTGCTGACAATGCAAAGAAGTGGGCAGGATTTACAACAGCTTGTGCTGATAACAAACTAATATACACTAGAGTTACAGAATCATGACTTTATTTAGTATTTTTATTGTGACTCCTGAGACACTGAGGATGTGCAGATGAACGTCCATCTCTGTGTCCATATTCAGTCATGTGACCATCATCACTGCTACACTTCCACTAGATGAACCGCCATCAAATTAATAGTTTTTATTATATTTAGAGTAAACCAGAAAAAAGTCCATTATGGCCTTTGGAATCAATGTTGACATGTTGCTCTCTGGGAAATATTTTCATGATGTCTATTTTTCCCACATTTTCCACATGCATGAAGTTCATCAGGACTCATAATCAGGTCATTATATATTAAACAATGTGCATCTGAAATGTTCAGAATTATTGATTCATTTATTTGAAGCTGCAGGTTTTTCTGTGAATCATGATGATTGATCTGCATATGAAGAACAGAAGCATCATTATGAGAAACTCCACAACATCATCCATGATCAAAGAGGTCAAAGGTCACCTCAGAGGTCACAGCTCATCAAATATATTTCTTTAAACAGTGTTATATCAGAAAGCATTTAGTCAAATCTGAATGAGTGAGTGTTGAGAAGAGCTGAGGATCTTCTAATATCAGTGTGTTGAAGTGTTGTTTCTCTCTCTCTGCTGGAGTGTGTGTTCACTCGAGTGGAATAGAGGTTTTTGTACGAGCGTTTCATTAGATTGTATCACTGTGGTGGACTTTCGGTGGAGGAACTAAACTGGTGATCGGTAAGTCTGTCTATTTAATCACCTAATAAAAAATAATAATTTGATTTCAAAAAGTGTTTTACAGTGGAAACAAGAACAACATTATAATAATAATGATAATAAGATATTGTGGTAAAACTTTACTTGAAGCCTTTATGTATAATGCATTATTAAGGTTGTATGTTATAATGTCTATGTATATAAATAACTGTAACCAAAGTTAAAATGTTTTATAATATTTGCAATATTTGCAATTTCCGTGTTACATCTAAAATTGGTTGTTTGTCATGAGTTTTGGTGTATTATAATTTTTGAAGGTGTAACAATGAATAGATAATATTATAATGTGTTATAACTGCAGTTATATTTAGTGTTCAGTAAGTCTGTCTATTTAATACTTATAATATTCCTAAACATACAATTTAAAACAAGTTGAAACAAGAACAACATTTATTAATGATAATTATTATTACATATTTACTATTATTATTACTTTACTTAAAGCCTTTAATGCATTATAAAGTGTTTCATAATGTGTTACAATGCCTTATATCTTATCATAAATAACTGTAACCAAATCTAAAATGCATTATAATATTTGCTATTTCATTGTTTCATCTCAAAAGGGTTGTTCTTCATAAAGGTGGATCAATGAATAGATAATATGTGTTATAACTGCTGTTACACTTATTGATTAGATCATACATGCATTTTAATGTAATTAAAAGTTAATACTTTTATAATGCAATATGTATGAAAGCTTTAAATAAAGTGTTACTGATATTGTTTTATAATGATTGAATCTAAAACTAGAGCAGCATTACTCCTATGCTGTGAATGTGCAGTGCAGTGTGTTGTGTGTGTGTGTGTGTGTGTGTGTGTGTGTGTGTGTGTGTGTGTGTGTGTGTGTGTGTGTGTAAATGTGTTGTGTTTGTCTCCTGCAGCTGGTCCCACAGTGAAGCCCTCAGTGTCTCTGCTGCCGCCCTCTTCTCTGCAGATCTCTGGAGACTCAGCCGCACTGCTCTGCCTGCTCAGCTCTTACTCTCCACAGGGGGCGCTGGTGAGCTGGACACTGGACGGGTCAGAGGTCACCGAGGGGGTTCTGACCAGCGCAGAGAGCCAGCAGGACGGCCGCTACAGCCGCAGTAGCGTCCTGACCCTCAGCAAAGCACGCTGGGAAGAGGGAGAGCTGTACGTCTGCAGAGTAACACATGATGGAGCTCCTCATGAGGTCTCGTTCCACAAGAGCTCTGAGTGCTGATGTTTCTCTCCTGAAGATGAGCCGTATCTGAGTGTCCTGTGTCAGGCAGGATTCACATGAGTCTAGTGCTGCAGCTGGAGTGATTTACAACTCAATACTGAAACTGAGTGTGTGTGTGTGTGTGTGTGTGTGTGTGTGTGTGTGTGTGTGTGTGTGTGTGTGTGTGTGTGTGTGTGTGTGTGTGATCTTTCAATCTGCTGTGTTTGCTGCAACATTCAATAAAGCTTCTCAACAAGTTCACTTTGTGTCTGACAACATCATTCAACTAACAGATGAAGATGCAGGTGCTTTTCAGAAGGTTGATGTAGCAGTAAATGTCAAATAAAGCTCTTGGGGTTTGAACATGGTCTCTGGAGACAGAGCTGCTCTATTCTGAGAGGATCACAATCACTCCACCCTGACAATGCAAATGGGCTTTTCAGTCTCACTCTTTGATTGGTTACATGATCTGGACTGGAACACTTTCACTTCTGCTTTAGTGAAGCAGCGCAGACAAACTAATCATTTATAGGAGATTAAAAACTTTATTATATAAAAATATCATAAAAAAAGATCAAGATCAAGAATCAGCCGATCTGAAACTATTTTATACATAATCATTACATTTATAGGTGATGGTGTAAATATACTGTTTATGAAAATGTTATTTAAAGTATAATACATGATCACAAATCAAGAATCAGCCGTTGTGACAGTAATTGTGTAAGAATGTAAAAGTTTCTGTGTCTCAAATGGAAAGCATCACGTCCAGACAGCAGAAGTGACTGAATGCAGTCTGTTCAGTTTGATTGACAGGATCATATATTACACCTAAAACAAGATGATCATATTGAAACACTGACTCATTCTCTTCATAAACAGATTTTTGTATGACTCTTTAACACTGTGTGAACACATATTTACTGTTGATGTAGTGTAAATTCTGACAGTAATAATATCCTGTATCTTCAGTCTGGACTCCACTGATGGTGGAAAATACAAACATAAATCATTACTCAAACCTGGACAACGATTGCAGAATAGTTCTGTCAGGTCCATTAAGTCAAGAACACACAGACAATAAATAATTTAAGAATTTTTATTGAATAGATTGCAAACAAGTTGATGTTCCTGAATTGAAATTTGGCGGTATGGCTCTGTTCAGGGAGTCCTCTGACCTTTCATGAGCACCATGAAATAGCAGAGAGTCAGAGGACAGCAGCAGCATAGGGAACGCTCACAGTTTAGGACTGTGAGAGCTAAAATATCCCCCTGTGAACAGAGCAGGCAACATGACAAAGCAAATGCCACGTTATGCATAAGGAGGAGCTGGGGAGGTGGCGGGCAGCAGTAGTGAGCAGCAAGCATGTATTGATCAAACTGAATGTGCTTTAAATAGGGCGCCTTGTTTGAGCTTGGCCATTGAGCAGCGAGGGGAGTTAACCAGCTAATGCAGCTCAGCTGGAGCAGATCAGCTGACGGGACAGTGTTGTTAGAAAATAGCATTAGCAGCGTCTTGACTACCTGGCCTGCCAGAACTGACGCTGACACTCAATTTCTGAATGAATCGGCAGTAATAACCGCAAAATCCTAGGAAAGATTGTAACGTCTTCAGGTTTGTTGGCACTGGCCATGTAGTGACGGCCTCAATCTTGTTTGGATCTGGGGCGACACCATCTGCAGACACGATGTGCCCCAGGTACTGGGCCCTTGGCAGACAGATCTGGCACTTGTCAACTGAGAGTTTCAGCCCAACTTCACCCAGACGATCTAGGACCTTGAGCAGTCTCTCTTCGTGTTCCTCGAGAGTTTTTCCAAACACTATCACGTCGCCAAGGTACACTAGCATTTGTAAGAAGTTCTTGTCAGCTTTTTCCATTAACTTTTGAAAGGTTGCTGGAGCCCCGGTAATGCCTTGAGGCATTCGTTCGAACTGGAAAAATCCTAACGGGCAAATGAATGCCGTTTTCTCTTTGTCCTCTTCGGCCATAGCTATCTGGTAGTAGTCTGAACGCAAATCCAGTACAGGGAACCCCTGACTCCCTGTTAAGGCATTCAGTGCATCTTCAGAGCATGGTGTTGTATACTGGTCAGGTATGGTTAGGCTATTCAACAGTTTGTAATCTATGCACATCCTAATAGCCCCAGTCTTCTTTCCGACTACAACTATTGGGGATGCAGAGGGGCTTCGTGTCTCTGTTATGATCCCTGCCTGCAGCAGTTCTTGTAAGTGCTTTCTCACGTCTTCGATATCTGCAGGGGCCAGCTGGCGTGATCGGAAAGGCTGGGAATCAGAAAGTCGGACTCTGTGCTCCACTCCTCTTGCTAATCCCGTGTCTCGTGCATTGAGAAGACATGAGACTTTTGAGCCAGTTTCTTACATAATCTGTTCATCCATTGTTCTGAGTTACTGTAAGTTGGAAGCTGGAAAATAGTTCCCTATGGGTAACTTTGGAATCACAAACTTGCTATCCATTGGAGATCACAACTACACTTTATGTTAATAATTTGCAGTTCCTGATGAGTGTAGAGGGGTTCCCCCCCCTACAAGCTACACTGAAAGCTTGGCAGGACTGTAATAGATATTTGAGCACAAAAAGTCATATAAGTAAAAACTCTCCTATTGCATTTAACCCTGACTTTATAGCACTTTCCCAAACTGATTTTCGAAACTGGTCACTTCATGGGCTGAAAACTTTTGCGCATATGTTTGATGCCGACTCTGAGTCTGTTAAATCTTTTTCTGTTATTTGTGATGAATATCAAATTCCTAGAATAGATTTTTTTAAATATTTGCAGGTTCGTCATATTATTATATCTTTATATAAAAAGGGACAACTTAGATTATATCCTACTGAGTTGGAACAATCTATTATTTCTGCTACTTCGGTTAAGGGGAAGATATCTCATCTGTATAAAATTCTGTTAGAAAACTCCCAGAATTCTTTTTCTTCTTTAAAAACAAATTGGGAATTAGAGCTTAAAAGGAAGTTTAGTGAAAAAGAATGGCTAATTCTGTGTACCGATTTGACTTTACCACTGAGTGTGAACATTAAAGTTAAAGAAACTAATTATACATTTTTGTATAAATACTATAGAACTCCAGTGAAGCTTAATAAATTTAACAATACAAAGTCTCCTATGTGTAGAAAATGTGGAACTGAGTTAGGAACATTTATGCATTTATTTTGGTATTGTAAAGCTGTTTTGTCCTTTTGGGAGAAGATTCATAAAGTAATTCAAGATATGTATAATAGTACTTTTGAGCTATGTCCTATGTTATATTTACTCAATTATGCCCATTGAAGAAATTACAAGTAAACAGCATTCAAGACTGCAAGAGTTCCAATCTATATGGGCCTAATGCCGGGCGTACACCAAAGGATTTTCACAGTCCCAGACTAAAGACCGGCAGTCTTTAGGAATCTTACTGGAGTCTCGGCGCGCTCCCGTCATCGCGATCGTTAAATGTGAGGTGATAATCTGCAGTCGGCGACCTGATTTATGCCAGTCTTTCTCTAGTCTTTCATATCAAACATGTTTGATATTATCGCAAGTCGTAGCGTAGTCATAGAGACGTAAAACAATCAACAACCAATAAATTAGTTCTGGAAACAGGAACAACTGCTAGCATAAAGTTTAAGGTAAAAATAACTACCATTAAATTATAGTATCTTACTACTGTGCAATAATATAAACTGTTCATTCATTACATCACTTTACGTCTGTCTTTATCCACTTTTATCCTCTTCTCTTCTTTTTGGCACTGTAGACGCAGAATGCTAATTTATAATGTGTCATCAATTCGGCAATCCGTCACAATCAGGAAACTTTCACCGTGTCTAGACCTATTTTTTTACAGTCTATGGTCTAGACCTGGCGCGAGCTGCCAGGCCCGTTTCTACAGGGGAGCATGTTAAGTGTGAGTGTGTCAAGCGCCCTCAAACAAAAGCAATGCGGCGAGAGGCGACGCTACACAACAAATTGTCAACAACTGATCGCGCGCGCGCTGTTTCTGACGGACTTCAAGCACTCGCTGGGCGGGGGAAGATTGATGTGCCCGCGGGGGTACTTGGTTGAATGCATAGACTGTAAAAAAATGAGACAACACGCGAGGAGGCAGAGGCGGGTGGGAGCGAGCACAGCAAAGAGAAGGCAAACAAGCAAAGTGAGAATTCTTTCACTGCAAATGACTGCAATGGCAAAAGCCACAGTAACTGTAACTGCTTCTCCTCCATTTTTGTTAAATCACTGCTGAGCATGATGGGAGGAATTTGGTGGGAATAAAAAGCTAAAATAATCTAGTTGTAGTCTTGTAAATAGTGTCACTACAAGATTCAGTGTTTGTAAAATCTTTAGTCTGAGACTAAACACTGTGAACCCAAGTCTTTAGATGTGAGCTGATAATCTTATAAAGTCTTTTCTAAATCTTTTCAAAGTCTTTAGGTGTACAGAAAGCATTAGTACTAAATTATATAGAGACTATAACATGATAAACTCAATTGGAATAATAGATAATTCACACTGTGGTAGTGTAGATTCCTCTCTTTTTTTTTTTTTTTTTTTTGTTGTTGTTGTGTCTGGTAGTATCCTTGATGTTTTGTTTTTTTTCTCTCTTTTTTTTTTCTTCTCTCTTTATTATTGTATTGTTTGTGTAATATGTGCTAAATTGTGAATAAAAAAAAAAAAAATGTAGACGGCGAGGCCCAGCCCACCGCCATACATATGTCTTGTAAGGAAATCCCGTTAGACCACGCCCACGAAGAGGCGACGCCTCTCGTGGAGTGCGCTCTGACACCCAACGGGCACTGTAGGCCCTTGGCAGCGTACGCCAGCGCCATGGCGTCAACTATCCATCTGGATAGGCTTTGTTTCGAAACAGCCATTCCCTTGGAACGTCCACTGGACGAGACAAATAGCTGCTCAGTCTGTCGAAAAACAGATGAGCGAGACACATAAGCTCTTAGCGCCCTTATTGGACAAAGAAAGCTTGCGTCCCCTTCCTCGCCCGACACCGGCAGGGCAGACAGGGAAATGACCTGAGCCCGAAACGGTGTGTTGAGGGATTTTGGAACGCAACCGTGCCTAGGTTTGAGTATGACTCTCGAGTCGCTTGGCCCAAACTCTAAGCACGCCGCGCTCACCGAGAGCGCGTGCAGGCAGGGCCGTTTGAAGGAATTTGGGGGCCCCAAGCAAAATGGACATGGGATTCGAATCTGGGTCTCCCGCGCGAAAGCCTGAGAATCTACACATTGGCTTTCAGTTAGCGCGAGTGTTTGTTTGCAAGCATGCGGGTAGCATAACATGCAATATTGACATTTCCAGACGCACTCGACCCCGTTGTGGTGTTCAACCGAGTGAGGGAGGGCTGGGCGAGTCCCGTAGGACATGTAATGTCTGTGAGTGAATGTGGGCTCGGAAGAGCGGGCAAATTTGCTGCATTGAGCGCACTGTCTGCCTGAGCAGAGCGAATGCGGACAGGCTTCTTCGTATAGAAAACCATGAGACATGCAGAACATAGTGTTTGTGGGCACTAGGCAGTGGGCACGTTTACTATGTTGTGTGCGCGATCGACCTGAGTCGATTTCATGAGTGCGGGCCCTGTGTGAAGGGCTGTGCTTGTGTGTAGGTATGGGCACTGGGCAGTGGGCATCTTCTCCACGCATATAGCACCATCGGCAGTGGCCGGAACACCAGAAAATACATCCCTATGGGATTTTTCTAGGTAGCCGTAGAACGGCTTTTGTGTGCAGGCAGACCTCTCGTAAGAGAACCAATGTTATAATATTACATTGTAAAAATTCAGTCTAACGGTTGTGGTCCTGTATTGTACTGACAGATCTAGAAAACCCTTTCTACATAAAAAAAGCTGCAGCAGCTGCAGTTTCTCTCAGCTGTATCAGTGCAGTCACTGTGACGTCTGACTGACAGAGGTTTTTGTACGACTCTTTATCACTGTGTGAACCATCTAGTGCTGCCTGGATAGTGAAAACTCTGACAGTAATAATCTCCTGTATCTTCAGTCTGGACTCCACTGATGGTCAGAGTAAAATCACTGCCAGATCCACTGCCACTGAATCTAGATGGAGTTCCAGTATTACGGGTTGTTGCTTCATATATGAGGAGTTTAGGAGCTTCTCCAGGTTTCTGTGAGTACCAGTGTAAGTAACTGCCACTATACACTCTACTGCTGGTTTTACAGTTTATTCTGACTTCTTCTCCTGGTTGAACTGCTGTTATTGATGGACTCTGAGTTACAGTGATCTGTCCTCTACACTCTGAAAGAAAACACAAACAAAAATGATATATATGATGAAATACAGTATATGATAAATATATTTCACATATTAAGATAATTAATAATCATTATAAAAACAAACCTTGAATAAACAGTGCAATGGTCCAGATGAAGATGTTGATTGTGTTCATTGCTGTAGTTTAGTCTTGTGTGATGATGAAGATTGTGTTCTGCTCTCAGTCATGAAGTGTTAAACTCACAGCACTATAAACACTCTCAGAGCACTGAAGCATGTGCTGACAATGCAAAGTGACTCTCTCTATTTAAATCATTATCCTGAAGACTGTAGATCAGTCACAAACACATTATCAAACAACTTCCTCATGTTGAGAAATGCTAAGCTATTATACACGCATTTCTTGACAGAATCATACATATTATTGATTCAGTCATTATTAACCCTCTGAGGTCTGAGCTGTTTTCTGGGCCCTGGAGGTGTTCTGACATTTCTGGTTATTTCTGTTACTTGTGACATTTTCATGGCTAAAGTCTAATTACACTGTATTCAGCACAAACTCTGTTACGATAATATATCAGCAGCATGTATGTAAAAGTTTGTAGTTTTGAGATAATGACATTTATGCGTGGTTTGTGAAAATACAAAAAAAAATTCTCACTGAAATAAGGCCATGAAACCCATACTGATTATTTCTTCACAAGACTTTTGAAAATTGTATCACGTAGCCTAGAATATTTGCTCTAAATCTATGTGAAAATCACCCTGACTGCTCATTCAGATAAGACAATATATTGATTTAAAATGTTTACGACGTGTTTTGTGTGAAAAAGCTTTATGCAGAGGTCTTTAATATGTTGTTTTCTCACCTGAGAAAGACAAAGACCCTCCCCTAACGGCCCTATTAGGAGCTATCAGGCCCTGTCATTCTGGGCAACCTTGCACAATACTGTAAATGAGGCGAATTAAAAAAGAATGGCTTTTAAATTGTTTGGATTTATTTACAACACAACATAGTCCAAAGATACACACAACAAATGACAAAAAAGCACTTATTGAAAACAATGATCCTAAGACAGAGACCTTTGTGCCATTCCTAAAAACATTGTACATACCTTTCATTTCCAAGGTGTTTGATTTTCACTTTACCATGTTCATGTTCACTGAAGTCCTCAGTGGCATTTGGGCCCTGAAAAAAAAAAGTGAACATACTGATATCAAGAGAAAGGCCTGCACGATTTTTGGAATAAATTTTAGATTTTTCTGGTTAAAATTGCTTTTTAAAATTCACAGAATAAACACACACACACACACACACACAAATGTTCAAGTATATAATATAATGAACACCAGATTTGTTGTGCCTTGTAGGCATAAGCTATGCGCAGTGCTGGATAACCTTATAGCAGTATAAATCTTCCAAAAGATTTCAGTAACAACTAATCTAGAGAAAAATATATTGATTATCATGTTACTTCAAATGTTTCCATTCGTTATGATGATATGAAATGAGATAATAGTAAAAACATGAAGCCGTTTGCTTTTCAAACGCGATCGAGCTGCAAAATATGATACATTCAAACGCGATCGCTCTGCAAAATATGATACATTAAAACGCGAATGCGCTCAAATATAAAACATTATGGTTGCCATATAGATATCTACGTTTGAGTTACAAACACAGTAACAGTAAACACGGGTCTAAATATTATAATATTCACCGTATATCTAGCAACAGTTCAAATGCAATGTGAAATTTATGCAACAATAGCAAACCAATATGTAAGAATTTCTTACCTTACACCTTTTTGTCTTCAAATCGCGTTCTTCTTCTTCTGATGTAAATCCAATGTAAGCTCATGCGCGTCTAAAAGCAGAGACTTGTAAAGTGTTTTGGTGTTTTGTTTTTGAGGTAGCCTAATGGTGCGTTCACACCGGACGCGAATAGCGCGTCAGGCGTGAGTGATTTCAATGTTAAGTCAATGCAAAGACGCGTTACGCGCGTAAAAAATTCCTGCGGCGCGAATGAGGCGTTTAGCGCGGCGCGGTAGGCGCGAATTCGCCTCATTCGCGCGTCAAGTTCGCGCGAATGACGCGAATTGAGCATCTGGCGCGTTAAGCGCGAATGATTTTATAGTGCTATTTGTGCACTCACGCGTTTGACGCGAATTCGCGTCTGCCGCCCGAGTTGAAAAATCTGAACTTCTGCGTCAATTCGCGCCGCGTTAACCAATCAGGAGCCTGCTTGCATGCTGCTGTCACGTGGTGAAGTGACAGTTTGTAATGTTATTTTATGTTTGGCCTCAATAAATTATTTTGTAATATGATTAAAATGCACAACAAAGCAAATCTTTCATATAAAAACTCGATTTCAATATAGAGATACTCATTTTGTATTGAATGCTATTTATTCCATATCTATTCTAGATTATATGAAACATTATTAATCTACTGTAAAGACAACAAACACAATTTAGTGTATGAAAACTTTAAAAAAAAAAATCACAGGACAGGTTTCACTTTTGGAGGCTGGCTCCATTTATTATCAAAACAAAAATAAATGACAGATTAGGTGCGGGCGAGGGTGAACCTCGAGCCGGGCTGTACAGCGCGGGCTCGTCATGCAGCGACCACTCGAGGCCGAGGCCTTATACGGCCTACGCTGTCCTTGTCAGCGTCCTCACCATTAGGTCTACCAAACCTACCTCCTGGAGCAAATTGTGAAACTCCTGAAACCCTCCGGAGGGTTTAGTGGACCCGAGTACAGCGACGATGTCCCCTACGCAGCTGTTTCTGCTCTCCAGAGCATATACGAGCTGTGACTCTCTCGATTAATGCTAATGCTAATGCTCGATAAACATCTAAAAAAGATGGCCGCCAACAGGTTCGAAACTTTCGCCCCTCAGACGCGCGTGACGCGCATAAATTTCGCTTCAAACTTTTGATTTTACGCGCGTCAATTTCGCTCTTGACACGCGAATGCACACAAAGTGGTCAAGCGTATAAATAGACGCGGCAGGCGCGAATTTGACGCGCTATTCGCGTCCGGTGTGAACGCACAGTTATGAGCGCGATCGCGTTCCATGTGGAGATTTGCATGTGAATATCTTTTGCGCGAGTGGGCGTGGTAAATTTAAAAAATAATGAGAAGCTGGACATCTTGTTGGTTTTATACTAATTATTTAAACAGAGAATATTTGTTTTCAGTTTGAATCCGATCATTTAAAAGTACACACTTAAATGTTTATAAAGGTATATGGCTCATAAATGTGTGACAAGTATTCGCTGAGTTTTGTTTCAGTTTATAGACGTGCTCAAGAAAAAAAAGTTCACCGCGACGGAGAGGCAGAACGCACACCCTGTTTATTTTCTTTATTTTACAAAAGCACAATGTTTTGATTTGATTGTAAGTGGACACATACAAAAGTAGAAATATCAAAGATTCTTTTTTTATATATTTTTTTGTATGACCATAAATGACGGAGTAATTTAAGTTTATAGTGCTACAATGTGGAGAAAATCCATCAAAACGCGCCGGCACGTTTGCCGACCACAGAGGGTTAATATTTACATTGTACTTATTTAACTGACGAGGAGACTATTGATTTGAAGACTGTTGTGGCAAAAATATTCATTAAGCAATCAATCACTGCGTAAGAGACATTTCTGAGTCAAATTGTCTTTTAAAAGTATTTATTCTTGCAAGAAGGCCCAGTTGCCACACAGAAGTCAAAAGTACAGTCTGTGAAACAAGTGCGACCAGGGAGGGAGGGCAGAGGAGCCTTTATACTGCTTTCAAGGTCTCCTCCTTACAGGCCCTTATCTAAACAAGGGAAGGTTGTAAGACTAAGACTGTAACTTAGACAAAACATAATAATAAATTCATTACAATAACCTTTGACCATTAACCTTTATCCAGACTTTTCTTGAATCTACACGCTGTCTTCACCTTTAGCCACCACCACGTCTAATGACCTTCAGGATTTAAAACTATCTTATTGACATATTATTTCAATATTATATATAATATTTTCTCTTGCCCATAAGGCTACCAACATCATGTTCCGGATATAAATTAAGTTTTGTTACTGTCTCCACAACAAATAATGACAATGACCTCACGGTCTCAGCTGGCTCTTGAAAGCCCATTCCCATCAGCTCTTTATCTATAATCTTCATCAGGGTGTTTTCCCCTGGCATATAGTTGTTGACGCTTGTCACAATGAAAAACAAGCCATAAATTAAATGCGGTTTTCTGGTAAGTGGTACATAGAGGAACTCACATTTTCCTGGGTCAGACGGCCGTAACTCCTTACAGCTCATCTCCCCTCTCAATGTTCTGCTGATGCTGCTTACCTCACAGTCATCGCTCAACTCTAATACCTTTCTCACATAAAAACACCTCCCTTCAGGAGATGGCCAGTGTCGGCGTGACCCCCTGCCTTAGGTTGACCTCTGGACAAAGGTTCTTACCCGTCCTTGAGTAGCCACTTCGTGCACACTGGCAGCCGCTCTTTCCCACCACGAAATCAGTTTTCCCCAACAGACCCAGTTGTTTTCTGGAGCTTAGGAAAGGCACATTCAAGAGTCACCCGAAATCATCAGGTTGCCTAATAGTGTTAACACAGGGAGACAGGTTACTAACAACAGTATTTAATCACTTAAATATTTTAAACATCTTCAAATCAGCAATATCGCAGTACTGAGCTTATACTCAGTGAATTTAGTTATCACAACGTCCATTCAGTGTACTGTTACATCTGTAGCCGGAGCCATCGGCCCTGTATCATGGTGGAGGCTAAAATCAGACAAAGAAGTTACTGGCCCTGAATTAAACTACTCAAAAACATCACTTCCATTGTTTAAGACTTCTTTAAAGTCATTTAGTTTTACTTTTAAAAACATATGCCCTCTAAATATAAAATCCTGTAACATTATTTCTTTAAACATCTCAATGTCTATTGTTTTCAACTGAAACACTGTGCTTTACTAGCTCATTATCACTTAAGACACAGGCTCAGATAACAGCTTCTAGCTGACTTTGAATGAGAGAGAGACAGTGTGCCAGGCATTTAGGACTGGCACACTGTACTCTCATAAACTTCTAAAATCAAACTTTATCTACCATCTTTTAACTCTAGCCTTACATGTATTTTCAAACAACCATTTTTTATATTTGTCTTTTGCCCACATCAGGGAATTTAGACATTACAAATTTCCACTCAGATCGTGTCTCTGTCGCACTGGCCGTTTCAGCCACAGCACACACCAGATTTAGATAAGCAAACTGTTTCAGCCAAATCACAAGCTTATCTTTTGAAAGCAAAACATCAGCTCCTAGTTCTTTCATGGTCAACACCATTTCTCCACGTTCAAACCACTAACACATTTTACATTTAGCAACTGTTAATCCAGTAATACTGCTTCTACTTATTTGATCACATTTCATCTCAATTTTAGTTGTCAATCACTTCAATGTTTTTTTTCTAAGAGTTTATAAATCTGAAATTAGGATTCACACTAACTTTGGTGAGGCTGCCCTCTCTGCTTGTGATACAAACTCGTTAGATTTGTCTCTATATCATCTAAACCCTTTTAAAGTGTTCCATCAAAACACAATCATCCCTTTCGTTACTTTTATGTATTTTGCAACTCATATTTTGTCATTATCTGTAATTTTACATCAACCTGTATTCATCAATTCACTAGCTCTTTCCTCCAAAAGGATTCCCTTAAGACTTAAATCTTTCAACCTTCTCTTAACCTTCAATCTTCTTACGACTTCCATCTATCAACTTTCCTTTAACTTTCTTTTCTCCCTTATTTACTTGCACGTTCTTTTCACTTTCTTTAGCACTACGTTCACATTCTTAGTTCTTTCTCAGACGAAAACTTCAATATCGTCATCCAAACTGTTCCACTTTCAAACCCACATTAATACACGTCACTTTCACATTATCACTTTCTTTTACACCTTCTGAGTGGGCATTTACAGTTACAGGCTAAATGGCCCTGCTGACCATAATCAAAACCCTCTCTGTCACCTTGCCTATAGTTGAGCTTGCAAACGGCTCCAACTTACTGCACACCCTTGAAGCAGTGTGTCCCAATCAGGAATGTAAACAGAGCCACTGATAAGTAGTTCTCTGTATTCTTTTACAGTCCACCAGTGTGGATTCAATCACAATAGCCAAATCATAATCTTCATAAAGTATAAAATTTGTACTAAATGCCATCAATTTCATTAGCACTGGTTTGAAACAGTATTCCTCTATCAAATGGTTAGTCTGCAGATTCAACTTAATGTTATCATTATTTTCTCAGTCCCACATTTACTTCACGCACACACTTTCAGGTGCCGTGGGCACAGACTTTTCACATACTTCACTCTGCTTTTCATTCACACTCATTTCAAACCAACATTCAACCGTTGCTTCACCGTTTTTACACACATGTTTTGCACAGGCACAACTTTCCTATGTCTAACATGCCCTTTCCCCCATAGTTCTCTTCATTGCACAGTACATTGGTGTGCAATATTTACTGTTGGATGTTCCCATAATGGCTGCCTTTTTCCTGTCACTATTGCCCGTGGATTTTAATCTTTTATTAGCGCGCACTAACTGACTTTTCACCCAAAATCAGAAGGGTTCGAACTTAATTACAGCTTACTCTCAATATATCTCTCTGGACTTTGTTCCAGCGATCAATTTTTTTCAGCTCCTTGAATTAATTCTGTTATTTACGAGTACTCGGCTTCGATCCGGACAATATGTTGACCCTTTGTGGTCTCAATTTCCGTGCCCTTTTTAAAAGCCGCCTTTTCCTCGTACCACAGCTCCAGCTTCAATTCAAATACAGCCACTATGGTTCACCCACAAACATTTTCTTTTTAAACCCCAAAAGAAAATAATTTTACTGTCTCTTACCAGAGATATTCTGTTGCCACTCGGATTCGTTTTCTTAATTCCAGTGGTTGCTTCCTCCAGACCCCGGCGGAACGGCCCCTCGTCCCTCAAAACTGTTCGGGGTAGGGCTGTGACTCTGAGTCCAGGGGGCCAATTCACCGTCCGCTCTCGGGTCTGAAGGGCACATCCAAGGAATCCCACTGTTCTGACACCAATTGTTGTGGCAAAAATATTCATTAAGCAATCAATCACTGCGTAAGAGACATTTCTGAGTCAAATTGTCTTTTAAAAGTATTTATTCTTGCAAGAAGGCCCAGTTGCCACACAGAAGTCAAAAGCACAGTCTGTGAAACAAGTGCGACCAGGGAGGGAGGGCAGAGGAGCCTTTATACTGCTTTCAAGGTCTCTTGCTTGCAGGCCCTTATCTAAACAAGGGAAGGTTTCTCTGCTAGTCATCTAATCCTGCTGAGTTTATTCTTACAAACTCACAAGTCCTAAATTGGATGGCCTCTGACCCTAGGGGTCAGAGCCCCTTTTCAATCTGCCCCCTCCTGATGTCTCGCCTGTTTCCCAGTGTTTAAAAACACACACACATTAGTCATATGTTGGCAGACTACGTACAGTCCAGCAATGATCATTTCAATGTCTTACTGCAAATGGAGATTCATACTGCAATCAATGAAAATCAAAAATTCCCATTACAAAGACATTCATATATATATATATATATATATATATATATATATATATATATATATATATATATATATATATATATATATATAAACCCTCTACTGCAAAACTTTTGGATGGCACATGATAACAATTATTCCACATCATTTTTTGGCTCATTTGGGAACATTTTATTGATTTATTGATAATTTTCCCTTCCCCCCCCACAAATATTTTTTTCTGCAACAATGGTACAGAATCATAGAGAAAATCATCATGATACACAGAGAGAAATAAAAAAACATTAAGTAAAAAGGGAAGAACAAATTAATATATTTGATTTGATACAGGCATAGGCTTGTATCGTGACTGATATATTTGATTTGATACAGGCATAGGCTTGTATCGTGTCATATCATGAACTTGATGTAATGAGATTAATGAGATTTCACTCCGAGTGAAGCAGTTCTTCTCTGCTGTGAAACAGAGGTGTACGTTACACTTTTTGCTCATCACTTTGGGTGTTCCTGTGCACCCAGAACCCTGCATCTTCCCTTCATCACACATTATTTGCCATTGTGAGGTATTGTCCAAGACATCCTTGAAAAGTACTCCTTATCGCACAACATTGCCCTGAGGCAACTGAATTTCTGAACATGCAAAATAAAAAAAACTTCATAAATCCTGCCAAAAGGCCTCTCTACACCTTCATACACACACATATTTGTTTTTATGTACATGTGGCGGGGCACGGAAGGAATCTATGAATCGACAGCTAGCGACTACGCCACCCTGGAATCTTGCCAGGGACAATTAAATTTCTAGTTAAAGCAACACAGGTCAGTTCACAGTAAATCGGCAGGAGACGTGGATACAATAGTATACATTTTATTAAAAATAGGAGACTTTATATGGACACAACAAACCATCCATAACATTTAAGGTAGACAACAATGACACCATTTAATATGACACACAAAGAGCGACCCGAGTAGTCGGCGACATCTCACTTCGAGAAAAAGGAGCAGAGGCGTGACAGCAGGGGCTAAAGGGCCCAATAAGGCCTCCACAGTAAGTCACTTTTCCCGTACACCTGTGCATCAACACTCACGCACACGTACACACACACACCACTCAAGACACAGCACTCGTGAGGAGAAGACCACCACCAGCAATCCACCCCTACCTTAAGCACTCCGCTCCTGTAACAGAATTAGGTTATCACACACACTCAGAATTATCACGGTAGAAAATCACTCCATGAAAGACAAGACAAATTGGGGTAGAGAATCTCACCGCTCACGGTTAACCCCCTCCAAATCAAAAAGTTTACAAACACAGATCACAAAATTATTAATACAAAAAAAAAAGAAAATTAAAGTTCACTTTTTGCCACACGAAACACACGAATAACCAAGATTAAAGAATTCACAGTTACCAGGACTCACATTAATTGGATTGAAAACAACAAAATTAACCTCCTTAAACCATACAAAATGTAAATGTATTACAATAACACAAACCTCACATTAACAATGTTTACAGTCAAACACTCTAGATACTAAAGAAAATATAGCTGCAAGCAGCAATTACCGGGGCCAAGCAGAATAAGACGACAAGACATAACAACATTGCTGAAAGTGTCAGATCAACTGCAACCATCAGCAATTAAGTTCCTTGAGTATCCGACAAGATATTTGAGGCTCCTTTAGTTTTTACAGTGTATACTTTCAATGCATTGTTACAATGATCATTTTCAGCACATAGTTAAAAAATATTCATAAAATATATTTAAGAAAAGTGCAAATAAATATACTTATAAAAAAAAAATAAACAGAACTTTCACTTCAAGTATATTTTTGTAAAATATATATTTTTAGAAAATATACTAAATTACAATTATTTTAAAGTGTGTTAAAAATTGTATTGTGAAAATAGTCAAAAGTATGCTGCTAATATACTTTTTGTATATTTAAAAAATAGTACATTTTTTTTTAGTATATTTGCAATGTACTATTAAAACAGGGAATATATTACAAATACAATAAAGTATACTTTTTTCACTAGGGTAGACATCAAGGCAATGGCACTTGTTGAGACCGAGAGGAAGAGGTGGCGTGAAGTGTTGAAAAGAAGAGTGTCAATAATCCAGTCTCTTGCTGAGAGAAACATGGCTCTGAGAGGATCCACAGACACACTCTTCCAGCCCAATAATGACAGATTCCTGAAAGAAGAAGAGCTTATGGCCAAATCTGATCCTGACTTAAAGCAACATATAGATAGAGCAGATAGTGGAGCAGGGAACATGACAACATACCTAATAAAAAACATACAAAATGAACTGATAAGTGCTGTCAGATCAAACTTTGCAAATACTTTTCCATTATACTGGATTGCACCCCTGATATAAGCCACACAGAGCCGCTCTCAGTTCATTAGGACTGTGTCAGTGGAGGACAAGCCACAAGTGAAGGAACACTTCAGTAAGCTGATGCAGTGTGTTTCAGCTGGATACGGCAGTGGACCGGCTTGGCAAAACTAAAACTTTCTTGACTGACGACCGTGGTAAAGGCTTTGCTTCAGCTCCAGCTTTAGAAAGAGAGATGTGTGAAGAAATGAAAGTGGATGCTGTTCTCAAAGAGAAGAGGCTGTGATCAACACATAGACAGTTCTCATATGAATGTCCAGATGAGCCCATCAGTGATGCACTGAAGAGGATGGAGAACATGTGTAATGTAGTGGTGGATGTGGCCATTGTGTCACTGGAGGAGAGGTTCAAGACCTTGGCAGAGGTCAAGGAGAAGTTTGGTGTTCTTGTCAACTTCCCTAAGATGAAAAATGAAGAACTGATGCAGCAGTGTGTGAGACACTAAGCGGCACTTTAAGTAATGGTGGACAATCAGACATAGATGAAAACAACTCGCCCTAGAAATGAGAAGTTTCCCTGACCTACCATCAGCCAACATGACCACCATGGAGATTCCTGAGTTTTATCATGAAGAGCGACTGCAGGAAATCTGCTCAAACATGTGTGTGCACTGAGAGTATCAGTGACTGTAGCGGCTGCGGAGAGGAGCTTTTCAAAGATCAAGCTGATTAAAACACACATGAGGTCTACCATGAGCCGAGAGCGTCTAAGTGGACCTGCAGAGATCAGCATCAGTCATCATGGGGCTCACAACTTGGCTTTGATTCAGTCATTGATGACTTTGAGACTAAGAGCTCGAGTGTGCTGGACTGTATCATGTAATAGAGATAACATTTATTTACTTAGTATTTATGTTAATGTTGATCACTATTCATGTTATATTATAGTAAGTTGTAATTGATATGAATGATCTATCTAAAAACTCTCGTAGGGAACCAGCGGAGCCTGAGCCGGCCCTGCATGTGAGGGAGAGACACACATGAATGACAAACTCATATTAGTCAATTAACAATAAACTGGGTTAATGCATTTTAGCATAAAGAAATCTTATATCATATTTACCTTTAAGGTCTTTAGAAACTTGAACTAAACATTGATATTGTGTAGTTTGTGATCCTCCATCAGCAGCTGCAGTTTCTCTCAGCTGTATCAGTGCAGTCACTGTGACGTCTGACTGACAGAGGTTTTTGTACGACTCTTTATCACTGTGTGAACATACAGCTACTAGGACAGTGTACACTCTGACAGTAATAATCTCCTGTATCTTCAGTCTGGACTCCACTGATGGTCAGAGTAAAATCACTGCCAGATCCACTGCCACTGAATCTAGATGGAGTTCCAGTATAAAGGCTTCTTATGTCATAAATCAGGAGTTTAGGAGCTTCTCCAGGTTTCTGCTGATACCAGGACACACAGTCACGACAGCCAGAAATCAGGTTTTGACTGGTTTTACAGCTGATCGTAACAGTTTCTCCTTGCTTGACGGGTTTTATTGCTGGATTCTGAGTCACTGTCACTTGTCCCCAGATCTCTGAAATTAGACAGTTTAGTCATTAATATGATTGTAAATGAGATGTGATTGTTTATTTTGCAAAATATTTATGTTTATACAAGATATTTACCCTGAATGCAGAGAGTCAGAGTCCAGATGAAGATGTTGATTGTGTTCATTGCTGTAGTTTAGTCTTGTGTGATGATGAAGATTGTGTTCTGCTCTCAGTCATGAAGTGTTAAACTCACAGCACTATAAACACTCTCAGAGCACTGAAGCATGTGCTGACAATGCAAAGAAGTGGGCAGGATTTACAACAGCTTGTGCTGATAACAAACTAATAAACTCGACATAGAAGATTTTACTTTCAGAATAATGTTATTGAACCATTTAGTGATTAATTGCACATATTTATTAATTGTGAAATATAATGTTTGTCAGTCTGATAAGACACTAGGTTTTGTCTGGAGAATCATGAATGTAGATCATTTTAAACATATGTCATACGCAGCAGTTTCTCTGAGTTCAGTTCTGTGCCACACCTTTACAAGCATGTTAACAATGAGAAATCAAGAACTAAATAAATCAGTTTTACTATATTTAGAGTCATAATACAAAAAGTCCATTATGGTCTTTGGAATCAGTGTTGACATGTTGCTATCTGGGAAATATTTTCATGATGTCATCAGGACTCATAATCAGGTCATTATATATTAACCCTCAGAGGTCGACAATCACGCCGGCGTGATCTGATCGCTTTTTTCCTTATCAGTGCAAAAAGTAATCAAAATTCTAATATTAATTTTTATTTTATATGCTTGTGTTATACATCAATCGATTCTGTTAAATTTGTATTATTTTTGTGTAAACTCACAATAAAAGCAAAGTGTTGTGCTTTTCGCCAAATAAAGAAAAATAAACATGATGCGAGTTCTGCCTACTCTCTGTCCGTGTAGTCCATTCTGAAACGCGTCCGAAAATGAACTGTAACTCAGCGAATACTCAGTCAAACAGACATACAGACACTCAGGCATGAAGCTTGAATTCTCTTCTTTTAAATGAAGTAATTTATATAAAAAACAAATATTCACAGTTCATGTAATCTGTAAGAAAAGAGCAAGATGTCAGTCGTTCTCATCTAATCTAATTACTTTTAATGTGACTCCGCCCTCGGAGAGCGCGCGCTATTCAAACGCAAATGACTGAGGCAATCCGTGCAAACTGTGAACGCCAGCTCGAGAAAACAAGTTGAATCAGATCATTGTAGCCTACTTGTTTACACCGTCTCGCAGCGCTGTGAGGAATAATAATAATGGAAAATCTACCTCAGAAGTGCGGGTATATCGAGGAGCGAGCTGAGGAATGGTGTAAGTTTTTTTTCCTTCTCACGTGAATTGGGTTTCTGTTTATGAATGAATGAACGGCAGAGATGCGCTGTTTACCACAGCTCACAAAAAGACAGTTTAAATTTAAATCGCGTGTATGAATGAATGATGATGTTTTACAATAAAAACAAAGTGTTGTGCTTTTTGCCAAATAAAGAAAAATAAACACGAAGCGAGTTCTGCCTTCTCTCTGTCCGTGTAGTCCATTCTGAAACTCATCCGAAAATGAACAATAACTCAGCGAATACTCAGTCAAACAGGCAAACATGTAGATGTTTTAGCAAACTGTATTGCTATACTGAGATGAGTAAAATCGACTGAAATATGTTGAAATAAAGTGTCTAGGTTTTGACATAAATGCAAATATAAATGTAATTTTACAAAATATTATCGATTTTCAAATACTGCTGTATTGAATGAACAGCTTTTAGCAAACTCTATTGCTATACTGAGATGAGGAAAAATATCAAAAATGATCAAAAATAGTCATCAAATAATACGTTTTGTATACTTTAGTTTTTAAAAAGAAAGATTACACTTGAATTTTTGTAATTGTAACCTTTTTAATAAAAAATATATATTTATAAGGTAGATGTAAACAAGTAAATATATTTTTTTTCTTTAAATAATTTGTATTGTGTTTTTATTAGTGACAAATTTGGGGAGAGGATAAATATTCCAAAACTGAAAATACAGTATGAGAATTAATTGCACAATTACTAGACATGTTAACCTTGGATATTATACAATTTGCAAGCACAATTTGTAAAAAAAATAAATAAAATTGCGATGCCTCCAACTGTGAACCAATTTGGTAGTGTATATATATATATGTGTGTGTGTGTGTGTGTGTGTGTGTGTGTGTGATCTTTCAATCTGCTGTGTTTGCTGCAACATTCAATAAAGCTTCTCAACAAGTTCACTTTGTGTCTGACAACATCATTCAACTAACAGATGAAGATGCAGGTGCTTTTCAGAAGGTTGATGTAGCAGTAAATGTCAAATAAAGCTCTTGGGGTTTGAACATGGTCTCTGGAGACAGAGCTGCTCTATTCTGAGAGGATCACAATCACTCCACCCTGACAATGCAAATGGGCTTTTCAGTCTCACTCTTTGATTGGTTACAGGATATGGACTGGAACACTTTCACTTCTGCTTTAGTGAAGCAGCGCAGACAAACTGATCATTTATAGGAGATTAAAAACTTTAGAATATAAAAATATCATAAAAAAGATCAAGATCAAGAATCAGCCGTTCTGACACTAATTGTTACATAATCATTACATTTATAGACAATGGTGTAAATATATATGAAAATGTTATGAAAATCATAACTAATACATGATCACAAATGAAGAATCAGTGTGTTGTTAATAAATGTTAATATCATAGTGTATTTGTTCATTGTTCATACATGTTTATATTAAAGTGTATTTGTTAATTTTATAATAGAAACCCTTGGTTGAGTTTGTGTTTCACTGCCAGTTTCTGCCCAGCCGACTCTCAGCCAGATCTGTCTTACAGTGCCTGGGCCAGACCTGGGCCATATCAGTCAATAAGAGTCGCTTTACAGGGTGTGGGCCACATCTGGGCCAGAGGAAGCTCTGTGTGTCCATGTTCAGTGTGTTGGGCCAGTTTTGGGCCGGGGACCCAGCCAGAAGTGGAGGTGGGCCAGGCAAAGTTTGCTATCTGGCCTGCTGTTATCAACTCAAGAGTGAACCAGAATCATATTACTCTAGTGATGGAGAAACAAAGCTTTTAGAAACCATTGAACCGATTGATTTGCATAATGATTCACTGTATTGAAGCTCTGGAAACGCCACACGCTGGTCAGAACAGCGGAAACTCAGCATAAAAACACCTTTTACACACCAAATGCAAATGTTTTAATTTAAAGTCTAATCTATTCAATGCAATTACCAAATTGTCTAATATCAGTAAATATGAAATGTCTTTATAATATGTCTTAGTTTATTAAATTGAAGGGCTTGTTTTGTTTGTTTTATGGAGAGCTTGGTAATCAGACCAATTAGACACTTTTAACTACAACTCATTTTTTATTATAAAAATGTGTCAATAAACATTAATATTTAAAAAACTGATCTGAGATCAGGTAAAATGAAATAGACAGTGGTTCATGGGTTCACAGAGATCATCGCCCCCTAGTGACGAACCAGTGACATTTGGAAACAGTGACGACATGAAGCCAGTGCTGCCAGATTTGGGCAGTTTTGAGTTTGATTCTGCTGGTAAAAATTGGTTTGGCGGTTTTCAAACACCTACATTTTATAGACTAATTGGTTAATAAACAAAACTCAAGTGTGCATGTAGTCCATAAATCAGTCATCATGATGTGTAAATACACCGGCCCACTGCAGATCTGATTCAGCCAATCAGAGATCAGCAATCAGACGTGATCATTCATGACTGACGGGTTTTTAGTGAGATCATTTGTAGCTGTATATTCGAGTGATCAGTATGTCAAAGTGGCATAAATATACAGTTGTATCTACAGTAAAGAGTGGGAGAGTGACCCAACTCTCTAAACGTGGATTACACCTGGTGGGACTCGAAGGCTCTTTATGAATATTACTGTAACTCTGAGAGCACAGTTGAATGACTTCATTGAAATGGAGTATGGGACTATGACTCCTGTCCATCATCATGTGCACACTGGCCTGATCAGGACATCTGCAACTTCTAAACCGTCCAGACTGTGCTCTACTCGTCCCGACCGCTGCTGGAAGAGGTTTCAATCATTCATCAGTTTTGGCTGTGCTAATTTCTGTTATGATCTACAATGTGCACTACAAGAAAGATGTACTCGTTCTGTTTAAAGTTAAAGCGCAACACAAAGCTAAGCTCATTATTATTATTGTAGTTATTTTTCTGAACACGAATGACACATTTTCAGCTTTTAATGTGTGTGTGGCTTTTAAAGTCTGTTAATTTCTATAAATGAAGTTCAGCCGCAGGAGAACCGCCTAACTCATCTACAAACTCGACCGGAAGAAACAAGCGTCTTTTAGAGGAAATGTTCTCTTTTATAGAGATATTATCTTGCTAGAGAATATTCTCCTTTGGAAATAAAGGAAGTGTTGAAGTGCCCAGAGAAACTCTCTTGCTGACAGATAGGGAACTCAGTAATATTAAAGATCTGTCCTCTAGTGGTGAAGGATGGAAGTGCAGTTAAAGAGATTGACTTTCCTCCAGTTCGATTACATTGTAGTGGCAAGTTTTACAGGAACAAGCTCCACTCACATTTTATCCACATTTGTGTCCAGTTTAGTAAGGGATATAAGATTGTGTTTCATGTTTACTTACATCATAATAAATGAATAAAGTGTGTGAAAGGTTTGATATTGTGTAGTTTGTGATCCTCCATCAGCAGCTGCAGTTTCTCTCAGCTGTATCAGTGCAGTCACTGTGACGTCTGACTGACAGAGGTTTTTGTACGACTCTTTATCACTGTGTGAACACATTACCACTGATATAGTGATAACTCTGACAGTAATAATCTCCTGTATCTTCAGTCTGGACTCCACTGATGGTCAGAGTAAAATCACTGCCAGATCCACTGCCACTGAATCTAGATGGAGTTCCAGTATTACGGCTGTTTATGCCATAAATCAGGCGTTTAGGAGCTTCTCCAGGTTTCTGCTGATACCAGTGTAAGTGGCTGCCGTATATTCCTACATCTATATTACACTCTATTGTTGCTGTTTGACTCTGTTGGACAGTTTTAACTTCAGGTTGAGTCAGAGTCACTCCTCTGGATTCTGAAGAAGAGAAAAGAAAGTCAGTTTGTTAAGCACCTTTTTAAAAAACAACATTTGTATATTAAAATGATCAAAACAACAATGGCATATTATATTTATATTAAAAAGTAACAACCTTGAATAAACAGTGCAATGGTCCAGATGAAGATGTTGATTGTGTTCATTGCTGTAGTTTAGTCTTGTGTGATGATGAAGATTGTGTTCTGCTCTCAGTCATGAAGTGTTAAACTCACAGCACTATAAACACTCTCAGAGCACTGAAGCATGTGCTGACAATGCAAAGAAGTGGGCAGGATTTACAACAGCTTGTGCTGATAACAAACTCATAAACTCTCTACATAGAAGATTTTACTTTAAGAATAATGTTATTGAACCATTTAGTGATTAATTGCACATATTTATTAATTGTGAAATATTTTTGTTTATGTGTGTCAGGCTGATAAGACACTAGGTTTTGTCTGGAGAATCATGAATGTAGATCATTTTAAACATATGTCATACGCAGCAGTTTCTCTGAGTTCAGTTCTGTGCCACACCTTTACAAGCATGTTAACAATGAGAAATCAAGAACTAAATAAATCAGTTTTACTATATTTAGAGTCATAAAAAAACAATGTCCATTATGGTCTTTGGAATCAATGTGATTTTAATGATATCTATTTTTTCCCACATTTTCCACTTGCATGAAGTTCATCAGGACTCATAATCAGGTCATTATATATTAAACAATGTGCATCTGAAATGTTCAGAATTATTGATTCATTTATTTGAAGCTGCAGGTTTTTCTGTGAATCATGATGATTGATCTGCATATGAAGAACAGAAGCATCATTATGAGAAACTCCACAACATCATCCATGATCAAAGAGGTCAAAGGTCACCTCAGAGGTCACAGCTCATCAAATATATTTCTTTAAACTGTTATATCAGAAAGCATTTAGTCAAATCTGAATGAGTGAGTGTTGAGAAGAGCTGAGGATCTTCTAATATCAGTGTGTTGAAGTGTTGTTTCTCTCTCTCTGCTGGAGAATCCAAGGCAATGTCTTGCAAGGCAAACCCACTTGACCAGGCCCACGATGAAGCCATGCTTCTCGTGGAGTGCGCTCTGACACCCAACGCGCACTGCATGCCCTTGGAAGCGTACGCTAGCGCAATAGCGTCAACTATCCATCTGGATAGGCTCTGTTTCGACGCGGCTAGTCCCTTAGAACGCCCGCTGAACGAAACAAAGAGCTGCTCTGTCTGAAAACAGACGAGCGAGACACATAAGCTCTTAATGCCCTGACTGGGCAGAGGAGGCTCGCGTCTCCTTCCTCATCAGGGACCGGTAGGGCTGACAGGGAAATGACCTGCGCCCTAAACGGTGTGTTGAGGGATTTTGGAACATAACCGTGCTTAGGTTTGAGTATAACTCTTGAGTCATTAGGCCCAAACTCCATGCACGTCGCACTCACTGAGAGCGTATGTAAGTCCCCTATGCACTTCACTGAAGTGAGAGCCAGCAGAAACACAGTCTTGAAAGACAGGTGTTTCAGATCAATCGTCTGTAAAGGCTCGAATGGGCCACCTTTCATGGCTTCCAGCACCGTAGAAAGGTCCCATACGGGGACTGAGGGAGGTCTGGGAGGATTCAGTCGCTTAGCCCCTTTAAGGAAGCGGATGACTAAATCGTTCCTTCCTATTGACTGACCAAGTGTTGTTCTCGAGAACGCTGCTATAGCCGCCACATAGACTTTGAGCGTGGAAGGGGTCCTGCCCTTATCCAGCAGCTCTTGTAAGAAGGAGAGCACCTCCGTCACCCCACAGTCTGTGGGTGACACGCCACGGGCTGCGCACCAGCCCGAGAACACTGACCATTTCAAGGAGTAGAGACGTCTCGTAGACGAAGCTCTAGCCTGCGTGATCGTGTTTAACACTCCTTTTGGGAGTTCAACAGATACCCGTTGATGGCCCAAACATAAAGGGACAACAATTCTGGGTGAGGATGCCAAATCGAGCCGTGGGCCTGAGAGAGGAGGTCTCTCCTCACTGGCACTGGCCACGGGGCAGTGCTCGCTAGCTGCATCATAACTGGGAACCAAGGTTGGTTTTCCCAGCACGGTGCTACGAGCAGTACTGAGCATCCTTCTTCCCTGATCCGCTCTATCACCTGAGGCAGGAGAGAGATGGGGGGAAAAGCATAGAGCGGGCGGCGGGGCCATACATGAGCCAGCGCGTCCTTGCTCTTGGAGAAAAATTTCAGACAGTGAGCGTTTTCTTGAGACGCAAACAGGTCTACTTCCGCTCTGCCGAATTTCTTCCACAGCAGTTGGACTGTCTGTGGGTGTAGAGACCATTTGCCTGCCGGAACATTGTTCCTGGACAGTCTGTCTGGTCCTATGTTTAGGAGCCCCGGCACGTGCGCTGCTCTCAGCGAGCGCAGGTTGCGCTGAGCCCATACCAGGAGGCGTTCTGCTAGCCTGTGCAGGTTCCTGGACCTGAGGCCGCCCTGGCGATTTATGTAGGACACCACAGACATGTTGTCCGAGCGGACCAGGACGTGGTGTCCTTTTATTTGGGGACAAAAACGCGTCAGCGCGTTGTCTACTGCCAACATTTCGAGGCAGTTTATGTGCAGAAGCTTCTCTCGTTCTGACCATTGGCTGAAGAACGGTCTGCCCTCAAGCAGTGCTCCCCATCCCGAGGTGGATGCGTCCGTAGACACCACCCTCACCCTCGAGGAAGTCCCCAGGCTTACACCTGATTGGTACCAGTCGTTTGCCTTCCAAGGTTTCAGAGCTGTGATGCACTTCTGTTTGACCTTGAGACGAAGCAGACCGGAGGTCCACGCTCGGCGTGGCACTCGCGCTTTCAGCCAGAACTGCAGTGGGCGCATGCGGAGGCCATGAGACCCAGCATCTTCTGAAATTTCTTGAGCGGGACAGATGCGCCGCAGCGGAAAGAGCCCGTTGCGCGCTGAATGTCTACCGTGCGCTGTGGTGATAGCTGTGCTATCATGGACAGCGAGTCCAGCTCTGTGCCCAGGAAAGATATCATCTGACTGGGGGACAGAGAGCTCTTCGCCCAATTGACTCTGAGACCCAAATACTCGATGATCGAGTAAAATGGTCGTGTGCTCTGTGAGCGAGATTGAGCTAGAATCAGCCAATCGTCCAAATAGTTCAGTACTCACATGCCCCGCAGTCTGAGGGGTGCGAGCGCTGCATCCATGCACATCGTAAATGTACGGGATGCTAGGGATAAGCAGAACGGCAGGACTGTGTACTGATATGCCTGGCCCTCGAAGGCGAATCTCAAAAATCGCCTGTGACGTGACGCTATCTGTATTTGAAAATACGCGTCTTTCAGATCTATTGACACAAACCAATCTCCTCGGCGAATCTGCGCGAGGATTTTTCTGGTCGTGATCATTCTGAACTGTCGCTTCACAAGCACTCTGTTCAGTTGCCTTAGATCTAGTATGGGTCTGAGACCCCCGTCTTCTTTCGGTACCAGGAAGTATCTGCTGTATAGCCCTCCTTCGCTCTGAACTTGAGAGAGAGGCTCTATGGCCCCTTTGCTCAATAGTTTCGCAACTTCGGCTCAAAGTAAATGTGCTACTTCTGTTTTCACCGTGGTCTCGACGCGCGCCGTATAGCGGCGAGGGCGCCGGCGAAACTGCAGCGAATAACCTCCTTTTATAATGTCTAGCACCCACTTCGAAAACCCCGGGCAGCTTTGCCCATGCGTCTGCATGAATGGCTAGGGGTTGAATACGAAGCGCGCTCCGTTCGCTCAGCGACAGAGAAGCTTCGATGTGCTGTAACATAAGCATCGCGCTTATGACATTTGAGGCAGGGGGCGCGCTGATAACAGCGGGCAGATTGCCCGCGCTCGACTCCTCTGCGGCAGTCAACCGAAAGGGGGAGGGCTGGGCGAGTCCCGTAGGAACTATCATGTCTGTGTGTGGATGTGGGCGCGGGATAGCGGGCACATTTACCACACTGAAAACATTGTCCGCTTGAGTGAAGCGAATGCACGTTGGTTTCGTTTTTACAGAAACCTTGAGACATGCAGAACGTAGTGTTTGTGGGCACTGGGTAGTGGGCACATTTACCACGTTTAATGCGCAATCGATCTGAGTCGATTTTATGTGCGCGAGCCCTGTGTGACGGGCTGTGCTTGTGTGTAGGAATGGGCACTGGGCAGTGGGCATTTTTTCTACACATAAAACACCATCGGCCGTGGCCGGGACACCAGAAAATTCACTCTTATGGGATTTATCTGGGTACGCCCGTTTCGGCAGGATGTGACGCAGCGGGATGTGACGCAACTCATTGGGTCTGACGTCACCCCAGGCCTCGCTCGATAGGCTGCTGCAGTTGCCGCAGAGCAGCCAATAGGCGCGCGAGCTGTCTCGCCTATGTCTGTATGCTGCAAAAAATTAAGGATAATTTTTGGCTTCAATATCTCATGGAAAAAGGATTTTCCCCTAGCGTAAGATATCTTGCGCAGTACGAGAGACCTCTCCTAAGAGAACCAGAGAAGACGGTTCCTGCAAAAGTCCTGCTGTTTGGAGGTCTGTTTATTTATTTTTTTTTCTTGTATAAGTTACACGTTCAAGTGCTTTATTGCGCTATTGTGCGCTTTTTTTTTTGATAGCAGGTGTATGTTAGGCTAAAATGTTTTTGCGCTTGTTATATCATATTCGTTCAAAGACCTCGTCATGAAGAAAAACTTACTACTTTTGGGAAAGGACATATGGAACAAGGATGAAAGCAGGGGTGTTCGTGTCAAAAAGAAAATGTTGGACACCAGCAACGAGGTGGAGGCTAAAAAAGCCAGGCTGGTGAGTGGATATGGATAAGTCTTTATGTAATATTGACAGTTTTATGTCATAGTGATAGTAATTTCTTAATTTTCTAGAAGATATGCTAAATGTAAAATTGATTCCATGCATGTGTGGCAATCTGGATTTCAAATGTTTACTAAAATGCCAATTTCGGCACTACCCCGACTACGCCACCCCGGAAATGGGCCGGGGACCCAGTCACATAAACTGTAAAGCACACAGATTTGCAGTGGCTGAGTCAGAGATCAAACAATGGATAAACAATTCACAGATTTTATTCAATACTTCGTACGATAGAATACAAACTGGTATGTTTAGTATACAAACATTAAAAAAAAAGGGGAAATGCATCAATCATGCAGCACGATACACAGACACACATACACACACTTTACCACTTCAGAATTGGGGAGTTCGTCTTGCCTATCCAATAAACACAGCAACTACTTGTGCTCTCACACCACACCAAATTCACCCGCTGTGAACACTGCAGATCAATAGCCGAACCACCACCACACACAGAGGACTCTGGCTAATCTGGAACCCCAATTCTGAGTGGGAAATGAGATACAAACAAACACACAAATACACGTTCCATGTTATGGTCTATCAATTACACTTGTCACATGCTGCCAAAAGAATCGGTTTATCAAAATAATGCAATCATTTACTGGCTGGTACTAGTTAACTGTCAGCCCAGCGCCGCCCTATAAAAATGTATTCTCACACTACAATACTCAAAAACATTCACAAACAACCGACATTCAAAGAGACATAATATACACAATAAAACAATAGTAGTGGCAAAGAAAATCAGTAGCTTCTCGCCACTGCAATTCCCTCAGTCTCAACATCAATTTTGGAGAAGTCTAAATTTAGATGCATCACTACGGCTGTGAACGCGCTCTCTTTCCGGTAGTCGAGGAGACCATCGTTCCTTAAAATGAAATCGTCAAGTAATTAGAGTAAAAGTACAGATAAGCAACAGATGCGTCGTTCCGGTAGTCAAGAAGACCCTCGTTCACCAAAATGAGATCGTCAAGTAGTTAGAGTAAAAGTACATGTAACATGTGACACCCGAATATCTTGCAAGTTATTTTATCAATGGACCAGTAGATGCAGCAGTCTAGGTTCGTCCAAGAAGAGAGATGTGCGATAGCAGTGAACCACTCAGATACGGGGGTTGAGGTAAGAATAAGAAAGATTTTATCTTAACAATGAAATGAAAAAAAAAAAAAAAAAAAATATTTTGTTCCTCACACTCAGTGTACAATGACCTCAGTTTAGTTTACATTCAATAGTAAGGATTTGTACCGGGTTTTTTTTTTCCCTTACAGGCAAAATCACTCGTCAAGGTAAGTTGACTTTTCCTTCTGTTTTCCTACTTCGTTGATAGCTAATTCACCAGGTTAAATTTTAAAGCCGGTTATCATTAAGCATGTAATCAACCTTTTCTCTTCTTTAACCGTTCTGTTCTTAAATTTGATCTTAGTTTAGTTATTCAAAACTTTGAACATTTACCCATAAACCTCAAATAAGTTTCTGAAAGATATTAAACTTATCTTATCTGCGTTGTAAACTTGCCGCAATAGCGGAAAACGTAATGACGTCATTCAAAACGCAATTTCATTGGATGAGATTCTAATCCTCAATATTTTTTTAATTTATAAAGATTTATATTCATAAATATTTTATTCAATCACAGATACATATTTATTCTCGCTGCACTTGATGTTATTATTTGCTCTATTATTCTGACTCTGCTACTAGCCACTAGTAACCTGGGTTACATACAGATAAGCAACAGATGCGTCGTTCCGGTCGTCAAGGAGACCCTCGTTCGCTAAAAGGAGATCGTCAAGTAATTAGAGTGAAAGTACAGATCGGCAGTAAATGCGTCATTCCAGTAAAAGACAAAGGAATGGTCGAAGACAGCTTGCAGAGAATCCAACTCCGTTCCGAAGCGCTCCAGCTCGAATAATGACTACCAGCTGCAGGCAATCCTAAATTCACCGGACCAGCAATGTGTCGCATAAAGCCTAGTCTCAGCCTCAGACGTCACGCCCACGGAACGTTGGCTAAACGTCTGATGCATATGGTACACTTAACTGGAAATACTTCAGGAATGTCGAAGTCGTCATCTGATTGGTTGAATTTTATCGGATTTCCGGGGGGCGCGAGTGTCGCGTTTATTTTCGGTCAGCCGGGAAACAAAGCGTAGACGTGTGATTGCGGAAGAAAAACTGTTGTGTTTACATGAGTGACAATGAGCATTTATCAAGATCAGCTAAACGTAGGATTCTCAAAAGTATACGTGCACGAACAGATCAATGACTTACTGCTTGTTTTCTTCTCCTTCTTTGATTTTCTATGCTGACTGACTTGTTGCACGCCGGTCTGTTGTTGCGGGGACATTTCCACGCCCCGAAACATGACGCTGAACGAAACGAACTGTAATTGGTTGTTTGACATGTCGGTCAAACGGCCTTATGGGCGGGCCTTGGCCAAAGAAAGCTGCTATGAATTCCAGACCTTCAGCCGTCAGTCTGAAGGTCTGGCTACGCGAGATTACATAAAGCCCAACAGCGCCCACGAAGCCTGCTGCAACACCTGGCCTAACGTGTCACTGTTAAAATATAATACACATTTCAATTTAAGAAATCACTGTCCTGTGAACCCAACATTAAAGAAATTGTAACATACCTGCATATGGTAACACACCGCCCAGTGCACTCGATAGCGTGCCAATTATGGCCTCACATTGACAAATAGTTGTTCGACATGTCTAACGTACTCCTCAGCCACACACTGTTAAATCAGATGAGTCTCAAATTACCCTTACACACGAAACGCAATATGATTACACACTCTTACCTCCTGGACAAAAACGGCGCACCTGAAATGACGTCAATCCCAGGACCAAGAAAGACGCGCTTAGTGAGATGTCAATCTCATCTTTTATACTCATTGAACGTACCGTATCCGCCCCTAATCACTACCGTAATTGATCACATCACCACACATGTAATATTAAATATGAGTCCCTAATTACACTCTGTACCTCAGGTAGTTCACAACTGTGCTCATTTTTAAAATCCTGTCTTGAGGATTACTTCGTTTTTCTCTATTTGTACTCAAATTTGGGTATTGTACGCATTCTCTCTCATGCAGAAAGTCCACAAGTAAGACTTGTACAAGTAAAAAAAATAAATAAATACAGTATTTTTTCATTGGAAGACAATTTCATAAATATATAAATTTACGGGGGGGCTGAGTATTGTCATCAATTTCATGTTTTGATTTTGATTCAAGCTTGCGATTTAGTTCAAATTATGATTCAGTTGTATATAGATTAATTGGGATATTTATTTTGGACAGCAATGAAAACTTTTGTAAAGAATTTGAGAGAGACTTCTTCTTAAAAGTTAAAAAGCTAATTGCTATTTACTGAATAAAAGGGATGCTTTAATGATTCATTGTTTTGATATATTACATTATGTTAGGCCTATATTATAAACCTAGTAAATAATTTACCTTGTTTTTTAGTGGAGTCACTTATGCTCAACAAGGCTGTATTTATTTGATCAAAATACAGAAAAAAAAAAAAAAAAAACCTGCAATATTGTGAACTCTTAGGCAATATAGTGTATTCCTGTAAAGCAAAGCTGTATTACTCCAGTCTTCAGTGTCACATGATCTTCAGAAATCATTTTAATATGCTGATTTATTATCAGTGTTGAAACTGTTGTGCTGCTTAATATTTTTTGGAACTTTTTTCTTTGATTCATTGATTATGCTAATAAAAGGTAAAAAAGAACAGCATTAATTAAACACATAAATATTTTCTAACACTTTACTATCACTTTTTTATCCATTTAACACATCCTTGCTGAATAAAAGTATTAATTAAAAAAAAGTAAATAAATAAGAAAGAAAAAATTTACTGACCCCAAACATAGTTTGAATAGTAGTGTATATTGTAACACAAAATTTCTATTTTGAATAAACACTGTTCTTTTAAACTTTTTATTTCTCAAATAATCCTGAAATAATGTTTTTCCAACATTATAAATTAGCATATTAGAATGATTTCTGAAGGATCATGTGACACTGAAAATTCAGCTTTGCTTCACTGGAATAAATTATATTTTAAAGTATATTAAAATAGAAAACTTTTATTTTAAATTGCAAAAATATTTCATGATATTATTTTGTGAAATAAAATTCAGTATTATAGATACAGCCTTGATAAGCCTAAGAAACTTCTTTAAAAACTTTACTGATCCCAAACTTTTGAACGGCAGTGTATTATACTGTAAAAATGTTTTCTCAGGTAACTTAAAATGTACATAATTTAGTTATATCAAGGGTCAAATCAAATATAAAGAGCACATTAAAGTTAAAAGTTACACACGTTTTTGTGTATGCACTGTACAGGTCTGGTATAAAGAGTGTTTTTGCTCAGGTGGCTGAAATGTCCGCCTAATAGAGAAATGCTTCAGACTGGTAGTTATCATGTCAGCCAGTATTTTGGTGCATCCAAAGACATCCATCTATAAATGTCATCCCCGTGCAGAGACCTTTTGTACTTCTTGCAGATGTATTTTCTTTTATTTCTTTGACTTTGGGGACTGTGTTTCCAATAGAATTTCTAACCTCTCTTTTTTTTGACTATTCATAAAATAAAATATTCAAATTATTTTGTAAAGTGTTTTTCACAATACATGCCATTTCAAAGCAGCCTTATAGAAAATGTACATGTCTCTATTACAATTTAGTCTGAGCTATAATATAAATGTAAAAGTTGTATGAACATGCCCTCTGACCTTCCCTATTTTACTTTGTTAACAGACACTGTTCTTGTGGAGTTTCCACACACAACTCCGTCGGAAGTGCGAGCGGCCATCAGGCGCAAGTGCAACAATGAGCAATTTAGCAAGAAAAATTGAAGTTTGCTTGCTGTTCCACAATGTTTCAATTTTGTTTTCTTTCAGCATTCTTTTTTTTGCAAACATGGTGCATTTTGTTCTGTTTTTCAATGCTAAAAACCATGTGAGGATTTAATAAACACTGTTTGAGTTCATTATGTGTATCTGTGTGGTATTGAAGTTACATGTTATTTATTGTAATGACCCTGACAAGTGCATTCAGCTTTGGGGAAGAAAGTATATTTTTACTCAAAAATAAATATATTTATGGTATATTTCTTGTTTGTTTGGAAGACACTATTAATTAATTTGTAATGTACTTGTAATACAAAAAAGTACGCTTTACTATCACTAATCAAGCATGAAAATACGCATGTACTTAAAGTGTACTAAGTATACTTGAAATTGTCTCAATTTATCATCAAAAAGTACACTAAATACACTTAAAGTTATACTTTAGTATAATTTAATTATAACTAAAATACACTTAGTACAAAAAACTAATTTGAAACTAACTAATCATTAACACACTTGAAGTATACTGACAATTAATCTGGCTGCAAGTATACTTAGCATACTTTTTTTTCACTAGGGTATTCTCAGATAACTCAAAGTTTCCTGAATTGATTTTTTTTTGTGTGTGTTTTTTTTTTTTTTTTTTTATTATTTATTTGATTGGGACAGTGCAATTTAATGAACATAACATGGAGTACATGCATGTAAAAATGCCGGATTTTAGCCAAGGGCTAATTTCCATCCGTAGTCCCACGGGCTAGGATCACACAACTAACAAAAACAGTACAGAATAAAATTTACATCTACAGTCAATTCGTAAACTTGCTAAATCCTATATACAATATTCACACAAGACTACCTTCAACTTCACAAACACTCATCCATATACACATCACAACATAAAAACATAAAAAACATAAAACATAAAAATAATTTTTTTAAAAAGGATAAAAGATAATAATCTATGTTTTTTTAGCACTTGACAATGGTGGTGGGATAGCGTTTTTTTATCTAATGTTTTTAATGCCTTTTTATACAGACTTTCTATGGTTTTAAGTGTTGTGGGGCAAGCAAAAGAACAAGGTAGTCAAACAGTAATCAAAATGAGAAATAATCATCGAATAAAAATATGTTTTAGCAGCACCCATAGTTAGATTATTTCTAATGTGTCTAAAATTTTGAAGATTAAATTTGACCACCTTTACGACTTTTTTTACATGACTTTTGAAACAAAGTGTTGAATCAAGGACTACCCCAAGATATTTGAATTCTGAAACCAGGCGAAGTTCCTCTCCGTTCAGGAAGACATTTGATCTGCTTACTTCGACGTGGCGTTTTGAGAAGTACATGCACACAGTTTTTCTGGTGTTCAACATGAGGCATGAATTCCTGAGCCAGTCCTGCACATAAGATAGTGCAGCTGTGAGATCAGCAGCTGCTTGTTGAATGGTTTTTGCTTGAGTGTAAATTACTGCGTCATCCGCATACATCTGCGAGAAGACGTTTGGACATGAGTTTGGTAGGTTATTGATGAAAAGAGAGAACAGAACCGGCCCAAGAACAGACCCCTGCGGGACACCAACTCCAGATTCTAAACAAGGAGATTTGACACCATCTACTACCACGTACTGTTTCCTGTGGGACAGATAGGATTTAAACCATAAAAGTGCTTGATCAGAGATGTTAAATTGAGTCAACCTGGAAATTAAAATCTGATGGTTAACAGAGTCAAAGGCTTTCTTCAAATCTAAGAAGACAGCCCCGACACAAGGACTCTTGTCAAGCAGACCTTTTATGTTTTCTGTTAACACACACAGGGCACTATCGGTGGAGTGATGGGTCCGAAAACCGAACTGTAATGGATGTAGTGAAGGTTGGACATTTTCCAGATGAGCAGTCATCTGTCTGACTACCCACTTCTCTGCTATTTTTGATATAACGGGAAGTATGCTAATAGGTCTATAATTAGACATGTCTGTTGTAGCACCTGATTTAAGTATTGGTATCACTGCAGCCACTTTCCAATCTGCAGGGACTATAGAGTGGTTAAAGGACATATTAAGAAGATGGGTTATTGGACGTATTAAATAATCCTTATACTCTTTAAAAAAATGTGTATTAAGGCCAAATGCATCAAGAGCTTTTGACATTTTCATGCCATCAATAATTTTTGTAACTTCATAGTCTGAGATTTCAATGATTTTAAATACAGGCTGATGTGGATCAGAGATATTGTCGGAACACAGAGATGGATCAAAATGCTGCGTAATCTCTTTCACAGACTTTATAAAGAAACTGTTAAAATTGGTGGCTATGGAAACTGGATCTTTAATTATTGAATCATTAATTTGAAGCTCCATTTCCTTATTGTTTTTATTTAGATGTCGACCAAGCAGTTTGTTTAGATTTTGCCATACTAATTTTCCATTGCCGTTTGCATTCTCTATTATTTTAATGAAAAAATTAGCTTTGGCCTGTCTCAGACTGCGTGTTACCTTATTTCGTATATGGGTAAACCTTTGACGGTCTGTTGTTAAACCTGATTTTAAAAATTGCTTTAATATCAGGTCTCTAGCTGACATTAGATTTTTACATTCTTTGTTCAGCCAAGGCAAATGGCACCTTTTTTTACATTTATATCTTCCTCTGCTTGAATGGGTTGAGATAACATCCTTCAGAGATTTAAGAAATTTACTGGTACATAATTCAGGATTGTCATCATACAGAATTGTATCCCATTCCAGTGATGACAGGGCTGCTGCCACATTTTGTCGTTGGCTGTTAGGTATAAATTCATAAGGAGACCTGTTATTTGTGGGGTTAAGGAAATCATTATTAACCCTCAACTTGGACAATTTCCTAGAAAAAAGTATAATATTATGATCTGAGAGACCAGTCAGGAAATTGTATGATCTAATTATCCTTTCAGGTCTGTTGCTGAAAAGTAGATCTATTTTAGTTTTAGAGTGTTTCGTTATCCTTGTTGGATGCCGAACAAGTTGGGAAAAATTAAGATTTTCCATCGTATGCTTTAGTGTTTTCCTATCTTTTTTACAGTCCCAGTTCACATTAAAATCTCCAATTACAATAACTTCATTAGACTTGTTATATGTTGTATGATGTTTAAGTAGTGCCTGCAGTTGTTCATAGAAGTCAACTTTGGCTGATGGTGGACGGTAAAGGCAAACCAGAGTAAAACTCATCTCTGCAGAGAGGGAAATTTTAACTGAAACATTTTCTATTTTGATCTCACTTGGCACACTTAGTTGTAAACACTTCAAATTATTTTTCACATACAGCAGTACACCCCCACCTCTTCCTTTACCTCTGTCCCTTCTAAACACATTATAATCAGGGAAAACAACACCAGCTTCAGGGGATGATTCATTAAGCCAAGTTTCTGATAGGCCTAATATATCAATATTTGAATTCCTGAGAATATGGTCCAGTTGTTCACGTTTAGGGAGCATACTGCGTATGTTGAGGTGAGCACAAAGAAGCCCTTTTGGCCTATTTTTATTGTCCCATATTAATTTAGCCTGGTTTAATGTATTAAAAATATTTGTCTCTCGATATCTTCTCATTACATAATTTCTAATCTTTTTAATAACTTGGCAGGAGTTTGGTGCAGTCTGAGTGCAGTCAGGTACGAACCCGTTATGGATCTCTGACGTAGGTGGCGTTGTTTCCAATTCCGCTGTCATGTTGACATCCAATGCCACATGACCATCGATGCATGCTGTAGTTGTTTGTAGCCTCTTAGCCAATACACTAGCAGCAGTAGCCCCCACTGCCGCCATGCCGGATGTATCGAGGGCTATTGCAGACTGCATCTCCGCTGTCAATCCTCCCTCTGCAATCCCGACTCCACCACGGCCCGAGGACCTCCCCGGCACACGTCCCAACGCGCCCACGGCAGTCCCAACAGGACCTCCGGCGCGTGGCAGCAGACACAGCACATCGCCCGTCAGGACGCCGGCCCCCACCTCCAGGCCCGCAGGTGAGTCAGAGCCAATGCCATAGTGGTCAGAGCAGCTGTTGGCGTCCAACGCAGTGGTAGCCCGGAGTTCGCATTCCGCCAGTCTTTTGAGGGGTCCTGGACACTGGTGTATGTCCCCGGATAATAGTAGGCAGATGGCGATTATAAGCGTGCGGCTTTGAGGAATTTGTAAAGTACGTGCACTGCTTTTCCTGTTTTTAGTTGAGCAGTAGAGAGATGGGAAAATAAAAGTCGCAGCAACGGCGTGTCTCCCAAATCCAAAATGTTTATTGTTCAAAGTTTTGTGTGGAACTTGTAAGATTGCTCCCGGATATTTTTTGCCAGCACTGTAGTACTCGCATTGTGATGAGAAGCAGGCAGTGTCGTTGAGTCTATATCTTAAATAGTCCAAAAATAGCACATAAACAAGGAGCGCTATGACAACTCCCGTCGTACCTGCTGCGGCCATCTTCCCTTCCCTCCAATTCCTCCTGTGTTCAATTACGTTTCACCAAATGCAGAACAATGCTCTAATAACCAAGCATGTTTAACATGAACATTTATATGTGCATCCATACAGTTCAACTTAGATTAAACCAATAAACGTTTTTTTTTTTTCTTTCCACTTTTAGTTGACCTTTACTTTCTTCTTGCTTACTGTGAGACTCTAAGTTACATAGTCTTTGAACCACATTGGCTTCCTTCTACAACGATGTCTCTCGGCTTGGGTGTCGACACTTTCCAGTGGTGGATCAGAAGCTGATTGTTCAGACGGAGTTAATCTGAATGTAGAGGTGCCAAATGAGACACGTCCCATGTTCGTCCATCGCTCAGCTCGAAACTGCAAGAAATGTTTGAACTGATGACAGGAACTGAGGTCCATTTTGAGTGGTAGTCAATTACAGTTGTTTACAGTCGCTATAGGACACATTTATCAATACTTGTCACTTTTTCAAAACTCTTCACACAGTACTCCTAACCAACTTTCAGCTCGGCACAGCAGTTCATTTCACATTCAAAATGCACTAAAACTACAACAATCACTTCATACATGTCTCAAATCAACACATTCTTCCACAACACTAGCAAAGGTTGACAGCCAACAAACACACTTTGTCACCCACAAAACAATGACCTAAAAAACACTAAGAACATGTAGCATTATACAATGTTTTCTTGTGTAAAACAAGGACACATCTCTGTTTATAATTCACTGCAATATATGTTACTGGAATGAATCAGACATGATGCAGAATGCTTCAATATATTTTATTTATTTTTATGTTTTTGCAGTTTTCCCATTGTTTTTGCCTATACATATAATTTCATGTCATTTTATTTTTTAAACAACTTAGTCCTGGCGTCCACTACAGAGGACATAGCATAACTTATGAATAAAATATTCTTTTGCAAAAATGTTTTTTTACCATTTGTTTATTGTGCTCTAAACAGTGTGATGACATTTTTTTCTGGGTCCCAGGAGGATATAGCTATGGTTTTATTTACTTATATGGTTTTATATAGTTTGGTGAAGTTGGTTCAATATAAAAATGTAATAAAAAAATAGCTTAGATGTAGTAAACTACTTTTGCCATATTGCTGTATCTTACTGTAGCTTGCTACATTTCCCAGGGTGAAGCTTCAGTGTAGTGAAGCTTCATTTAATGTACAGTAACTGCTAGCTTAGCTCACTAGATTTTCCAGCTTGCCCAACACTGTTGAAATCCTTTCAAGAGTGCGTTTGCTCAGAGCTACTCCATGCCGTTCATCTTATAAGGCAAATCTTAATCATTACAGTAATAGCTAAAACCACGTTTAAAATACTCAATGTGTTCACAATTCATCCTGTGTCGGGTCGCGTCAGATCAATGAGCAGCAAGTCATAATTTCAATTTAGTTAAGTCATAATTTTGACTTTTTAATCTTATCATTTAAAACTCATAATAATGACTTTTTTTTTTCATGTGGCGGGAATGGGCTTCCACATACTAGACCTGTTTGGTGGAGATATATATATATATATATATATATATATATATATATATATATATATATATAAATATATATATTTTTTTTTACTATTATTATTATTATTAGGGGCCAAGCACCGAAGGTGCGGAGGCACCTATTGTATCTGTTCGCGTTCTTACAGTTTTTTACGATTGTAATGACAGATTTTTCAATACTTTTAACAATTTTCCAAAACTCTTAACACAGTTAGCACTACATCCGTCTGTGTAAGCTATACTATTAACACATTTCTTGTTGGTTTAACACAAAATGCATACAATTAACACAAATTTAAAATGATTGAACTTCTTTTACACACAAGCTCAAACAAGACCAAAACAATGGATTTTTACTGCCAAATTTACCAATGCTTTCACACTGTATGTCAGAACAGATAACACCATGTTCTAAACCTAACCTTACAGGCTAAAGTCAAGGTAAACAGCTGCTTATATTCCCGTGCAGTCACAGCCTGGTTTGACGCCCATCAGAGGATGATGTCCATTTTCCTTGCCCCTTACTTCCCTTTCCTCAACCCCATTGAGGAGTTTTCTCAGTCTGGAGATTAAAGGTTTTTGACCATAGTCCACAGGACCAAATGTCCCTCCTGTATGCAAAAGATGCTGCATACCAAGACACAGCTGAACACTACCAGGATAAGGCAAGCCAAAAGATTCTTCCCAAGATGCCTTACCAGGGAAGATATCAGGTGTGATGTGGATGAGAACGTGGACAAATGCAGAAGACCGCACAGATTAGAAGATGGCTTTTTCTGTTTGTATATTTTGTATTTTCACATACAGTAATACTGTAAATGGCAGCTATATTGCATATTTTTGTTATCTTGCAGAAATGTCCTGTTGCAAATAAAGCCGTTACTGCAGCAATTCTGTCTCTGTCTTCTTTTTTTCATAAACCATACATTCTAATAAGCTACTCTAAGAAGGGTCATTTATTTTGTTGTATTGAATTTCTGCTGCAAAAAAACAACAACAACAAAATGCATGCATTTACACTGCAGTGCAAAACACAATCTCTGATCAATACAATATACTGTACTGTCCATTGTATAAGGGCAGACCTGTCACATAAAATAATGCAGTTTCTGTAATTTCAGCTGATGATAGTGTTTTTTTGTCATTGTGTTATGATTGACTAAATGTTCCTGTTGGAAGAGAACATATGTTAGTGTTTTGAATAATTATTTGATTTTGAAACAAGTTTGCAGTGTTTTGTTAGACATAGAGTATTGTGTTAGTGTATTATTGTATTTTGAAAATTAGTTTTTGGAGTTTAGTTTACAATGTGTAATTTTGAGCATGAAATTAACCGTTTTGCCAATTGTGTGTTTTAGGTGTGTTGGTGCGTTAAGAGTTTAGGAAACTTGTTAAATGTATTGAAAAAACTGTCATAGCAATTGTAAAAAACTGTATTATTATTCTTCTTCCACTCTGGGAGTCTATGGCAGCCCATAGAACCGATTGCGGGAAAGTTGTTTTGGTTTGACATTCTGATAGAGGACAGTCCCAACATTAAACACACCAATTTTGGTGTGTCTAAGTCATTCCCTCTAGCGCCACCACCTGTCCAAAGTTTCACTTTTATTATGCTAATAACTTTTGAACCGTTTGGCCAATCGACAAAATTCTTCTTTCCTCTGATTCCTGAGCTCATGACGGTTCGATTGCACCCTATGACGTCATTTTCCGTCATAAAAATATGGCCACCATTTAGAATTTTTTGAAAAACCTACTTTTTCGAACTCGTCCTAGACGGTTTGTCCGATTTAAACGAAAATTGAACCAGATCATCTTCAGGCAGTGCTGACCAAAAGTTATGGAATTCAAGTTGATTCGGTTAACCGTTTTCGATAAACCCATGAACAAATTTTACGTAGCGCTTGCAAAAACAGAAATAAGGCTGTATCTCCGCAACGCTTTATCGGATTCAGACCAAACTTGGTACATGTCATCACAAGCATGACCTGAGGCTACATGCTGCGTTTCGGCGCAGCGCCACCTACTGGTCCGGAGATATGAAAAATGGCTATTTTTGCTTATAACTTCTGAACAGTTTGTCCAAAAATCATAAAATTGGTCTCGTTAGATTCAGGACAACATGCCGAGTCGACTGATATCGAATTTTACCATATCGGCCATTTTGACTGTCGGCCATTTTGAATTATGTGCTAAAATGCTGTATTTTAAGAACGCATGAACGGATTTTTACGAAACTCGGTATGGGTCATCAGCACGATGTCCTGAACAAGCGTGAGAAGTTTCGAAACAGCGCCACCTAGTGGTGAATTTTTTTCTTCAAATGCTTATAACTTTGGGTGTGGGCGACTTATTTTCACGAGACTAATCTCCTTAGACTCCTGAATCCTTGCAGAGTCCTACGATATCAAACATGCTAGGTTTCACCTTACGGTTTGTGTAGCGTTGTGATTTAGCGCTTAAAAAACATTTGGCTATATCTTCGAAACCGCTTGTCCGATCGAGACGAAACCACCGTCAGAAGTTTGAAAACATAGGTCGATAGCTATACACCAATGCTCGAATGTGAAAATATTGATGTTTAGGGGTAGTAAATTCCAATCAAAGTCATGTGTCAGTCATTTTTTACGTGTTTTTTCATATAAATGTCTATAACTCCGAAGCGAATTGAGATATTCTCACCAAAATCGACACACATATGTATGGGCTCACTCTGAGGACACATAAAAAAAATGGTGGGACTGAGCCTCTTGGTGGCGCTATAATAGAACAAAACATGAAATTCCCATTGACTTCAATACACTTTTGTGAAATAAAATGCTATACTAAACAAATGCATTGGTGTAATATTACAAAACTCAGAAATTGCCATCTGCACCATCCCTTGAAGGTACTCAAAATATTTAGAAACAGTGCCACCTAGTGGTCAAAAGTTATAACAAAATTTACAAAACTGCTAATAACTTTTGTATAAATCTGGCTATTGAAATGCCACTGGCCTTAATAGATTCCTTGGGTCAAGCCGAGAACATAGATACCATGTTTTCCTTATTTGGCCGAACTTCCTGTCCGTCATCTTGATTTTCATTCAAAACATACTTTTTCGAACTCCTCCTAGACCGTTTGTCCGATTTTCACCAAAATCGAATCGTATCATCTCCAGACCGTGCCGACTAAAAGTTATGGATTTCGTGTCGATTGACAACACCGTTTTCGTATACCGCAGCAGCAAAGTTGAGGCATGATGCCAAAAGGACTATTCAGGCTTTATCTCTACAATGCCTTGACATATTGACACCAAACTTTGTATGTCTCATTGTCACTTCACTCTGACCACATCACATCAGTTTTGTGACTGCGTCACTTATTGGTCGAAAGTGATAATCTATTAAATCATATTTTTAATTACTGTTTATATGATTTTTCAGCCATTTCGCCTAAAATCCTATTTAAATGTTTTTAATTGCTCATTGTTGCAGTTGGTCTGACACTTTCAGACATGCTGGCATGTCTTGTCGTCTTTTTCTGCTTGGCCCCGGTATTGCTGCTTGCAGCTTTATTTATTATTATTATTATTATTATTATTATTATTGGTTGTTTTTTGTAATTATTATTGCTTCAGGATTTTGTTGCTTATATGTAAATATATAGAAAAACAAAAACAAATTGCTGCATTTCTCATTCATTCTTTATACTGTAATACAGTCACAATGAAAATATCCTATTCTTATCATATAATGAATATTAATGTGAAAAAAAAAGAATCATTCAAACTTTAAGGATAAAGGTTCATCATTTGTGTAATGCTCCTGTTGTTAGTGTTTATAGTTCAGTGTGTTATGAATGACATGTATGTTTTCTGAATGAGAATTGTTGCCAGTGTTATGGAGGAATGAGCTTATTTTGAGACATGTATGAAGTGTTTTGTTGATCTGAGTGAGATTAACTCTTTGGCCAAGTTTCATGTTGGTAAGAAAAAGAGTTAGAGGTGCTCTTTATATATAAGCCTATAAAAGTTCTCAGAAGTTTGATTAAGTACATAATATGCAGTAATATTATTTGTAAGACTGTTATAAATGTCCTAGGAAAGTGTTTCAAGAAGAAAACATTTCTCATTGCTGTATTCTCTCTTTAATCCATCCAGGTATGGTTTATATCTGTTCAATTTTCCAATGTATTAATTTGTATCAATTTGTTTCTTTTTTAATTCATGATTGATTTAAAATTAGCTGCAATAGATTATATTGTATCCTTAGATAAATGGTTGTGACAATTAATTTTGCACTTTATGTTTGCGACATGTTTTCATCCATTGTATTTTTAATGTTATTGCCATTTTGATGTTTGCTGATACTGCTCATTTCTCATTGCTGTATTCTCACTTTAATCCATCCAGTACCATCTACATGATAATAACCAACCCGATGGAACTGGATAATATTCTGAATGTCCTGATCCAATCTGACCTCTGACCTGTAATGCTGCCTGAATCATAATCATACACTGTTGGTTTGTTGACCAGAGGAGAACTGAGCGACTGAGTCTGGTTTCTCCCAAGGGTTTTTTCTCTATTCTGTCACTGATGGAGTTTCTCTTCCTGTCACTGTCGCCTTTTTCGCCTTTGTCTTGCTTAGTTGGGGACAATTAATAATAATTTAATAATTAATTTGTTACATTTATATAGCGGTTTTCTAGGTACTCGAAGCCCTTTACATATGGAAGGGAAAATCTCCTCAACCACCAACAATATTCAATAAAAATATTATTGATCTCCTTCATTGACACCATTATATTAGAACTGAGCTTGACGATGACATCACTGTTTTCTCCAGAGTGGCAATACATATATATATTAACTAAATTAATAACGTTTTTACAACAAAAGTTAACCACCACTGAACCTACTTCAGCTGGACTATGATGATATCTTCTTCTAGATCTGCTGTACAGCAGAAACAAACTTTGTTGCATTATTTTCCTGTTATCACTGTAAAGCTGCTTTGAAACAATCTTTAGTGTAAAAAGTGCTATATAAATAAAGGTGACTTGACTTTGTGATCCTCCATCAGCAGCTGCAGTTTCTCTCAGCTGTATCAGTGCAGTCACTGTGACGTCTGACTGACAGAGGTTTTTGTACGACTCTTTATCACTGTGTGAACACACGCTCACTGTTGATATAGTGATAACTCTGACAGTAATAATCTCCTGTATCTTCAGTCTGGACTCCACTGATGGTCAGAGTAAAATCACTGCCAGTATTTGCTGTTCTACTGCCACTGAATCTAGATGGAGTTCCAGTATTACGGCGGTTTATCCAGTAAATCAGGAGTTTAGGAGCTTCTCCAGGTTTCTGCTGATACCAGGCTAAGTCACCGTATATTCCTATATCTATATTACACTCTATTGTTGCTGTTTGACTCTGTTGGACAGTTTTAACTTCAGGTTGAGTCAGAGTCACTCCTCTGGATTCTGAAGAAGAGAAAAGAAAAACTATTAGTGTTTAAAACTATTATCATCATATACTTTTACAAAAACACCAAAACCAGAGTCAGTGTTTACATCTTACCTTGAATAAACAGTGCAATGGTCCAGATGAAGATGTTGATTGTGTTCATTGCTGTAGTTTAGTCTTGTGTGATGATGAAGATTGTGTTGTGTTCTGCTCTCAGTCATGAAGTGTTAAACTCACAGCACTATAAACACTCTCAGAGCACTGAAGCATGTGCTGACAATGCAAAGAAGTGGGCAGGATTTACAACAGCTTGTGCTGAGAACAAACTCATAAACTCTACATAGAAGATTTTACTTTCAGAATAATGTTATTGAACCATTTAGTGATTAATTGCACATGTTTGTTAATTGTGAAATATTTGTGTTTATGTTTGTCAGGCTGATAAGACACTAGGTTTTGTCTGGAGAATCATGAATGTAGATCATTTTAAACATATGTCATACGCAGCAGTTTCTCTGAGTTCAGTTCTGTGCTACACCTTTACAAGCATGTTAACAATGAGAAATCAAGAACTAAATAAATCAGTTTTACTATATTTAGAGTCATAATACAAAAAACGTCCATTATGGTCTTTGGAATCAATGTTGACATGTTGCTCTCTGGGAAATATTTTCATGATGTCTATTTTTCCCACATTTTCCACATTCATGAAGTTCATCAGGACTCATAATCAGGTCATTATATATTAAACAATGTGCATCTGAAATGTTCAGAATTATTGATTCATTTATTTGAAGCTGCAGGTTTTTCTGTGAATCATGATGATTGATCTGCATATGAAGAACAGAAGCATCATTATGAGAAACTCCACAACATCATCCATGATCAAAGAGGTCAAAGGTCACCTCAGAGGTCACAGCTCATCAAATATATTTCTTTAAACAGTGTTATATCAGAAAGCATTTAGTCAAATCTGAATGAGTGAGTGTTGAGAAGAGCTGAGGATCTTCTAATATCAGTGTGTTGAAGTGTTGTTTCTCTCTCTCTGCTGGAGTGTGTGTTCACTCGAGTGGAATAGAGGTTTTTGTACGAGCGTTTCATTAGATTGTATCACTGTGGTGGACTTTCGGTGGAGGAACTAAACTGGTGATCGGTAAGTCTGTCTATTTAATCACCTAATAAAAAAATACAATTTATATTTCAGAAAGTGTTTTACAGTTGAAACAAGAACAACATTTATTAATAATAATGATTATTAGATATTGTGGCAAACTTTACTTATAACTGTAACCAAAGTAAAAAGGTTTAATAATATTTACAAATTCCTTGTTAAGTCTAAAATTGGTTGTTTGTCATGAGTTTTGGTGTATTATAATTTTTTGAAGGTGTAACAATGAATAGATAATATTATAATGTGTTATAACTGCAGTTATAATTAGTGTTCAGTAAGTCTGTCTATTTAATTCTTATAATATTCCTAAACATACAATTTAAAACAAGTTGAAACAAGAACAACATTTATTAATGATAATTATTATTACATATTGAAACTTTACTTAAAGCTTTTAATGCATTATAAAGTGTTTCATAATGTATGTTACAATGCCTTATATCTTATCATTAATAACTGTAACCAAATCTAAAATGCATTATAATATTTGCTATTTCATTGTTTCATCTCAAAAGGGTTGTTCTTCATAAAGGTGAATCAATGAATAGATAATGTGTTATAACTGCTGTTACACTTATTAATTAGATCATACATGCATTTTAATGTATATAGCAATGCATAATTAATACTTTTATAATGCAATATGTATGAAAGCTTTAAATAAAGTGTTACTGATATTGTTTTATAATTATTGAATCTAAAACTAGACCAGCATTATTCCTATGCTGTGAATGTGCAGTGCAGTGTGTGTGTGTGTGTGTGTGTGTGTGTGTGTGAATGTGTTGTGTTTGTCTCCTGCAGCTGGTCCCACAGTGAAGCCCTCAGTGTCTCTGCTGCCGCCCTCTTCTCTGCAGATCTCTGGAGACTCAGCCGCACTGCTCTGCCTGCTCAGCTCTTACTCTCCACAGGGGGCGCTGGTGAGCTGGACACTGGACGGGTCAGAGGTCACCGAGGGGGTTCTGACCAGCGCAGAGAGCCAGCAGGACGGCCGCTACAGCCGCAGTAGCATCCTGACCCTCAGCAAAGCACGCTGGGAAGAGGGAGAGCTGTACGTCTGCAGAGTAACACATGATGGAGCTCCTCATGAGGTCTCGTTCCACAAGAGCTCTGAGCGGGGACCCAGCCAGAAGTGGAGGTGGGCCAGGCAAAGTTTGCTCTCTGGCCTGCTGTTATCAACTCAAGAGTGAACCAGAATCATGTTGCTCTAGTGATGGAGAAACAAAGCTTTTAGAAACCATTGAACCGATTGATTTGCATAATGATTCACTGTATTGAAGCTCTGGAAACGCCACACGCTGGTCAGAACAGCGGAAACTCTGCATAAAAACACCTTTTACACACCAAATGCAAATGTTTTAATTTAAAGGCTAATCTATTCAATGCAATTACCAAATCATCTAATACCAGTAAATATGAAATGTCTTTATAATATGTCTTAGTTTATTAAATTGAAGGGCTTGTTTTGTTTGTTTTATGGAGAGCTTGGTAATCAGACCAATTAGACACTTTTAACTACAACTCCTTTTTTTTATTATAAAAATGTGTCAATAAACATTCATATTTAAAAAACTGATCTGAGATCAGGTAAAATGAAATAGACAGTGGTTCATGGGTTCACAGAGATCATCGCCCCCTAGTGACGAACCAGTGACATTTGGAAACAGTGATGACATGATGCCAGTGCTGCCAGATTTGGGCAGTTTTGAGTTTGATTGTTCTGGTAAAAATTGGTTTGGCGGTTTTCAAACACCTACATTTTATAAACTAAGCGGTTAATAAACAAAACTCAAGTGTGCATGTTGTCCATAAAATCAGTCATCATGATGTGTAAATACACCGGCCCACTGCAGATCTGATTCAGCCAATCAGAGATCAGCAATCAGACGTGATCATTCATGACTGACGGGTTTTTAGTGAGATCATTTGTAGCTGTATATTCGAGTGATCAGTGTGTCAAAGTGGCATAAATATACAGTTGTATCTACAGTAAAGAGTGTGAGAGTGACCCAACTCTCTAAACGTGGATTACACCTGGTGGGACTCGAAGGCTCTTTATGAATATAACTGTAACTCTTGAGAGCACAGTTGAATGACTTCATTGAAATGGAGTATGGGACTATGACTCCTGTCCATCATCATGTGCACACTGGCCTGATCAGGACATCTGCAACTTCTAAACCGTCCAGACTGCGCTCTACTCGTCCCGACCGCTGCTGGAAGAGGTTTCAGTCATTCATCAGTTTTGGCTGTGCTAATTTCTATAATGATCTACAATGTGCACTTCAAGAAAGACGTACTCATTCTGTTTAAAGTTAAAGCACAACACAAAGCTAAGCTTATTATTATTATTGTAGTTATTTTTCTGAACACGAATGACACATTTTTGGCTTTTAATGTGTGTGTGGCTTTTAAAGGCTTTGTTAATTTCTAGAAATGAAGTTCACCCGCAGGGGAACCGGCTAACTCATCTGCAAACTCGACCGGGAGAAACAAGCGTCTTTTAGAGGAAATGTTCTCTTTTATACAGAGATGGGAAGTAACAAAGCACAAATACTTTGTTACTGTACTCAAGTAGATTTTTCAGATATTTTAACTTTACTATTTATTTTTGTGCCGACTTTTTACTTTCTACTCCTTACATTTTACAAAATTGGCTCATTACTTTAGTTTCAAATAATTTTAGTCGAGTTACCGTTATTATTTTCCGCGTCATCAACCCTTTGCAGGGAGTTTGATTGACAGGCGATCTGACCAATCATAATCCGCCATTTTGTCAGACAAAGCAGTCAGAAGAGTTAATAGATTAACATTAGAGGATTTAAATTTGAAAAACGAAGTGTACCGACGTCTTTTCGCGGTTAAAACAACATTCCTTTTGATGTTCATTGATGTTTATTTGATGCTATAAATGAACTAGAAGGAAGAGATGATCGGTTCACGAACAGCTTTAACTCTAAAGGCTCTACATAGATCTGTCAGACACATTAAAGAGCCACAAAATGCTATTTATTGTTAAAATTTCTTTAAAATTTTTTAAAGGTGAGACTTTGTTTCATATCAAAAGTAACCTGGTCTGTCCTGTCTCAGTGTGTTGTCAATGTCCTCTCTGCTCCGCGATGTGTGTTTAACCCTTGTGTGGTGTTCATATTTTTGTTACTCAGCCAGTGTTCGTGGGTCTGGTGGACCCGCTGCATTTTTGGGTTTTTAATTCAACACAATCAAAAATGTTATGTTAAAATACTCAACAGATGTTTACTTCATCCCAATTACAAGCAATATAAACAGCATATATGATCAATATTTTCTCTTTACCTTTGTTAGATCACATTTAAGAATTGCAACCTCGTGTGGGAACGGCAGAAACACAAAACTCACTCACAATGGTAGAAGCACAAAACTCACTCTTGCACTCTTTCACACTTACACACAATCTCTCTCTCACACGCACACACACACACACTCATGCAGACACATACACACACCCACAACACACACACCCACAACACACACACAGACACACACAAAACACACACCCACACACACACACACACACACACACACACATGCACATACACACACACACACACTCACTTGGATATGTGGTGTACGGTCACTCTCCATAGGCATAATGGTTTTTCTAATGTACAAACTGTATAATATATCCCACTACACTAACCCTACCCCTAAACCTACCAATCACAGAAAACTTTTGCCATTTTTTGAATTTCAAAAAACACCATTTAGTATGTTTTAGTATGAGGACACAGATGTCGTCATAAACCATGTTTACGTTGTAATACCCATGTCATTATACACATTTGTGTCCTCATAAACCATATACAAGAACATACACACACTAACAGCAGGCCCTGACAGGAGGAGGACAGAGTAAAGGTACACAGGACCTACAATTTCCACACTTTTATTAGCCCCGGGTCCAGTGGACCCGAACATCCTGTGTGTAATATAAATGTGTAGGGGGGGGGGGGGGGGGGTGTACAGTGTGTTTTCATTGAAAATGTGTTCTGATATATATTCCTCACAGAAAATGAGCCAAGGCTAATGAGTCTCAGTTTGAAAAAATAATTAATTGTATCATTTTTCTTTTGATAAAAAAAGAAAATGGGTCCAACAGACCCGAACACCATACAAGGGTTAAGTGTGTGAGAACATGGTGTGGCGTGAGAGATAGAGCAACAGTAACTAAAGGGAACGGAAGGGAATGGTTTGGGACTGTTAGCAAACCGGTCTTTGCGGACGGTCAATTGGATGGGAATATACGTTGCACTTGACGCATCACTACAAGACGACTCGACAGATTCGGAGGCATTCATTCGCGGAAAAGTCATTACATACGTGTAGATTCCTTTAAATGTTAAGGGGAGATTAAAGAAGAGAAACTGATCTGCGAATTCTCACAGAATCACAACTGAATTCAAATCTTGCTACTCAGCCAGAATCTTATTAACCTTAAAGTCACAATAATCATATAGGCTATGTGATGTTTTAGGCCTATTGGCAGACATCCATTTAAAATGTAGGCAATGACAGATAAAGAACCTTTTTTCCAAATCCACTTCAGTCTCTCAGCTTGCACACTAACATTTGTGTGGTCCAGGTAGCTTTGCATAAAAAATGGTTGTCATTCGTAAGGCAACTTTTACTTTTATACTTTTACTGTACTTCTACTTGAAAACGGGAAGTGATCGTACTTTTGCCATCTCTGCTTTTATAGAGATATTATCTTGCTAGAGAATATTCTCCTTTGGAAATAAAGGAAGTGTTAAAGTGTCCAGAGAAACTCTCTTGCTGACAGATAGGGAACTCAGTAATATTAAAGTCAGCATGAAATCAAATTTGACAAATCTTCTTTTTATATGTAACATTGTAGTGTTTATTATAAATGATTTATCTGTGCACTTAATTATTTTTTTTAAAAGTCATGTACCCTTATAATCTTTAATCAAATACATTACCCCTTCCCTCCCCCCTCGAAACGACCTCTCTTCTCTTTCGGTCACGTGCCATGGCGAAAGGGTGCGACCAGAGCAGATGAGGGTGCGGCTATCGGTGTCTGTCTCGTTTCTGTCATCTTGGTTCGCGGGAGGCTCATATAAATATGGGCTGATTCCTGCCTGAAAATTTAGCTGCTCTTCTAACTCGTTCTCGTCGCCGGGATCCTCAATAAAAAATCCTTCATGGGAGGGTAACGGTGGGGAGTCCGGTGGAGAGAAATCCTCCATAACTGAATGTAAACTGGCATTCAAATCTGCCTCCATTTTGTTTGCAACGCCCAACCTCCAAAGATTCAATCAATTCCCGAAGGACGAAATCAAGCACCGCCCTACATTTTTTTCTAATTTCAGAAGCCGTTTCACTCGGATATACGTTTACTTACATCATAATAAATGAATAAAGTCTGTGAAAGGTTTGATATTGTGTAGTTTGTGATCCTCCATCAGCAGCTGCAGTTTCTCTCAGCTGTATCAGTGCAGTCACTGTGACGTCTGACTGACAGAGGTTTTTGTACGACTCTTTATCACTGTGTGAACACATAGCTACCACTGATATAGTGTATACTATTACAGTAATAATCTCCTGTATCTTCAGTCTGGACTCCACTGATGGTCAGAGTAAAATCTCGTCCAGTAAATGCTGATCCACTGCCACTGAATCTAGATGGAGTTCCAGAATGGAGACGGTTTATGCCATTAATCAGGAGTTTAGGAGCTTCTCCAGGTTTCTGCTGATTCCAGTATAAGCCATCGTATATCTTTGTATTCCTACATCTATATTACACTCTATTGTTGCTGTTTGACTCTGTTGGACAGTTTTAACTTCAGGTTGAGTCAGAGTCACTCCTCTGGATTCTGAAGAAGAGAAAAGAAAAACTATTAGTGTTTAAAACTATTATCATCATATACTTTTACAAAAACACCAAAACCAGAGTCAGTTTTTACATCTTACCTTGAATAAACAGTGCAATGGTCCAGATGAAGATGTTGATTGTGTTCATTGCTGTAGTTTAGTCTTGTGTGATGATGAAGATTGTGTTCTGCTCTCAGTCATGAAGTGTTAAACTCACAGCACTATAAACACTCTCAGAGCACTGAAGCATGTGCTGACAATGCAAAGAAGTGGGCAGGATTTACAACAGCTTGTGCTGAGAACAAACTAATATACACTAGAGTTACAGAATCATGACTTTATTTAGTATTTTTATTGTGACTCCTGAGACACTGAGGATGTGCAGATGAACGTCCATCTCTGTGTCCATATTCAGTCATGTGACCATCATCACTGCTACACTTCCACTAGATGAACCGCCATCACTAAAGTAAGATCATGAATCATGAGTCTGTTCAGAAAGTATCAGGACTGATTGTGAATCTCTAATCAGAGTTCATGGTGTCACTCCATCTATCATGAAGCCTCATGTGTGTCTGAAATCATCAAATGGAGAAGAAACAGGCTGTTAAAGATGGAGACATATTAGAGCTTGTTCACGTTTCATGATCTTGTGTGGAGATTCATAACCAGTCTAGATACTTTTAGAACAGACCTTGAATATGAAAACATGCTTGACTGTGTAGAACATGCAAAATACCTTTTATATTTTCATTGTTGACACTTTCTATTGACTTTGGCTCTAATATTCAATAAACTAGGGATGGCCCGATACCGATACTGGCATCGGGGATCGGGCCGATACTGTCCTCATATACTCGTACTCGTACTCATAAAAATTCGCCGATACCACGCACCGATACCACGTACATTTTGCAAAACGAAACTGGCCGCCGCGAGTGCTTTGTGGAGGTGAACTGTCTGTGAGGCATAGACGCGCGATCTGAACACATCCCTTTAAAGTTTAAACAGACATCAGTGGAAAGTTTGTTCAGTCGGATGTCAATGGCAAAGAAAATAAAACGAGGCATCAGGTAGCTTATTATTAACGTTAACTGACGAGAGAGAGAGAGAGCGAGCGAGCGAGCGAGCGCACTTCTGTTGAATCATGCTCTTGATTGCTGATCGTTCACTCAGCACGTTATTTGGATGAAAACTAAATCGTTTATGTAAGTAAAGTAAAACATAAACTGTTACCTGATTTAAGTATAACGAGTGGTTCGTTCCCTACATTATTACAGGACGTGTGCAGGTCAAGTTTCATGAACGCAAACATCCAAAGCAGCGTCTCAGCGCGCGAATAGTGAATTAAATTGTCTTTCACATCTTGCGCTTGTACGGACGAATTCACACAAAATTGTGTAATAATGCCTGTTTTGGCGAGTATCCTATAGTAAACAAAGTCGGTTATATCTCAAATGAACGTCAACGTAGCATGTTCAAATGCGGTCGGTGCGGTGCGTTCGGTCTTAAAGGGGCAGCAGCAGTCTAATACCTGCTTCTGTGTTTTAATGTTAATCAAACAAAGGACAAAGAAATACTCACTGCTCTTGACTAAATAGGCTACCCTTTTCAACTTTACAAAAATATCCATCTATATATAATTTATACAGTAATGAATATGCTTTTTACACATTTGATTACTTTTTTGAAATTTCTGTACCTGTTAGATCTACCCGAAAAACTCTAAAAACACTGTTTATTTAATTTGTCTTTCTTTGTTCTATTGTATTTATTTGTCCTTTTTGTAATTCGATTGTTTCTTCTTATTTTGTTACTGACTGCTTGTATTAAATTCACATTAATTAGGCTGGTAGTTTTTGTTGTAATATCAATCATTAAATAATTGATATTTCACTGGTTTTGACAAACATTTGAACCGCTGACCCGATCCTCAGCACTGAGCCCTGCTGAAGCAGCTCTAAATATTGCTGTGGCTATTAAATGAAAGATAAAATATGATTGAGCAATAGAATGAACAGTGACAGTAACAGAAGCTCATACAATGCATTTTAGCAGGCTTAACTAAGCATGAAAATAACTGAAAGAAATATATATTTGATGAACAAATTAAGCCAAACTAATATGATTTATATTCTTTTGGTTTATCTACTAATACATTTAAAAATTAAAAATGCAGTGAAAATTCAGGTATCGGTTACGGTATCGGTATCGGCGAGTACCAAAAATCAAAGTATCGGTATCGGACTCGTTCTGCAAAAAGTGGTATCGGGACATCCCTACATTAAACTCATTATTTGAAGAGATTTTGACTGAAGATTGAAGTCTGAAGCTGCAGGTTTTTCTGTGAATCATGATGATTGATCTGCATATGAAGAACAGAAGCATCATTATGAGAAACTCCACAACATCATCCATGATCAAAGAGGTCAAAGGTCACCTCAGAGGTCACAGCTCATCAAATATATTTCTTTAAACAGTGTTATATCATAAAGCATTTAGTCAAATCTGAATGAGTGAGTATTGAGAAGAGCTGAGGATCTTCTAATATCAGTGTGTTGAAGTGTTGTTTCTCTCTCTCTGCTGGAGTGTGTGTTCACTCGAGTGGAATAGAGGTTTTTGTACGAGCGTTTCATTAGATTGTATCACTGTGGTGGACTTTCGGTGGAGGAACTAAACTGGTGATCGGTAAGTCTGTAAATTTAGATATATTTTTAAGATGGAAAAATGCAGTTTTACAGATACTAGACACGTGACTTTCAAATGAAAGATTGGTATCAAAGAGCACACCCAGGTTCCTAACCGACGACAAAGACTTAACAGAGCAGCCATCAAGTGTTAGACAGTATTCTAGATTATTACGTGAGGAAGTTTTTTGTCCAATAATTAGAAACTCTGTTTTTTCAGAATTTAGAAGTAGGAAATTACAAGTCATCCAATTTTTTATATCCGCTATGCATTCCGTTAATTTTGTGAATTGATAAGTTTCGTTAGGTTTTGAAGAAATATAGAGCTGAGTATCATCGGCATAACAGTGAAAGCTAATGCCATGTTTCCTAATGATATCTCCTAAGGGTAGCATGTACAGAGTGAACAGCAGCGGTCCTAGTACTGAGCCTTGTGGTACGCCATACTGAACTTGTGATCGATGAGACATCTCATCATTTACTGCTACAAATTGATAACGGTCAGATAAGTATGATTTAAACCATGCTAGTGCATTTCCCGTAATGCCAACATAATGTTCTAATCTATTTAAAAGAACGTTGTGGTCGATGGTGTCAAATGCAGCACTAAGATCGAGTAACACTAATAGCGAGATACAACCACGATCGGATGATAAGAGCAAATCATTTGTGACTCTAACGAGAGCTGTCTCGGTACTATGGTACGGTCTAAATCCTGACTGAAAATCCTCGCAGATATCAATTCTTTAAAGAAAGGAACACAGTTGTGAGGATACTGCCTTTTCTAATATCTTTGACAGAAAAGGTAGATTCGAGCTCGGCCTGTAATTGACTAATTCTGAAGGATCAAGTTGCGGTTTTTTAACAAGCAGTTTAATCATAGCCAGCTTAAAGTTTTTTGGTACGTATCCTAGAGACAAAGACGAATTAATGATATTAAGAAGAGGATCTATGACCTCTGGAAGTATTTCTTTCAGTAGCTTAGTCGGTATAGGGTCTAACATACATGTTGTAAATTTAGATGATTTAATGAGTTTAGTAAATTCTTCCTCTCCTATAGCAACGAATGAATCAAATTTTTCCTCAGGGAGACTACAATGCACTGCCTGATGTGATACTGTAGTAGACGGTTGCATAGTTATAATTTTGTCCCTGATATTATCAATCTTATAAGTGAAGAAGTTCATAAAGTCATTACTGCTGTGTTGCTTGGAAACTTCGGTGCTTGAAGCTTTATTTTTCGTTAGTTTAGCCACCGTTTCAAATAAATACCTAGGATTATGTTTATTTTCTTCTAATAGGGTTGAAAAATAAGCAGATCTAGCAGCTTTTAAAGCCTCTCTGTAAGTAATTGAGCTCTCTTTCCATGAAATGCGAAATACCTCTAGTTTTGTTTCTTCCATTTGCGCTCCATTTTTCTGGCTGCTCTCTTAAGGGCCTGAGTGTGCTCGTTGTACCATGGCGTTTGACTATTTTCTTTAATCTTCTTTAAGCGCAACGGAGCAACTGTGTCTAAAGTGCTGGAAAAGAGAGAGTTAAACGTTTCTGTTGTAATATCTAGTTCTTCTAAGCTATCTGAGATGCTGAGATGATGAAACTGATTAGGAAGATTATTAATAAAGCAATCTTTAGTATCAGAAGTGATAGAGGTCTCACATATTTGTAACACGGAGTCGGCTTTGCAGCCTTGGCTAAATGAAGTTTACACGAGACTAGATAATGATCTGAGATGTCATCGCTCTGCTGCAGAATTTCAACGGCATCCACATCTATTCCGTGTGATAATATTAGATCTAGAGTATGATTACGACGATGAGTAGGTCCTGACACGTGTTGTCTAACTCCAATTGAATTTACAATGTCTTTAAATGCCAATCCCAATGCATCTTTTTCATTATCGATGTGTATATTAAAATCACCAACAAATCACCACCAACAGCAGTAATGCCGCTAGGCCTGTTGCATATGACACCGCTCCAGCACTGGCTTCACGATCGAGTCCCGAGGTGGGCGTGGCAGAGCGGCACGTTCCGGGTCAAAGTCACCCCACACTGGTGCCAAACCTTCACCCCTTGGTCGGATCCTGCGTTTCTACGGGCCGGAGTGCCCCTAGTCCAGGTTTCCAGGCATGCTGTGGTGTTCACAGATGCTTCTGCCAAGGGCTGGGGGGCCACGTACAAAGGGCATGCAGTCTCGGTTCTGTGGACGGGGCCCCAGCTGCATTGGCACATCAACTGCCTAGAGTTGCAAGCAGTACGCTTAGCCTTGTATCGCCTCAAGGGGCTTCTCAAACACAAGCACGTACTGGTCCGTACGGACAGCACTGCGACCGTTGCGTACATCAACCGAAAAGGTGGTCTACGCTCCCGTTGTATGTCGCGACTCGCCTCCCACCTCCTCCTATGGAGTCAGAAGCATCTGAGGTCGCTTTGTGCTGTTCATGTTCCAGGGGAGCTCAATTGTGTGGCCGACGAGCTTTCACGACTGCCTCCCCTGCCAGGAGAATGGCGACTCCATCCCCAGGTGGTCCAGCTGATTTGGCGAATTTTCGGAGCCGCGCAGGTAGACCTGTTTGCCTCTCCGGACACGACCCATTGCCAGTGGTATTACTCCCTGACCGAGGGGACCCTCGGCACGGATGCCCTGGCTCACAGCTGGCCCCGGGACTTACGCAAATATGCATTTCCCCAGTGAGCCTTCTTGCACAGACCCTGTGCAAGGTCAGGGAGGACGAGGAGCAGGTCCTTTTGGTGGCCCCGTATTGGCCAACCCGGACTTGGTTCCCAGAACTCATGCTCCTTGCGACAGCCCCCCCTTGGCCGATTCCTCTGAGGAAGGACCTACTTTCTCAGAGACGGGGCACTCTATGGCACCCGCGTCCAGACCTCTGGAAACTCCATGTCTGGTCCCTGGATGGGACGCGGAGGTTCTAGATGGCCTGCCACAGGCCTGCCCTCTACGAGGCGCCTCTACGCTCTGAAGTGGAACCTGTTCGTCGACTGGTGTTCTTCCCACGGGGAGAACCCGTGAACTTGCCCGATCAGAGTCGTGCTCTCCTTCCTACAAGAGGGGTTGGAGCAAAGGCTGTCTCCCTCCACCCTCAAAGTGTATGTTGCCGCAATAGCCGCACATCACGATGTAGTTGAAGGTAAGTCCGAGGGGAACTCAAGGGTGCTAGGAGGCTAAATCCACCTCGCGATTTGCACCCTGTACCCTCTTGGGACTTAACTTTAGTGCTTAGAGCGCTCCAAAGTCCTCCTTTTGAGCCTTTGCCGACAGTAGAGCTTAATTTTCTGTCCATTAAGACAGCGCTCCTGTTAGCATTGGCTTCCTTCAAGAGGGTAGGGGAACTGCAGGCATTTTCGGTCGATAAATCGTGCCTAGAGTTCGGGCCTGGCCTTTCTCATGTTATATTGAGACCCTGGCTCGGATATGTGCCCAAGGTTCCTACCACTCCCTTCGCGGACCAGGTAGTGAACCTGCAAGCGCTGCCCCAGGAGGAGGCAGACCCAGCCCTAGCTTTTCTCTGTCCCGTCCGGGCCCTCCGGGTTTATATAGACAGAACGCAAAGCTTCAGGACCTCAGATCAGCTCTTTGTTTGTTACGGAGGCCAGCAGAAGGGGAAGGCTGTCTCCAAGCAGAGGTTAGCCCACTGGCTAGTGGATGCTATCACCAGGGCTTATGAGTCCCAGGGTGAGCCCTGCCCACCCAGGTTGCGGGCTCACTCCACTAGGAGTGTTGCCGCTTCCTGGGCTCTGGCACAAGGCGCCTCGCTAACAGACATTTGTAGAGCTGCGGGCTGGGCGAAACCGAACACGTTCGCTAGGTTTTATAGCCTACGTGTGGAACCTGTTTCCTCCCGAGTACTTGCTACGGCCAGTAATTAGAGGGAATAGGTGTGTCGGCTTGCGATGCATTCCGTGAGCGGATACGTGCGTCTTTTTGCTCCGTTGGTTACCCAACAAACGGCTAACCTCGTGAGTTCCTCCATTACCCCCTCCGGCGGTCCGCAACGCCTTGCACCAGGTCTGCTACTTCAGTAAGGAGTTGCTAGTAGACTGGGTACCTTTCCAGTGGTCCCTGCGGCAACCATTGATTGCCACGTGCAGTTCAGCCGTGTCTTAGACTCATTCTGTCGTCCCTGTTGAGTACGCTCCTCACTCCTCCGGACTGGGACTACCTTCAAGGACTGCCATATGTTTCACTACCCTACGTGGTTAGTACATGTGTGTATTTGAGGGCCTTCCTCTCGGCTGCCTCAGCTTCCGCAGCGTCCGCCCCCCCCCCTCCCCCTCCCCTCCCCCCCCCCCCTTATTATTTTCCTTGGGGTCGGGCACGCTTTCCCAGTGTTATCCAAAATCCACTGATTGGGTCTTGTGGAACAGCAGTGTGATTCCCTAGCTAGCTCCCGCAAAATTTCTGAAAACTGCTGCAGGGTAGCTTAGCTGGGCGCTGGAAGGGGCCAGCACCATGGCGTTTTGGTAGGGATCCCAATTCGTCAGGGGAACTCCCCCGACGAGGCGTCGGAGTTCCCTTCTGACGAAAGGGAACGTCTCGGTTACGTATGGTAACCCTCGTTCCCTGAGTCCAGGGAACGGAGACGCCTCGTCCCGTCGCCATGTTGCTGTACCTTCGCGGAGGGCTGGACACTGTTCGGCTCCTCAGCGAAAAGCGATGATGCAATGTTTACTTCCGGGCTTTATACCCGCGCTGGTAGGCGGGCCGCGGAATGCAAATATTGCATGCCAATTCAGTTTCTCTTTCATTGGCTCGTTGTTAACTCTCTCGAAGGCAATTGGCTCCCTAGCGTGATCCCAATTCGTCAGGGGAACTCCCCCGACGAGGCGTCTCCGTTCCCTGGACTCAGGGAACGAGGGTTACCATACGTAACCGAGACGTTTTTGTGTGCAGATCTCAGAGCCTAGGCTGCCTACAGAGACGTGTTTTTTTGACAGCATGCTTATGAGGCGGCAGCTAGCGGATCGTTAGGAAAGATAAGATGAATGTGATCATTTATGTTTGGGCCTGAAATTGCTGATACCACCTTTAAATCATTCCCTTAGTTAAGTGGAAATCACGCCTTAAGTCCCACACTTAAGGGAAAAACTTAAGGCGTTTTATGCAACCGGGCACTGATCCTCCTAATGTTGTATAAGGCAGATCTGCAGGACCGGGCAGTTCTAGAAATGTGCTCTGTGAATTTTAACTGGTAACACTTTACAATACGGGTGCACTAATATGCATTAATTCATGCTTAACTAATGCACAGATAATCATGAGTTAATGTACGACTCATGAAGAACTAAACCATTAATTAAGGATTATTACATCAGCAACTAATAAAGATTCTATATGGTTAATATATTAAGTAATATGTGAATTGTTGTTAATTAAATGTGTCATAATCACTGATCTATATAATGACTCGACTGTTCGAGCGGCCATCTTACGATTCCCTTAATTACTTACACCTTGTTCATTACTTAACCATTAGTTAGTAGTCATGTGCCTCAACAAGTAAAGTCATAACATAATGATACATTTGCAAATCATTAGCTAATGATAAATTAAAGCAGACAACTGGAAGTTGAAGTACATTGCTTTGACCAACTGTGGTAATTAACGCATTAATTTACACTTTTAGTTAATAAAATATGTTATTAACAAATTAATACATTATGACACATTTAATTAATAACAATTCAAATATTACTTAATATATAAACCATATAGAATATTTATTAGTTGGAGGTGTAATCTGTGAGAAGGGAGTGGATGTGATGCTTCTTTTGGGCCAAGAGCATCAGAGAGGGGACTGTAATAAATTGTAGTCTGCCTCGACCCAGATTCCACTCCTAAATATATTTTAGAATGAGCTCATCCCCAAATTGGCTTAATTATCATAGAGATGAAAGAAAGTCAACTTATATTGTTTCTTCACCATTTGGGTTGATCACATCCTGAATAAATGGTAGTCAATTCACCTTTGGCTAAGTCCCGCCCCCCTTAGTTACTGTTGCTACGTCCGACAACTTCACGTGGCAACGCGGTGGCGGTAACGTTAGTCACCTTCAAAACTACCACAACAGCGTGTCTGTAACATTAACATTAGGTGTTTGTATCTTGAATAACAAATAAGTTAGCTAACATCCAGCCGCTAGTCAAAATATACAATCCTGACTTATGTGATAACTAAACTATCGCTAACCTTGCTTGCTAGCACCTTGATTCTTCATTAATTAGGGTAGAGAACCGAAATCATAACCTAAAACAGCATAAAACTGTCTAACTAGTATAACTTCACAGTAAGGTTAAAAGCTAAATTTACCTTATAGCACACAAAAGTGTGCTTGTTGATCCTTGAGGGGTTTAACGTTAGCTGACTGTGAGGACGTCCACACAGTTTAATCCAAAGACGACACTTGTCAGGATTTGACTTCGGTTTTGGGAAGGGAAAAAAAAACGGACACCCCCCCTCCAACCTCTCTGGGAAACGCGTATCTGTGTTACAAATGCCCCAGGCAAAACGTTTAACCATATTGGTGATAAAACTACGACGGTAATAGCCTGCCGAGACCAAAAATATGAGACGCCTGTGTTAAAGTAAATGGAGCGCTGTGAAAAAGTGTCGGACCTCTGTGGGAGCTCGTTCTTGGATGCGCTGTGATTGGTCAATCTACATTCTAGGGTGTGGCTTAGCCAAAGGCGAATTGTAGAATGGGATTGGGTGTGGGACACAGAGAACTTTCTCAGACAATGGGGTGTCACAACTTCATTAACACACAGACCACAGCTGTTGCAACAAGAGCAACTTCATTTACATTAAGAACAGGATAAAAGGTTCAAGATTTGGATGTTTTGGGTTCATTCTGTCGCCGGTGAACCCAAGGTGCTTCGTGTACTTTGCCACTGCTATGCTGTAATTGTAACAATGAGGCAAGGACGAATCCACATGCAAGAACTACTTTTTTTTTGCTGTAATAAACTTCATTTTTGAGACCTTCGACGTCCACATCATTTTTTCTTACAACAGTTTACATTTTCATTGTGATCCATGACAGCAAGTTGAGTACGAGCTGTCATCGAGGAGTAGTGAAAATGCAGGTTCTTTCTACAGTATTTCAGAAGAACTGAATGGTAAACCTCAAGATTGCCTGTGAAAAAAAAAATGGACACATTTTATAGTGTTTCCATGTGAAATTGAATAAATTTTTGTTAAGCAGTAACTTGCCTGTGTGCTTGAAGAAGGCCATTTGCCTCATGTCCTTCAAGAGATTTGGATGTAAAGCAAGAGATGATAGTGTCCGAAAGGCTGGAGACTCCTTTCCTAGCCATCGTTTCCTTCTTTGCTGGTCAGGAGTGAGGTCATCGTGGGCACATCTTTGTTGCTGTCCATTTTCTTCCCGCCTGTGTTCACCGCAAATGTGATGGAGAAGGGATTTCCACTTTTCTGTCAACACCTGTTAAAAAGGGTTTGTCTATATCAGATGTACAAAATATATTAGATGACATACATCGGGGTCACCGCTCAGGATGCACATGCATACCACAAATGGTTGCATATGCTTTTAATCCATGGCTAAAGGTCTATATTTTCTCTTTTTTTGGAAACTGACAGTAATTTTTTTTGAAGAAACCTGCAAAACATCATGACAGTTATCTATTCCACATTATGAGGTTGTGGGGCAAGCCTAGTGCATACAAACAATAGTTATATTTCATGTTATTGTCATACTGTAGTTTATGCGAAACAGCTTTTCTGTACTGCTGTAGAGATTATGAAAAACAAAAATCAATACATGTAAACAAAAATATGAATTAGTAAGGCAAGATGTACATACCCTTCACTACATGCCAGATGTCAAACTCATGATGAATTTGTGGATAGTCAACCCTCATAATCTTTCTTATAGATGGGGATCTGTCCGTAGTCATCACTTCAAAGTCAATTCCCAATATATATAATTATATACAGTATATATATATATATATATATATATATATATATATATATATATATATATATATATATATATATATATATACAGTATATATATATATACAGTATATATATATATATATATATATATATATATATATATATATATATATATATATATATATATATATATATATATATAATACTACACACATTTTAAGTGAACAAATATTTAAAAACATTGGTTGGATCATTGGTTAAACAGATTGGTTGGATCATATATTAAACTGTATGTACAGTACTTTGCTGAGAATCCAGGGCTGCAAAAATAATAGCAATGGTGATAAAAAAAAAAAAATTATAACAAAGCTAAAATAGTTTCCAATGTGTTTCACTTATACACACAGTTTAGATTTACACTTACCTGTCAGATCTCCCGTCCCCTGACAAATGCACACCTTTCTGCAGCATGTTTGGCGTCCGCAAGCCTTCCAACATTTCCTCCTGTTGTTCTTTGTACATAACATCTACAACAGGGATTAGATAAGAGGACTGGATAGCATAGAAGGGGGTTTTCTTTGGTAGTTGGAGGTTGAGCAATGTAGCCCAATCATCAATGTCTGCATATGTTGCCCCAGTGAACAGTGTAAACGCTGCCACAATAAGGTTGTTAGCTGACATTCCTCGAATTTCATCACACGAGTTCCTTGATGACCATTTAAACATTCCCATTGAACACGTATGAGGCTTCCACAAGACTGATGCTCCACAATGATGGCATCTGCTAAACAGCTCCATCAAACTGGACACATTGACAATCCATTTTCCATCTTTGTATCCACTATTGTCTTCATCTTCCTCTGTAGTTTAAGTTGATGTTGAGGTCGAAGTTAGAGGAGCAAAACTTCGGTCCTTCTTTTCTGTTGGAGGATTCAGGGAAAGGATACTGACATCAAGACTAAGATCTTCAGACAGGTTCTCACTTTCAGCATTTGTTTGTTCATACTAAATGAAAAAAGTATTGATTACATTTGTGTTTGACAAATTACAAAGAACAAAAACAACATAGAATAGTAAATAACAAAGACATGACATTGTATATTTTAAAAGTTCTGATTTGATTAATAAAAAACACAGAATAAGGACATTTTAATTAAAAAGTGAACTTACTGATTGATAGGACTTTGTTGCAGGTGAGGCGTAGTACGTCCCTGATGTTGATGGACTTGAACACTGTCCAGCTGTTTCTGAACTTGATAACACCAACAGGAGTTTTGACGGAAATGAATAGTCAGGTTCTTGCGTAGAACTATGGATTCTGTATTGCTTAACTGGGGTTGACTGGGGAACACCAGCTAAATCTGCAGCTAAAAATAATTCCTCTGTAACTGTGTTTTCACTTTTATCAGTTACTTGTGGGAGAAGACTGGTGAGGAGTGGACCTGCTGACTGGGGGTCCTGACTGAGCTGTGATGGATCCTTTGTCTCCTAAAACATTTCAAGTCACTGTTTTAACTCGGATGTAATTCACTCTATTATGTGCAATGCAGTTTTTTATATATAGCCATATACAAATAAGTCATATAACTAAATTACTGTCTTGTAACTTTAACAAAACACCACATGCCTCTTCCACTTATACCTTGTTGTTCTGTATAAACAAGTTCGGCACAGCTGTTGATTTCAGTAATCGTCGTGTGTTTTGTTGAACTGGTTTGAAGTCGTCTGGTGAAAAAAGTTCACTGCACAACTTCTTGTGCTTGACGAATTTAAGCGGTGAATGAACATCCCGCTGAACAGCAGCAGCCGTAGCTTCAGTCGCTCACGATCATTTGATGGGAAAGTGGGAAAGGTAAGCCGTTCATTTTGCGGCATTGGTAAGGCACTTTTACGTTTTCTCATTGGTTTCTCACGATTCGGACATCCAGGAAATGCACACTTTTCAACCATTGCAAACACTACATCGAAACCTAAAGCTTCAATCAGTGTCAAATTCAGTAGCTCACATATAGCGCTATTGAGTAGCGTACAGTCTTCCTCTGCTTGTAAACAGACAGTGTTGCGCTTCCGGCTATATCAGGACGTCATCTTGTACAGTAATACTGGAGTGAGTGGCCAGTACATTATTTTACATTACACACATAAATGCTTATTTGACTAATTTACATGAAGATTTACATAACTGAAGATCATTTTTAGATTTTATTTGTCTATGACTTATTAGCCTTTTGATCACATAAATGACAGATCTAGCAGTAAATCTTGTTTGGATGTTACAGGGACCGATGAACACATGCAGACTTAGATGCAGCAATCAAAGGTTTTGAGGAAGTATAGTATGGAAAGTAATTATAAAAATAAATAATTAAAAAACATATTTTTTGTCATGATGTATTTTTAACCAGAGTTATTACAGCAATTTTTGATTCTTGATTTCTGATCACTTGTTGCAGAGCTTTTGTAGTGGAGCAGAGCCTCAAAAACAACAACCTTAAATAGAAATATAAAGTATAAAAAAATAAAATTGAGCTTAAAATCACACTTTAAAGGGTTTATTGCATGGAAAACAGACTATATTCTTAATAAATAAACAAGTGATCAATGCATAGGAAACAAATGTGGGGGAAAAATCATACTTTGACATTTAAATTACAACATTGTTTGTGAAAATCCAACAAAGTTAAATGTGGCCAAATGAATATATTAATAATTACTAATATAAATTATTAATGTTGTGTGGCTCCCTGTTTTCATTTCATTATGTTTTTCATGCATTTCATTTTCATCACATGTATTCGTAATCTAGGTGTAAATATTGACAGCTGTTTAAATCTAGATAAACACATAAATTCGGTTGTAAAGTCAAGTTTCTTTCATTTACGCAATATAGCAAAGATGAAATCATGCTTGACGTTTAAAGGCCTCGAAACCACGATCCACGCTTTGATAACATCTAGACTTGACTATTGCAATGCCTTATATTTGAGAATTAGTCAGTCATCTATTTCTCGTTTACAAAAAGTCCAAAATTCAGCTGCTAGACTTTTAACTGGGATAAAAAAACATGAAGACATTACTCCTTCTTTGATCTCTTTGCACTGGCTTCCAGTTAATTTTAGGATTAATTTTAAACTTTTGTTACTGGTGTACAAATCCCTTCATGGACTGGCACCGGCCTATCTGTCAGATCTCTTAACTGAAAATCAGACTGGACGAAGTCTGAGATCAGAGAGTCAGAAACTACTCAAAATACCCAGGACACTTCGAAAGAAAAAAGGAGATCGTGCCTTTGCTGTAGCGGCGCCTAAACTTTGGAATAGCTTGCCTATACATATTAGAGACGCCGATACGGTGCAGGTTTTCAAAGGACAACTTAAAACATATCTGTTTTCAATAGCTTTTAATCAGTGACCTTTTTATTACATGTGTTGCCTATATGATGTTGTCTTTGTAGAGTAGATTTTGTCCTCTTTTTGTGCTATGTGATACAGTGTAAAGCACTTTGGTCAACTTGTGTTGTTTTAACTGTGCTATATAAATAAAGTTGCTATTGCTATTGCTATTATCGTTGTACACTTGGTGGATTAGTTATAACACTGTGCTACATCTAACCCGCTGTGTAAAACATATTTTCAGCCTATAGCTAACAGTTGCTAGGAGTTGCTGACATGTTTCAAAATGGTGCTGTTTTAGCCAACAAGACCGTGATTAAGGGAATATAAAGTTAGATTTGGAGATGTACACACAACTCAGAAATCAAAAAAAAAAAAAAAAAATGCTGAAAAAAAATGTACTTGCATGTCAAAACACTCTTTGTCCAGAATCTTCACGAAATCTTATCAAAACTTTCCACAGATCCGCGGGAGACCGTCTTCCGGCAGCGAGAGAAAATAAGCGGAAACACAACCTGACCCTGACAAACTGTGTAAAAGGTCCGTTACATTTAACCCCACATTAGGTTGTGCCCCGCGCTCCCCTACATTGTAAGTACATGTAAGTTCACATACTGTAAAATAAAGTGAAACCATATAGTCACTGTTATCAATTTAAAAATGAACCAAAATCATGTTGCTGTAGTGATTCTGATTTGAATTGTTGTGATGGGACTTCAATTATAGGGACACCAGGAAGATACATCGCAAAGGTAGTTTTTCTCTCAATTTGTATCATAATCACTGCATTTATGGTTTTAAAACATTGTTAAGGGATTCTGTCATAATGTGCATCAGTGTGATTAGTACATTTTCCTAAAAATTGGTGCTTTTAACCATTTTAATTTTAGCGTCTCATTCGTATGCGTGTCTTTCTATGCAGGGATGAGAGAGTAGGCCTTCTGATGTGAAGAGTGAAATTTCTCTTTCTAGATGCTCGTTGAAGTGCAGGAAAACTCTCTCGCTGACAGATCGGGAACTCAGTAATATAAAGATGTGTCCTCTAGTGGTGAAGGATGGAAGTGCAATTATTATATTGTAGCGGCTTTACAAGAACAATAAGTTTTACAGGAGCAAACACCACTCACATTTTCTACACAGTTTAGTAAGGGATATAAGAATACCGTACGAGCCCATGAGAAACAATATTAGCGTCCGAATAGGACTTAACTGACAGTAGCATATGCTTTCACTGGCCTTTAAAAACGCGTTTTAATTTAATTAATAATATTGTATACTAATATAATTAAAAATAAAACAACAATCAGTGTAATGGCAATTTTATTCTTTGCATGAAAACACTTGAATTAGCCTAATTGAATACTGTCTGGGTGTATTAAAACTTCAGAATTATATTCGTATAGACCTGCAACAGTGATAAGGTAAAGCTAAGAGTGGTCCAGGCCAACCTTACGAATGTATAACTTACAGAAGGTATACTTTACTAAGAACGTTTCTGGAAACACGTATTAATCGATAAGGTACAGCTTAAGGTGTAACTTAAGAACGACGTAGCACTAAGGAGGTTTCGGGAAACCCAGCCCTGTTCTATTTTATACAGAGATGGGAAGTAATGAAGCACAAATACTTTGTTACTGTACTCAAGTAGATTTTTCAGATATTTTTACTTTACTATTTATTTTTGTGCCGACTTTTTACTTTTATCCTTGCATTTTTAATACGAATATCGGTACTTTCTACTCCTTGCGTTTTACAAAATTGGCTCGTTACTTTAGTTTCAAATAATTTCAGTGGAGTTACCGTTATTATTTTTCGCGTCATCAACCCTTCGCAGGGAGTTTGATTGACAGGCGATCTGACCAATCATAATCCGCCATTTTGTCCGACAAAGCAGTCAGAAGAGTTAATAGATTAACATTAGAGGATTTAAATTTGAAAAACGAAGTGTACCGACGTCTTTTCGCAGTAAAAACAACATTCCTTCTGATGTTCATTCATGTTTATTTGATGCTATAAATGAGCTAGAAGGAAGAGATGATCGGTTCACGAGCAGCTTTAACTGAGGCTCTACAGAGATCTGTCAGACACATTAAAGAGACACAATATGGTATTTATTGTTTAAATTTCTTTAAAAAGTGACTAAATTTGAAAGGTGAGACTTTGTTTCATATCAAAAGTACCCTGGTCTGTCCTGTCTCAGTGTGTTGTCAGTGTCCTCTCTGCTCCGCGATGTGTATTTAAGTGTGTGAGAACGTGGTGTGGCGTGAGAGATAGAGCAACAGTAACTAAAGGGAATGGAAGAGTATTGTTTGGGACTGTTAGCAAACCGGTCTTTGCAAACGGTCAATTGGATGGGAATATACGTTGCACTTGACGCACCACTACAAGACGACTCGACAGATTCGGAGGCATTCATTCGCGGAAAAATCATTACATACATGTAGATTCCTTTACATGTTAAGGGGAAGATTAAAGAAGAGAAACTGATCTGCGAATTCTCACAGAATCACAATTGAATTCATATCTTGCTACTCAGTCAGAATCTTATTAACCTGGAGTCCCAGTCTCTGTCACAATAATCATACAGGCTATGTGATGTTTTAGGCCTATTGGCAGACATCCATTTAAAATGTAGGCAATGACAGATAAAGAACCTTTTCTCCAAATCCACTTCAGTCTCTCAGCTTGCACACTAACATTTGTGTGGTCCAGGTAGCTTTGCATAAAAAATGGTTGTCATTCGCAAGGCTGCTTTTACTTTTATACTTGAAGTAAATTTCCAAGCCTGTACTTTGTTACTTTTACTTGAGTAAAGAAGTTAAATCAGTACTTCTACTTTTACCAGAGTATTTTTTTTTAACACAAGTATCTGTACTTCTACTTGAGTACGGGAAGTGAGTACTTTTGCCATCTCTGCTTTTATAGAGATATTATCTTGCTAGAGAATATTCTCCTTTGGAAATAAAGGAAGTGTTGAAGTGCCCAGAGAAACTCTCTTGCTGACAGATAGGGAACTCAGAAATATAAAGATCTGTCCTCTAGTGGTGAAGGATGGAAGGGCAATTATTACAATGTCGTGGCTTTACAAGAACAAGAAATTTTACAAGAATAAGCACCACTCACATTTTCTACAAATTTTAGTCCAGTTTAGCAAGAGATATAAGATTATATGTTTACTTAATACATCATAATAAATGAATAAAGTCTGTGAAAAGTTTGATATTGTGTAGTTTGTGATCCTCCATCAGCAGCTGCAGTTTCTCTCAGCTGTATCAGTGCAGTCACTGTGACGTCTGACTGACAGAGGTTTTTGTACGACTCTTTATCACTGTGTGAACACACAGCTACTAGGACAGTGTACACTCTGACAGTAATAATCTCCTGTATCTTCAATCTGGACTCCACTGATGGTCAGAGTAAAATCACTGCCAGATCCACTGCCACTGAATCTAGATGGAGTTCCAGTATAACGGCTTGTTGCAAAATATATGAGGAGTTTAGGAGCTTCTCCAGGTTTCTGTGAGTACCAGGCTAAACGATGATAACCACTAGACACATGCACATCACTGCTGGTTTTACAGTTTATTCTGACTTCTTCTCCTGGTTGAACTGCTGGTATTGATGGACTCTGAGTTACAGTGATCTGTCCTCTACACTCTGAAAGAAAACACAAACAAAAATGATTAATATATATTTAACATTTTAAGAGAATTAATAATCATTATAAAAACTGTATTACACAAACCTTGAATAAACAGTGCAATGGTCCAGATGAAGATGTTGATTGTGTTCATTGCTGTAGTTTAGTCTTGTGTGATGATGAAGAGTGTGTTGTGTTCTGCTCTCAGTCATGAAGTGTTAAACTCACAGCACTATAAACACTCTCAGAGCACTGAAGCATGTGCTGACAATGCAAAGTGACTCTCTCTATTTAAATCATTATCCTGAAGACTGTAGATCAGTCACAAACACATTATCAAACAACTTCCTCATGTTGAGAAATGCTAAGCTATTATACACACATTTCTGAAGAGTCTATTGACAGAATCATATACATATTATTGATTCATTCATTATTAATATTTACATTGCACTTATTTAACAACTGATGAGGAAACTATTGATTTAAAGACATTAATATTAAATATTGATATATTAATTATATTAAGTAAGTATATTAAGCTGTAAAACATTGAATTTTCATATAGCTACCAGTCGTGCTTCATTAAGCACACACACTTCTCAAGATTTGTTAAACATAAAAAAGTTTTTGTTTGTTTAACAAAAAAAGATTTGTTAAAAAAGTGCGGATTCACTCGTAACCAAATGCAACATAGACGTTTCCTAAATGTGTGTTTAATATTTGACGGGACATTTGACAGACGTACAGTATGGCAGATGAAACTCTTAAAAATACATCTTCCAGATGAAAACACATCAGATAGCCGTGTGTGTGTTGAATGTGTGCTATAATGTCATCCATTTGGCCTAAGCTTTTGTCAACACTTTACATTACACACATAAATGCTTATTTTACTAATTTACATAAAGATTTACATAACTGAAGATAATTTTTAGATTTTATTTGTCTATGATGTAGTAGCCTTTTGATCACATAAATGACAGATCTAACATTAAATCTTGTTTGGATGTTACAGGGACCGATGAACACACACAGCCTTAGATGCAGCAATCAAAGGTTTTGAGAAAGTATACTATAGAAAATAATTATTTAAAAAAACACCTTAAACAGAAATATAAAGTATAATGATTTTGTCACTACTAATGCAACAGTTAATGACTATGTAAATGGAGTGATTAAAATGAGTGATGTATTGTGAGCACTGAGGATGAGGAGCACAGCAGAGTCCTGGAAGTGGACGAGACCCTCCATCACTCCACCGGCCCTTATTGCCTCATCCGGCCCGATGTTGCTGTGGGCTCTTCATCCTCAGCGAGACCAGAGCCAGCGAGAGAAAGAAGACTCAAGTTTGAGGACCTGATCCGGGAGAGAGCAAGAAGCAACAGAGAGGGAGGAGAGACGATGGCGGGAAATGGAGGAGGAGGAACGTAGAGAAAGAGAAAGACAAGAGCGAGAGGACAGATGGGAACGAGAAGACCGAAAGATAGAAGAAAGAGGACATCAAGAAGCAATTGAGAGAGAATAAAGGAGAGAGAGGGAGACCAAGGAAAGGGATGAAAGATTTATTTGCCTTCTTGAGTTTATTGTCAAAAGATAAAATATTTATTTTATAAAATGTGTTTTGTTGGAAAGCATCCTCAAATCAATCACACATTTACATTTCTGAAAGCAACAAGCATCAAAACTCCAAACCACTTATCTTTTATACGTATAAGTCATGGTTTGCTTTGGTTTTTGGTTCATGTCTCATGTCACTGTCTTGTCATGTGATTCCCTGTTCTAGACTTGTGATCCTGTCATGTGTCTTGTCATTGGTTAATTGTCTTGATTATGTTCACAGGTGTCCCTTGTCTTGTCATTTAGCCTTGTGTATTTAAGCCCTCGTGTTTGCCTTGTTCCTTGTCAAGTATTGTCCATGTACCACTGTCGAGCCCCCTTGTATTTAGTTTATGTTAATTAAACTGCACTTGGGTTCTACAAGCTTGCCTGCAGTGGATCCTTAAAGAATACTTGACCTTCTCCTATGACCCCAGCAGTGGCCCTCCTGCATCTACGCCGGGGGATCGTCCCGTGGAGACGTATGTGGAGGAACTCTGTGAACTGTGGACTTTAATGATGCTGCTCTCACAGGTATTTTTCAGTTTGGTCTAAATGACCATTTGAATTATTTAATACCCAAAAGCAATATTCTATGGATTATTGTGCATCATCTTAACTATGCCCTGTTACTGAGTGGCTCATCATATACTGTGGGTTTTGCAGATGATGAACCCCTCAATCCCACAGTATACAGCAAGCCTCCCAGCCGGCATTTCAACGTTTAATCAATGTTGAATTATGTTTCGTTTTTGCAAATTGAATCAATGTTGATATTGTGACGTTAATTGTTTCACTGTCTTACCTTTCATCATGGAAGAATACTATTGTACATTAAATTACAAACTAGTTTGCAGGAACATGAGTCATGGCAATGCTGACTGAGTTTGTGATTAACTGCACATACTGTACACTAAACAATGTTAACTGTCAAATGACTGGCAGCAATGGCTTACTTACAAACACATTTAATAAAGAGTTAACACATGCTCAAGATTGTAAAACAAGTTTTATTTTGGACAACAAAACAAAAAAAGTCTAAAAATACTTTCTAAAACAGATGAAAAACATCTCAAACTTTAACTTGCAGCAAAAATGATGTTTTCGATGTAATGTTAAAATCCTGTAGAAGTAGAAATCTAAGTGGAATATTTAAAGACCGTTTTTGTTCAATTACCTTAAATTAAATACAATATTTAAAATGAACAGTAAAAAAAGTTGTTTAAATTCTCAGTAAAATGTGAAGCCTTGTGCAGTGCTCGACAGAGTCCCAGCCTTCCTCTTGCTCCCCCTTCACTTCTCGTCCGCTGTCGGCACTATCCTGTATAAATAAAAGCAAAAACCCTGAAAACTGAATACAAAATGTACAAGATTTTCACTTTACAGTTCAATTACAGTCTGGTAGAAAACAAAGTATACAACACTATCCATTCTAAAACACATATTTGATGTATTCAGATGTAAATTTACAGTATCAACCATTTATTCACAAGCAGTTCTTCAGATCCCCAAGGTGAAACTGAGTTTATTTTAATATTACTCCCTGTGTCATTTACGGTTACTATCATCATAAAGTCATGATTTCATCTTTAAAACAGACGAAGAAATCAACAAATGGTGGTGTTGAGCTGAGAGGGTTGTGGTCTGTTGTTCTTTAGCTTATATCTTTCAATGCTAATTAAATAAAATTAAGCATGTTTTTATTAAGTTAAGTAAAATCAAAACATATCACAAAAGGTCAGTGAATCCCGTACCAGAAGTGACAGTGCAATGTAGCAGCAAAAGAAAAACCCTCCATCAAACTGCCAGTAATCAGCCGGATCCTTGGAGAATCTGGAGGGGGAACGAAGAAATGATTCACTGAAAAGTCCTTAAAGCAGGATTTTTTTTATTTATTTTACCATTCCTTTAAACAATCTTAAAATTGATTTAAATTTTACAAACGTTTGCCATTATAACATCCACACAACATGAACAGAGTAATGTCATTTGAGACTGCTAGTTATATGATTAAAAATGTGAACATACACTTAAAATGTGAACATACACTTAAAATGTGAACATACACTTAAAGCATGGCAATCCCATCAGAAAAATGTGTATCATAGCAAGGGAAGCACAAAAAGAGCCAATTGGTACCAAAATCAAGCCATCATATAATTGTACCTGCAGCCGCATTTATCCTGTATGACACGTCTGAGGGTCTTTCCCTTCATGTTTTCCAGTGAATTAAAGAAAGGACTGATGAAGGTGACATGAATCTCCTTTCAGTGCAAAACTTCAGAAGAAAGACAAAAGGACAAAAAGTTACTCAGACTTTCTATCAGTAAATGTCTTAGTATGATTCTCATCATCTAATTATCTTATAACTATTTTAAAATATTAAATAACTCTAATGAAATACTTAGTATTCAACCGTACATCAGCAAGGCTTCCTGTTGGGTCCATGGCTGGAACATTTTTTTTATTTTTTTATTTTTTATTGCAAAGCATACATGCATGTTTGTAAAATTGTAAATGACAATTGTTAGTAGTGTTTATATCTATGAAATTAAAACTACAAATTCCACATTCACTAAGTTTTTAGATGTGCATTACAATAAAAATGAGTGTAAAAAAAAAAAACATTTGTACATGTGAACAAAGTAACATTTCATTTTCCAAGAAACTGCTGATTTGATTTATTTTTATTTTTCAATCATTATGGGTTAGTCATTGAAGCCCTAATGTTTTTTCATTCTCATCATTTTTACCGGCCATGTTTTTAATATATTTTTACATATGTTTTATATTTTCACCTGCCACGGAGAGATGAAAAAAATCCACCAGCCAAGCATATTTTTTACCGGCCAAAATTATAAACAACCTGTTTTTTTGTCACATATACATTCATTTCAGTACATTTAGTTGAGATAAGGTATTATGTTGAATACAAACATAAAAAATTGTCCAGAGCAAAATTTGAAATGTATAATAAAAAATCTATATATTGATCAAAATGTAATCAACTTTATTTGTAAAGCACGTATAAAAACTGTAGTTGACCAAAAGTGCTGTACAGAGTGCAAAAATGCCAAACAAGTAGCCACACAATGAAAACAAATGAAACATGTCAGATACAATGAATAAGAGTACATAGAAGTCAAAACAGAGCAACAAATGGTAAGACATGGAAGATGTGAGCATGGAACTAGTGCTCATAACAGTACATTTGAGGGTTTTGTAAAACTATCTGATGCTTAATCTAATGAACTTAAACCTCATCCGGCTCCTCACTCTCTACCGCAATTACCCCTTATGCATGGTCCATGAATTCTGGCCTCCTACTCCTGACAGAGTCTTGGTGCCACAGCATCACAGCTTTGCTTGGCTCATACTCCCTGATCTCTGGAGAGGACAGCTGGACCATAAGGAGATCTGACAGTGTATCTGTCACAATGAGAGTCGAAGATCCAATTGCAAGCAAGCAGTTTATTGACAAACGGGTTGAACTGATGGAAACACTCAAAAAAACCACGATTAGCAGGCGGGCGACCTGGAAGCAGATATACAGGAGAGGATGAGTGATATGAATAGTCCTTGAGCGGATGTCAACGGTAACTGGAAGAAGAGGACTCCAACGATCTCCAGAAGTCTGGGAACACAGACGAGATCTAGGAATTATCTCTGCAAGGAAACCAGGCACCGGAACTGGGTAAGAGAGCACAAACCGGAATGACGAACCGACACCAGGCAATAATCACTCCCGCTAGATATAGGCAGCTAACAACAGAATTAACTAGCTGCAGCTGTGGACTGATTAATTGATCAGCTAGTTACTAAGCAACAAATAAGACAACACACTCAGATCCCACACCCATAACAACCAACAGAAACACAAAATGAACACAAGGATCGATGAACCGTGACAGTATCAGACTTTAGGTTGGAGCACCAATTGGTTTTCACCTGTTTCATGGTACTAAAACCTCTTTCACATTCAGCTGTGGAGGCAGGGAAGGACAGGACTAGGTCAACCAATGCCAGCAAATCAGGGCAGGAATGCTGATGGCTCCTGTTGACATGGAACCAGTGTTCGAATTGCTGGGGGGGCTGGGGGGGTCCGGGACCCCCCATAAGGATCAAGGGACCCCCAATAAGGCCCAAAAAAATTACCTCGGGGGTCCCCTGGTTTTTCATTAAAACTAAAATAATAGAAACATAATTTATTAGGTAATATATATATATATATATATATATATATATTTTAATCAAAGTATTGCACTGCCGCTCCCATTAGAAAGTAATTCAAATTAGATTTGCATCTGAAAAGACGCTCAAGTGCGCCACACGCTGTTTTCTGAAGGAATTTACAGACTGTTGAATTTATAAACAGACACATTTTATTTATCGTGCCATTTATACGCCAAAAATAGTTGTTGTTTTTTTGCGTGTAAATGATACGCACTGCAAACCCCTTGGGTAGGATTAGGGGTGTGGAGTACGTGCGTAAGTGCGTATCATATGCACGCAAAAACTATTTTTGGCGAATAAATGGTACGAGAAATAAATTTCGTGCTATAGATAAGCACTTTCTCGAGAGTCTGGCAGAGTGGATCCTCATTTTCACCTCACGATGACGGTAAGATAATATTTCTTTCTTTTATGATTGTTTGGTAATTTACTGATCTGAATAGAATTTTGACATTAACGCTTGTCCGGGACACGTGCGTGTGTTTTTTAAGGGACAAGTGAAAGAGAATTGTACTTGCCCAACCGGACAAATGCCCTGATTAAAACAATTTTCAATATCAAAAAAATTAAATAAGAAATAACGTACTCGGTTACTAACATAACCTCAGTTCCCTGAGAGTAGGGAAAGAGTATAGAGAGTAAAAATTAGGGAAAGAAATGCCCTTTATAAAGCTAAAAAAAATATTCTGATAAGAGTGTTTTCCAACAGTGATGTAATGAAACATTGACAATTTAAGTTTGATGGGAGTAAAGCCTCTGTTTAGGCTGGAAATGTAATTTTGACAAAAGAAGAACTTTTATTTTAAATAAATCTTAATTTTAAATCAGCCTACTTCAGTGTGATATTTTATCATATTAACATGCTTAACACTGAGAATTTGAATAATTGAAATGTGATGATCAGATGCAGATATCTAAATCAGAGAATATCGTATAGGTTCGGGAGGTTGGCGGTTGGATTATTTATTTTTAACAGCAGATTCGGGGGACTCAAAGTGCACCAGATTAATGAATTTATCTTTAAAATGTACAAAATTTCTTCCAGGGGGGCATGCCCCCGGACCCCCCTAGAGGTACCGAGCTCAACCCACAAAAATAGGCTACTGTGGGAAACACAGTAGACTATATGGTCTACGAAAAATACACATTTAATTATATTATTAAAATACATGATCAAGATTTTTAGCCTACGCCACATTTTGAGCCAGGAAAAAAACGGATTATTACATAGATTTTGGGTGGAGAAAAGTCTTTGTTCATCAATTATACACAGAGTTAATGCTCAGCTGCAAAAACATGTTCTGAAACACTAAAAGTTAAGTAAATAAAATTATAGTATTATATGAAATAAATCAATGAAAATATGTATATTATTACGTTTTTTCTTTTTTTTGGGGGGGGGGGGGGGGCGGGGCCAAGAGCTTTGACACAATTCGAACACTGCATGGAACCAGGATATCTTCTCCAGGGCCTGGGGCTCTTGGTATATCAGCACCTTCAGGACTGTCCACTGCTCAGGGATTCTTTCAACATGGATGCCAGAGGCCTCCAGGACAGGCTTGAAGTGGTCCACCAAGGTTTCCAGTTCAGTGTCACCAAAATCTAGAATAATGTTATACAACATTACAACAAGCATCATGCAGTTTTACTTCTCAAACTATAAAAATATGATCATGAACCTGAACCTAACCTGACTGCCCTGTAATACAAAACATAAAGAAACCTGCTGCTGCATCTCCTGACTCTGGCAAGTTGGTGAAGCTGACCAGCTTGGTTGCACACAGGACCCCTACACTGGCATCCGGGAACCTGTCAGTCATACTCTCCACTAGACTGCCAAGCATTTTGTCCTGTGAGACGACGAGGCCGAGGGTCTTGCTGTCACCTCTGGTCAGCGAAATTCCCTCATAGCTGTTGGCCATTGTGGCCTTCATCATGGACCCTTTTCTGATGATAAAAGCCTCATACTCTTTCACATTCTCACATACTCTTTCACATTCTCCCTCTCTTATTAATGTAATCATTTCTCTTAATTATCTTTAAGTATTTCTTATTGCAGCTTAAATGAACATACTTGGTTTTGTACTTCTTAAGTACTGCCTGTGTTGAGCACAAGGAGCTGTGGGCTTCTGCTATGGTGATTGTGGACCTCTGCAGACAGGCAGACAGATGCTCAGGTGCTCAGGTGGGTTTAGTGTGTCATGCTGGAAGCCACAGAAGCGGATAACAACAGCCTCCCTCACAGTACTATAGTATTTCCTGGCCTTGGCTTGCTGGACACCTCTGACATTTTGGGCATCAGCAGATTGAGTCTAAAATGCATAAAGGACAAAGACATACAAATAGACAATTACTTGCTGTTAAAAAAGAATAATGACATGTTTTATTAGTATATAAAGCATTGACCAATTGTAATATTACTTCTTGTTATTTACTTGACATTACATATTGATGATGACTTTTGGAGTACATAATATACAGTAGCAATCTCGACCAATACCTGTTCCAGGTGCTGGACAACCCCCTGGTAACCTCGCAGGAAGTGATCCAGTGCACGCAATAGCTGTCCTACCCATCGGGTCCCGCCAATTCTGGTGGGCACCAGTGGTGTGTGCCCAAGAGCCTGGAAGCTGTTTACGAGGTTTGCCCTGTTCAGTGAACTGGTGTGGTAGAATGTGTAGAGCCCACTGAGGAGGTCTTTTATTATCTCAAACATCACGTTGGAACGGATGGCATCAGAAAAGGCCAGTTCAAGGCGGTGTGCCATACAGTGGATGCCGCTGATGTAGGCTCTGTCTACCCACATTTGGCGCTTGGCGGGTGTTAATTTCGGACCCTGACCACACGCATATTTTTCCATATTGCAGTGCCGGTTCAGGGCTTCCACTGAACTCAGTAATGTAAAAGACGTGACCCTCTAGTGGTGAAGTATGGAAGGGTAATTAAAGGATTGACTTTCCTACAGTAATAACATAGATAATATTGTAGTGGAAAGTTTTACAGCGACAAGCACCACTCACATTTTCTCCACATTTTAATCCAATTTAGTAATAGATGTTAGATTGTGTTACTTATATTCTATATGTAGATATGTTTACTTACATCATAATAAATAAATAAAGTCTGTGAAAGGTTTGATATTGTGTAGTTTGTGATCCTCCATCAGCAGCTGCAGTTTCTCTCAGCTGTATCAGTGCAGTCACTGTGACGTCTGACTGACAGAGGTTTTTGTACGACTCTTTATCACTGTGTGAACACATACTGACTGTTTGGATAGTGAAAACTCTGACAGTAATAATCTCCTGTATCTTCAGTCTGGATTCCACTGATGGTCAGAGTAAAATCACTGCCAGATCCACTGCCACTGAATCTAGATGGAGTTCCAGTATACCGTGTTGTTGCATAATATAAGAGGAGTTTAGGAGCTTCTCCAGGTTTCTGTGAGTACCAGGCCAAACATTGATTACCATTATACACATACACATTACTGCTGGTTTTACAGTTTATTCTGACTTCTTCTCCTGGTTGAACTGTTATTGATGGACTCTGAGTTACAGTGATCTGTCCTCTACACTCTGAAAGAAAATAGAAACAAAAATTATATATATGATGATATACAGTATATTATAAAAATATTTCACATATTATGAGAATTAATAATCATTATAAAAACTGTATTACACAAACCTTGAGCAAACAGTGCAATGGTCCAGATGAAGATGTTGATTGTGTTCATTGCTGTAGTTTAGTCTTGTGTGATGATGAAGATTGTGTTGTGTTCTGTTCTCAGTCATGAAGTGTTAAACTCACAGCACTATAAACACTCTCAGAGCACTGAAGCATGTGCTGACAATGCAAAGAAGTGGGCAGGATTTACAACAGCTTGTGCTGATAACTGCACAGATGGGAGTTTTACTTACTCAAACATGTTCTGAGGGCAGAAAGGAAAATGATTGGTTTACAGCTTCAACCAATGAAACTGAAGCAAGGGCGGGGTTTAGACGTTTGAATTTGAGATGTGCTAAGGAGGGATTCTTGAGGAATAGTCGGAATAAAAGACGTGGGAGAACGCATTTATTGCAAGGTAAGTGAATTTACTACTATATTTTGTTACAATTCAACATCCTCTAACGTTTACTAAGATAATAAGCGAACATTTAAAAATGCACAGAACTAATAATCATCGTCTAAATATCGTATTGTATGCATTTTGATTTGACTGTTTCATCAGTCGACCAAAACAAAGCTGCTTATGGGGTAACTGGTGTAAAACATGCTTTTCCACTGCTACCTCGCTGTCTGTTAAATTGATATGCGAGAACAGAACTCGTTCAAATATTCCGCGGTATTTCAACGGTCAAAATGATGATTCATCTCCCGCCGTAGCCTTCTCTCAGGGCAGGAGTACTCGATAGATTCAAATCGCTGTTATTTTAGTGTATTACGCGCTGCTCTCAGGGCAGGAGTACTCAATAGATTCAAATCACAGTTATTTTAGTGTATTAAGCGCTGCTCTCAGGGCAGGAGTACTCGATAGATTCAAATCGCTGTTATTTTAGTGTATTACGCGCTGCTCTCAGGGCAGGAGTACTCAATAGATTCAAATCACTGTTATTTTAGTGTATTACGCGCTGCTGTCAGGGCAGGAGTACTCGATAGATTCAAATCGCTGTTATTTTAGTGTATTACGCGCTGCTCTCAGGGCAGGAGTACTCGATAGATTCAAATCGCTGTTATTTTAGTGTATTACACACTGCTCTCAGGGCAGGAGTACTCAATAGATTCAAATCACAGTTATTTTAGTGTATTACGCGCTGCTCTCAGGGCAGGAGTACTCAATAGATTCAAATCACAGTTATTTTAGTGTATTACGCGCTGCTCTCAGGGCAGGAGTACTCAATAGATTCAAATCACTGTTATTTTAGTGTATTACGCGCTGCTCTCAGGGCAGGAGTACTCAATAGATTCAAATCGCTGTTATTTTAGTGTATTACACACTGCTCTCAGGGCAGGAGTACTCAATAGATTCAAATCACAGTTATTTTAGTGTATTACGCGCTGCTCTCAGGGCAGGAGTACTCAATAGATTCAAATCACTGTTATTTTAGTGTATTACGCGCTGCTCTCAGGGCAGGAGTACTCGATAGATTCAAATCGCTGTTATTTTTAGTGTATTACGCGCTGCTCTCAGGGCAGGAGTACTCGATAGATTCAAATCGCTGTTATTTTTAGTGTATTACGCGCTGCTCTCAGGGCAGGAGTACTCAATAGATTCAAATCGCTGTTATTTTAGTGTATTACGCGCTTCTCTCAGGGCAGGAGTACTCAATAGATTCAAATCGCTGTTATTTTAGTGTATTACACACTGCTCTCAGGGCAGGAGTACTCAATAGATTCAAATTGCTGTTATTTTTAGTGTATTACACACTGCTCTCAGGGCAGGAGTACTCAATAGATTCAAATCGCTGTTATTTTAGTGTATTACACACTGCTCTCAGGGCAGGAGTACTCGATAGATTAAAATCGCTGTTATTTTAGTGTATTACACACTGCTCTCAGGGCAGGAGTACTCGATAGATTCAAATTGCTGTTATTTTAGTGTATTACACACTGCTCTCAGGGCAGGAGTACTCGATAGATTAAAATCGCTGTTATTTTAGTGTATTACACACTGCTATCAGGGCAGGAGTACTCAATAGATTCAAATCGCTGTTATTTTAGTGTATTAAGCGCTGCTCTCAGGGCAGGAGTACTCAATAGATTCAAATTGCTGTTATTTTTAGTGTATTAAGCGCTGCTCTCAGGGCAGGAGTACTCAATAGATTCAAATTGCTGTTATTTTTAGTGTATTACGCGCTGCTCTCAGGGCAGGAGTACTCAATAGATTCAAATCACAGTTATTTTAGTGTATTACGCGCTGCTCTCAGGGCAGGAGTACTCAATAGATTCAAATCACTGTTATTTTAGTGTATTACACACTGCTCTCAGGGCAGGAGTACTCAATAGATTCAAATCACTGTTATTTTAGTGTATTACGCGCTGCTCTCAGGGCAGGAGTTCTCAATAGATTCAAATCACTGTTATTTTAGTGTATTACACACTGCTCTCAGGGCAGGAGTACTCAATAGATTCAAATCACTGTTATTTTAGTGTATTACGCGCTGCTCTCAGGGCAGGATTACTCAATAGATTCAAATTGCTGTTATTTTAGTGTATTACACACTGCTCTCAGGGCAGGAGTACTCAATAGATTCAAATCACAGTTATTTTAGTGTATTACGCGCTGCTCTCAGGGCAGGAGTACTCGATAGATTCAAATCGCTGTTATTTTAGTGTATTACTTGCTGCTCTCAGGGCAGGAGTACTCAATAGATTCAAATCGCTGTTATTTTTAGTGTATTAAGCGCTGCTCTCAGGGCAGGAGTACTCAATAGATTCAAATCGCTGTTATTTTTAGTGTATTACGCGCTGCTCTCAGGGCAGGAGTACTCAATAGATTCAAATCACTGTTATTTTAGTGTATTACGCGCTGCTCTCAGGGCAGGAGTACTCGATAGATTCAAATCGCTGTTATTTTAGTGTATTACGCGCTTCTCTCAGGGCAGGAGTACTCAATAGATTCAAATCGCTGTTATTTTTAGTGTATTACGCGCTGCTCTCAGGGCAGGAGTACTCAATAGACTCAAATTGCTTTTATTTTTAGTGTATTACGCGATGCTCTCAGGGCAGGAGTACTCAATAGATTAAAATCACAGTTATTTTAGTGTATTACGCGCTGCTCTCAGGGCAGGAGTACTCAATAGATTAAAATCGCTGTTATTTTTAGTGTATTACGCGCTGCTCTCAGGGCAGGAGTACTCAATAGATTCAAATTGCTGTTATTTTAGTGTATTACGCGCTGCTCTCGGGGCAGGAGTACTCAATAGATTCAAATTGCTGTTATTTTTAGTGTATTACGCGCTGCTCTCAGGGCAGGAGTACTCAATAGATTCAAATTGCTGTTATTTTAGTGTATTACGCGCTGCTCTCGGGGCAGGAGTACTCAATAGATTCAAATTGCTGTTATTTTAGTGTATTACGCGCTGCTCTCAGGGCAGGAGTACTCAATAGATTCAAATTGCTGTTATTTTAGTGTATTACGCGCTGCTCTCAGGGCAGGAGTACTCAATAGATTCAAATCACAGTTATTTTAGTGTATTACGCGCTGCTCTCAGGGCAGGAGTACTCAATAGATTAAAATCGCTGTTATTTTTAGTGTATTACGCGCTGCTCTCAGGGCAGGAGTACTCAATAGATTCAAATTGCTGTTATTTTAGTGTATTACGCGCTGCTCTCGGGGCAGGAGTACTCAATAGATTCAAATTGCTGTTATTTTAGTGTATTACGCGCTGCTCTCAGGGCAGGAGTACTCAATAGATTCAAATCGCTGTTATTTTTAGTGTATTACGCGCTGCTCTCAGGGCAGGAGTACTCAATAGATTCAAATCACAGTTATTTTAGTGTATTACGCGCTGCTCTCAGGGCAGGAGTACTCGATAGATTCAAATCACTGTTATTTTAGTGTATTACGCGCTGCTGTCAGGGCAGGAGTACTCGATAGATTCAAATCACTGTTATTTTAGTGTATTACGCGCTGCTGTCAGGGCAGGAGTACTCAATAGATTCAAATCGCTGTTATTTTAGTGTATTACGCACTGCTCTCAGGGCAGGAGTACTCGATAGATTCAAATCACTGTTATTTTAGTGTATTACGCGCTGCTGTCAGGGCAGGAGTACTCAATAGATTCAAATCGCTGTTATTTTAGTGTATTACACACTGCTCTCAGGGCAGGAGTACTCAATAGATTCAAATCGCTGTTATTTTTAGTGTATTAAGCGCTGCTCTCAGGGCAGGAGTACTCGATAGATTAAAATCGCTGTTATTTTTAGTGTATTACACACTGCTCTCAGGGCAGGAGTACTCAATAGATTCAAATCACTGTTATTTTAGTGTATTACGCGCTGCTCTCAGGGCAGGAGTACTCAATAGATTCAAATCGCTGTTATTTTAGTGTATTACACACTGCTCTCAGGGCAGGAGTACTCGATAGATTCAAATCGCTGTTATTTTAGTGTATTACACACTGCTCTCAGGGCAGGAGTACTCAATAGATTCAAATCACTGTTATTTTAGTGTATTACACACTGCTCTCAGGGCAGGAATACTCAATAGATTCAAATTGCTGTTATTTTAGTGTATTACACACTGCTCTCAGGGCAGGAATACTCAATAGATTCAAATTGCTGTTATTTTAGTGTATTACGCGCTGCTCTCAGGGCAGGAGTACTCAATAGATTCAAATTGCTGTTATTTTTAGTGTATTACGCGCTGCTCTCAGAGCAGGAGTACTCAATAGATTCAAATCGCTGTTATTTTAGTGTATTACGCGCTGCTCTCAGGGCAGGAGTACTCGATAGATTCAAATCACTGTTATTTTAGTGTATTACGCGCTGCTCTCAGGGCAGGAGTACTCAATAGATTCAAATCGCTGTTATTTTAGTGTATTACGCGCTGCTCTCAGGGCAGGATTACTCAATAGATTCAAATCGCTGTTATTTTAGTGTATTACACACTGCTCTCAGGGCAGGAGTACTCAATAGATTCAAATCACAGTTATTTTAGTGTATTACGTGCTGCTCTCAGGGCAGGAGTACTCAATAGATTCAAATCACTGTTATTTTAGTGTATTACTTGCTGCTCTCAGGGCAGGAGTACTCAATAGATTCAAATCACAGTTATTTTAGTGTATTACGCGCTTCTCTCAGGGCAGGAGTACTCAATAGATTCAAATCGCTGTTATTTTTAGTGTATTACGCGCTGCTCTCAGGGCAGGAGTACTCAATAGATTCAAATCGCTGTTATTTTAGTGTATTACGCGCTGCTCTCAGGGCAGGAGTACTCAATAGATTCAAATCACTGTTATTTTAGTGTATTACGCGCTGCTCTCAGGGCAGGAGTACTCAATAGATTCAAATCGCTGTTATTTTAGTGTATTACGCGCTGCTCTCAGGGCAGAATTACTCAATAGATTCAAATCACTGTTATTTTAGTGTATTACGCGCTGCTCTCAGGGCAGGAGTACTCGATAGATTCAAATCGCTGTTATTTTAGTGTATTACGCGCTTCTCTCAGGGCAGGAGTACTCAATAGATTCAAATCGCTGTTATTTTTAGTGTATTACGCGCTGCTCTCAGGGCAGGAGTACTCAATAGACTCAAATTGCTTTTATTTTTAGTGTATTACGCGATGCTCTCAGGGCAGGAGTACTCAATAGATTCAAATCACAGTTATTTTAGTGAATTACGCGCTGCTCTCAGGGCAGGAGTACTCAATAGATTAAAATCACAGTTATTTTAGTGTATTACGCGCTGCTCTCAGGGCAGGAGTACTCAATAGATTAAAATCGCTGTTATTTTTAGTGTATTACGCGCTGCTCTCAGGGCAGGAGTACTCAATAGATTCAAATCACTGTTATTTTAGTGTATTACGCGCTGCTCTCGGGGCAGGAGTACTCAATAGATTAAAATCGCTGTTATTTTTAGTGTATTACGCGCTGCTCTCAGGGCAGGAGTACTCGATAGATTCAAATTGCTGTTATTTTAGTGTATTACGCGCTGCTCTCGGGGCAGGAGTACTCAATAGATTCAAATTGCTGTTATTTTAGTGTATTACGCGCTGCTCTCAGGGCAGGAGTACTCAATAGATTAAAATCGCTGTTATTTTTAGTGTATTACGCGCTGCTCTCAGGGCAGGAGTACTCAATAGATTCAAATCACAGTTATTTTAGTGTATTACGCGCTGCTCTCAGGGCAGGAGTACTCAATAGATTAAAATCGCTGTTATTTTTAGTGTATTACGCGCTGCTCTCAGGGCAGGAGTACTCAATAGATTCAAATTGCTGTTATTTTAGTGTATTACGCGCTGCTCTCGGGGCAGGAGTACTCAATAGATTCAAATTGCTGTTATTTTAGTGTATTACGCGCTGCTCTCAGGGCAGGAGTACTCAATAGATTCAAATTGCTGTTATTTTAGTGTATTACGCGCTGCTCTCAGGGCAGGAGTACTCAATAGATTCAAATCACAGTTATTTTAGTGTATTACGCGCTGCTCTCAGGGCAGGAGTACTCAATAGATTCAAATCGCTGTTATTTTAGTGTATTACGCGCTGCTCTCAGGGCAGGAGTACTCAATAGATTCAAATCACAGTTATTTTAGTGTATTACGCGCTGCTCTCAGGGCAGGAGTACTCGATAGATTCAAATCACTGTTATTTTAGTGTATTACGCGCTGCTGTCAGGGCAGGAGTACTCAATAGATTCAAATCGCTGTTATTTTAGTGTATTACGCACTGCTCTCAGGGCAGGAGTACTCGATAGATTCAAATCACTGTTATTTTAGTGTATTACGCGCTGCTGTCAGGGCAGGAGTACTCAATAGATTCAAATCGCTGTTATTTTAGTGTATTACACACTGCTCTCAGGGCAGGAGTACTCGATAGATTCAAATCGCTGTTATTTTAGTGTATTACACACTGCTCTCAGGGCAGGAGTACTCAATAGATTCAAATCGCTGTTATTTTAGTGTATTACGCGCTTCTCTCAGGGCAGGAGTACTCAATAGATTCAAATCGCTGTTATTTTTAGTGTATTAAGCGCTGCTCTCAGGGCAGGAGTACTCGATAGATTCAAATCACTGTTATTTTAGTGTATTACGCGCTGCTCTCAGGGCAGGAGTACTCAATAGATTAAAATCGCTGTTATTTTTAGTGTATTACGCGCTGCTCTCAGGGCAGGAGTACTCAATAGATTCAAATTGCTGTTATTTTAGTGTATTACGCGCTGCTCTCGGGGCAGGAGTACTCAATAGATTCAAATTGCTGTTATTTTAGTGTATTACGCGCTGCTCTCAGGGCAGGAGTACTCAATAGATTCAAATCGCTGTTATTTTTAGTGTATTACGCGCTGCTCTCAGGGCAGGAGTACTCAATAGATTCAAATCACAGTTATTTTAGTGTATTACGCGCTGCTCTCAGGGCAGGAGTACTCGATAGATTCAAATCACTGTTATTTTAGTGTATTACGCGCTGCTGTCAGGGCAGGAGTACTCGATAGATTCAAATCACTGTTATTTTAGTGTATTACGCGCTGCTGTCAGGGCAGGAGTACTCAATAGATTCAAATCGCTGTTATTTTAGTGTATTACGCACTGCTCTCAGGGCAGGAGTACTCGATAGATTCAAATCACTGTTATTTTAGTGTATTACGCGCTGCTGTCAGGGCAGGAGTACTCAATAGATTCAAATCGCTGTTATTTTAGTGTATTACACACTGCTCTCAGGGCAGGAGTACTCAAGAGATTCAAATCGCTGTTATTTTTAGTGTATTAAGCGCTGCTCTCAGGGCAGGAGTACTCGATAGATTCAAATCGCTGTTATTTTTAGTGTATTACGCGCTGCTCTCAGGGCAGGAGTACTCAATAGATTCAAATCGCTGTTATTTTAGTGTATTACACACTGCTCTCAGGGCAGGAGTACTCGATAGATTCAAATCGCTGTTATTTTAGTGTATTACACACTGCTCTCAGGGCAGGAGTACTCAATAGATTCAAATCGCTGTTATTTTAGTGTATTACGCGCTTCTCTCAGGGCAGGAGTACTCAATAGATTCAAATCGCTGTTATTTTTAGTGTATTAAGCGCTGCTCTCAGGGCAGGAGTACTCGATAGATTCAAATCACTGTTATTTTAGTGTATTACGTGCTGCTCTCAGGGCAGGAGTACTCAATAGATTCAAATCGCTGTTATTTTAGTGTATTACGCGCTGCTCTCAGGGCAGGAGTACTCAATAGATTCAAATCGCTGTTATTTTTAGTGTATTAAGCGCTGCTCTCAGGGCAGGAGTACTCAATAGATTCAAATCGCTGTTATTTTTAGTGTATTAAGCGCTGCTCTCAGGGCAGGAGTACTCAATAGATTCAAATCACTGTTATTTTTAGTGTATTACGCGCTGTTCTCAGGGCAGGAGTACTCGATAGATTAAAATCGCTGTTATTTTTAGTGTATTACGCGCTGCTCTCAGGGCAGGAGTACTCAATAGATTCAAATCGCTGTTATTTTTAGTGTATTACGTGCTTCTCTCAGGGCAGGAGTACTCAATAGATTAAAATCGCTTTTATTTTAGTGTATTACGCGCTGCTCTCAGGGCAGGAGTACTCAATAGATTCAAATCGCTGTTATTTTTAGTGTATTACGCGCTGCTCTCAGGGCAGGAGTACTCAGTAGATTCAAATCGCTGTTATTTTAGTGTATTACACACTGCTCTCAGGGCAGGAGTACTCAATAGATTCAAATCGCTGTTATTTTTAGTGTATTACGCGCTGCTCTCAGAGCAGGAGTACTCAGTAGATTCAAATTGCTGTTATTTTAGTGTATTACGCGCTGCTCTCGGGGCAGGAGTACTCAATAGATTCAAATTGCTGTTATTTTAGTGTATTACGCGCTGCTCTCAGGGCAGGAGTACTCAATAGATTCAAATTGCTGTTATTTTAGTGTATTACGCGCTGCTCTCAGGGCAGGAGTACTCAATAGATTCAAATCACAGTTATTTTAGTGTATTACGCGCTGCTCTCAGGGCAGGAGTACTCGATAGATTCAAATCACTGTTATTTTAGTGTATTACGCGCTGCTGTCAGGGCAGGAGTACTCAATAGATTCAAATCGCTGTTATTTTAGTGTATTACGCACTGCTCTCAGGGCAGGAGTACTCGATAGATTCAAATCACTGTTATTTTAGTGTATTACGCGCTGCTGTCAGGGCAGGAGTACTCAATAGATTCAAATCGCTGTTATTTTAGTGTATTACACACTGCTCTCAGGGCAGGAGTACTCGATAGATTCAAATCGCTGTTATTTTAGTGTATTACACACTGCTCTCAGGGCAGGAGTACTCAATAGATTCAAATCACTGTTATTTTAGTGTATTACGCGCTTCTCTCAGGGCAGGAGTACTCAATAGATTCAAATCGCTGTTATTTTTAGTGTATTAAGCGCTGCTCTCAGGGCAGGAGTACTCGATAGATTCAAATCACTGTTATTTTAGTGTATTACGCGCTGCTCTCAGGGCAGGAGTACTCAATAGATTAAAATCGCTGTTATTTTTAGTGTATTACGCGCTGCTCTCAGGGCAGGAGTACTCAATAGATTCAAATCACTGTTATTTTAGTGTATTACGCGCTGCTGTCAGGGCAGGAGTACTCAATAGATTCAAATCGCTGTTATTTTAGTGTATTACGCACTGCTCTCAGGGCAGGAGTACTCGATAGATTCAAATCACTGTTATTTTAGTGTATTACGCGCTGCTGTCAGGGCAGGAGTACTCAATAGATTCAAATCGCTGTTATTTTAGTGTATTACACACTGCTCTCAGGGCAGGAGTACTCAATAGATTCAAATCGCTGTTATTTTTAGTGTATTAAGCGCTGCTCTCAGGGCAGGAGTACTCGATAGATTCAAATCGCTGTTATTTTTAGTGTATTACGCGCTGCTCTCAGGGCAGGAGTACTCAATAGATTCAAATCGCTGTTATTTTAGTGTATTACACACTGCTCTCAGGGCAGGAGTACTCGATTGATTCAAATCGCTGTTATTTTAGTGTATTACACACTGCTCTCAGGGCAGGAGTACTCAATAGATTCAAATCGCTGTTATTTTAGTGTATTACGCGCTTCTCTCAGGGCAGGAGTACTCAATAGATTCAAATCGCTGTTATTTTTAGTGTATTAAGCGCTGCTCTCAGGGCAGGAGTACTCGATAGATTCAAATCACTGTTATTTTAGTGTATTACGTGCTGCTCTCAGGGCAGGAGTACTCAATAGATTCAAATCGCTGTTATTTTAGTGTATTACGCGCTGCTCTCAGGGCAGGAGTACTCAATAGATTCAAATCGCTGTTATTTTTAGTGTATTAAGCGCTGCTCTCAGGGCAGGAGTACTCAATAGATTCAAATCGCTGTTATTTTTAGTGTATTAAGCGCTGCTCTCAGGGCAGGAGTACTCAATAGATTCAAATCACTGTTATTTTTAGTGTATTACGCGCTGTTCTCAGGGCAGGAGTACTCGATAGATTAAAATCGCTGTTATTTTTAGTGTATTACGCGCTGCTCTCAGGGCAGGAGTACTCAATAGATTCAAATCGCTGTTATTTTTAGTGTATTACGTGCTTCTCTCAGGGCAGGAGTACTCAATAGATTAAAATCGCTTTTATTTTAGTGTATTACGCGCTGCTCTCAGGGCAGGAGTACTCAATAGATTCAAATCGCTGTTATTTTTAGTGTATTACGCGCTGCTCTCAGGGCAGGAGTACTCAGTAGATTCAAATCGCTGTTATTTTAGTGTATTACACACTGCTCTCAGGGCAGGAGTACTCAATAGATTCAAATCGCTGTTATTTTTAGTGTATTACGCGCTGCTCTCAGAGCAGGAGTACTCAGTAGATTCAAATCGCTGTTATTTTAGTGTATTACACACTGCTCTCAGGGCAGGAGTACTCAATAGATTCAAATCACTGTTATTTTAGTGTATTACGCGCTGCTCTCAGGGCAGGAGTACTCAATAGATTCAAATCGCAGTTATTTTAGTGTATTACGCGCTGCTGTCAGGGCAGGAGTACTCAATAGATTCAAATCGCTGTTATTGCTGTTATTTTAGTGTATTACGCGCTGCTCTCAGGGCAGGAGTACTCGATAGATTCAAATCGCTGTTATTTTTAGTGTATTATGCGCTGCTCTCAGGGCAGGAGTACTCGATAGATTCAGATTGCTGTTATTTTAGTGTATTACGCGCTGCTCTCAGGGCAGGAGTACTCAATAGATTCAAATCACTGTTATTTTAGTGTATTACTTGCTGCTCTCAGGGCAGGAGTACTCAATAGATTCAAATCACAGTTATTTTAGTGTATTACGCGCTTCTCTCAGGGCAGGAGTACTCGATAGATTCAAATCACTGTTATTTTAGTGTATTACGCGCTGCTCTCAGGGCAGGAGTACTCGATAGATTCAAATCGCTGTTATTTTAGTGTATTACGCGCTTCTCTCAGGGCAGGAGTACTCAATAGATTCAAATCGCTGTTATTTTTAGTGTATTACACGCTGCTCTCAGGGCAGGAGTACTCAATAGATTCAAATTGCTGTTATTTTTAGTGTATTACGCGATGCTCTCAGGGCAGGAGTACTCAATAGATTCAAATCACAGTTATTTTAGTGTATTACGCGCTGCTCTCAGGGCAGGAGTACTCAATAGATTAAAATCGCTGTTATTTTTAGTGTATTACGCGCTGCTCTCAGGGCAGGAGTACTCAATAGATTCAAATTGCTGTTATTTTAGTGTATTACGCGCTGCTCTCGGGGCAGGAGTACTCAATAGATTCAAATTGCTGTTATTTTAGTGTATTACGCGCTGCTCTCAGGGCAGGAGTACTCAATAGATTCAAATCGCTGTTATTTTTAGTGTATTACGCGCTGCTCTCAGGGCAGGAGTACTCAATAGATTCAAATCACTGTTATTTTAGTGTATTACGCGCTGCTCTCAGGGCAGGAGTACTCAATAGATTCAAATCGCTTTTATTTTAGTGTATTACGCGCTGCTCTCAGGGCAGGAGTACTCAATAGATTCAAATCGCTGTTATTTTTAGTGTATTACGCGCTGCTCTCAGGGCAAGAGTACTCAATAGATTCAAATCACTGTTATTTTAGTGTATTACGCGCTGCTCTCAGGGCAGGATTACTCAATAGATTCAAATCGCTGTTATTTTAGTGTATTACGCGCTGCTCTCTTGAACTGTCTTGAACCCTGGTGTGTTGTGGTGTTTTCTTTTGTGTCAAAGTATTCCACGTTTGCTGTGGATTTCCCCCAGGCTTTGTTGACGGGGCCGTGGCGGACTGAGCGGTCAGCTAAGGGCCAGGGAGCGAGCCGGTGACACCAGACTACCAGTTACCTGCTGTGGGAGGAACTAATTCAGCTGGGTGGCAGCATCCTCTAAGTGGGGGAGCGTGGAGGAACTTCGGACCTAAGCTGGGCCTAGAGACACTACGTGGAAAAAAGGCAGTTGTTTTGCTTTCAGAGACATACCGTAGCAGAAGACGGTTGCCCTGCTTCAAGAGACATTTTAACTATTGAGACTTTAATAAATTCTTTGTTTTAAACTCACTTGACAAGCCTCTGAACTTTATTGGTGGGTGTGGTCCGTTCCTCGGGGTGGTAGGTTGGAAAGATAAAGGAAAGGAAATTGCCCCTTTGCACCGGTCACAAATGGCGTAGTCGGCAGGATGCCGCCCTGAGTTGAGCGACCGTGGGCCGAAGGTATGGCGACCAGTTTTTTTTGTTTTTTTCCCTTTTTTTTGTTTGTTTTTGCTTTTGTCTCTTTTTTTTTTCTCTCTCTTCTTTTTTTTTTTTCTTTTCTTCGGCGTCCCGCTTGGTGGGGGAGGATGTCACGGGGTGACCAAAAACGGAACCTTATGTGTGAAAATTGTGGACGGAGAGCGCTTCCAGCGTAACACGAGGCCGGGAAAACACGGAAGCAGCGAGAAGCAATGGAAGAGAGTTGATGAGCGCGATTGCTGGCAGCTGGGCAGCGGGAAGGATCCTGAAGGGGCGATTGGACTGAGTGGCAGATAAAAGAAGAGAGGCAGGAGGAGAGAGGGGATGTGAGGCACGCAGCACGTGAGCGGCCGTGGCCGCGGCCGCGGCGGGAGGCCGCGGGAGAGAGAAAAAGTGAGAGAGAGAGACAGAGAGAAGACTTCGGCTGGATTGCGGGTGTAAGCCTTGGTTGCACCGTGAGTCTGTTGAATTGCAGTTTTATTATGGAAAATGAGCACGAGTGAAACCTTACAGTGTGTGGTGAATATACAAGTGTGGGAATTGTGTTTCTGCTGTTCACTCGCAGTCACAGCTGTCCATTAACCTCTTCTCTGCGTGAAACCTGTGAGTGTACAGCTGCGCTGGTGAAATGCTATTAACGTCTTCTCTGCCTGAACCCTGTGAGTGTACAGCCGCGCTGGTGAAATGCTATTAACCTCTTCTCTGCCTGAACCCTGTGAGTGTACAGCTGCGCTGGTGAAATGCTATTAACCTCTTCTCTGCCTGAGCCCTGTGAGTGTACAGCTATGCTGGTGCTGAGATACGCGAAGAGAACGCTGAAGAAGAGAACGCGGAAGCTGTGAATTATGTTCATTCCTCTCTCTGTCTGAAGGTGCTGAGATACGCGAAGAGGGCGCTGAAGAAGAGAACGCGGAAGCTGTGAATTATGTTCATTCCTCTCTCTGTCTGAAGGTGCTGAGATACGCGAAGAGCTCGCTGAAGAAGAGAACGCGGAAGCTGTGAATTATGTTCCTTCCTCTCTCTGTCTGAAGGTGCTGAGATACGCGAAGAGCTCGCTGAAGAAGAGAACGCGGAAGCTGTGAATTATGTTCATTCATCTCTGTCTGAAGGTGCTGAGATACGCGAAGAGCTTGCTGAAGAAGAGAACGCTGAAGAAGAGAACGCGGAAGCTGTGAATTATGTTCATTCCTCTCTCTGTCCGAAGGTGCTGAGATACGCGAAGAGGGCGCTGAAGAAGAGAACGCGGAAGCTGTGAATTATTTTCATTCCTCTCTCTGTCTGAAGGTGCTGAGATACGCGAAGAGAACGCTGAAGAAGAGAACGCGGAAGCTGTGAATTCTGTTCATTCCTCTCTCTGTCTGAGGGTGCTGAGATACGCGAAGAGCTCGCTGAGGAAGAGAACGCGGAAGCTGTGAATTCTGTTCATTCCTCTCTCTGTCCAAAGGTGCTGAGATACGCGAAGAGCTCGCTGAAGAAGAGAACGCGGAAGCTGTGAATTCTGTTCATTCCTCTCTCTGTCCGGGGGTGCTGAGATACGCGAGGAGAACGCTGAAGAGGAGAACGCGGAAGCTGTGAGTTCTGTTCGTTCCTCTCTCTGTCCGGGGGTGTTGAGATGCGCGAAGAGAACGCTGAAGAGGAAAACGCGGAAGCTGTGAATTCTGTTCATTTCTCTCTCGGTCCGAAAGTGCTGAGATACACGAAGAGAACGCTGAAGAAGAGACTTTTTAAGATTTGTTTTTATTATTTAATAAAGAGTATATTTATTTTGAATTCTGTGTCCGGCTTTTTCCTTCGTGCCCACGGTCAGCTCCTCAGGGGCGGTACGCAAGCGAGGGGTGGGCGGCCCGCTGGCGCTCCACCCCGACCTGTGATATATATATATATATATATATATATATACATACACTAATTATGCTGTATGCAGAAGAGAACATGCATTTCACGAGTTTTATTTGCACGTTTAAAAAGTTACATGACATATTTCAACTAGCTAGCTTGTATGTTGGCAAACTATCGTGAAGTAAAGCGTTCTTTTTTTTCTTTTTTTTCTTTTATTGAATATGTATCAGATAACAAGCGTATAAAGGACATAGAACTTCTAGGAATTAAATTATATCAAGTATATGTAAAGTTTCACATATATAAAATAAATAAATAAATAAAAGACATAGAGGAAACATTATGTATCAGTGGTATTGTCAAAAATATCATCATAATATTTCAAGAATCTGTCACTTTTCTTGTTTTTAATCAACCTTAGAGCGTTCTTTCTAGCTATGAATCGCGTACATGTGATGTCACATGGGGCGGGGCAATGCGAACCTCCAAACTCCATCTGAGTCCGTTTCGTCTGATGCCTTTATGTCTGATGCCTTTTAGTCTGAGTCCGTTTCATCTGATGCCTTTTAGTCTGATGCCTTTTAGTCTGAGACTGTTTTGTCCGATGCCTTTATGTCTGATGCCTTTTTGTTTGAGGCTGTTTCGTCCAATGCCTTTATGTCTGATGCCTTTTTGTCTGAGTCCGTTTCGTCTGATGCCTAATTGTACAAGACCTGACACCTGACATTGTTTTTCCTGAGACCTGAAGCTTTTCAGTCTGAGGCGCGATGCCGTTTTGTCCGATGACTGAAGCCTTTTAGTCTGAGGCATGATGCCTTGTCTTCCTATGTCTGAGGTCTGAGGATGTCCTAAAATGTACACCGTATTGCACAGTACAATCACGATTTCAATGAGACATCTTTAGAAGATGACTTCAAACCGTCTAGAGAGGATCAACGTTTTATGGAGATAATGGATCAGTCAATTACCACTGAAAATGGCCATCACTGTATTGACATTAGAGCCCGACCGATATGGATTTTTGGGGGCCGATGCCGATGCCGATATTAACGCGAAAAGAGCCGATTTATAAGCCGATATTTTGATTTTGAAAATAAACTGAATATTAGACCCATTTCCTATAAACTGCACTTACACAACATTCAATAGCAAAATATCTGCCTGTTCTATGTATGTGGGCTGTATAAACCATTTTCCAGAAGGGATTATGTTAAAAAAAAGCCTTAGATTACAGTCTCAATGACTAAACAATTGCACATCAAAAGTATATATTTTTTAATGATCAAAAAACAGTCTGGTTTTAAACATTTAACACTTTTACTTACTTCCAGTTGAAGCTGGTTTTAACAGTCTGTGTACTGTAAATAAATTATAATACTAAAGTTAAAGTAAAAGAGCTATACCAGACAAATTCAATATTCCACAAAACCATGTCAATGAATTGAAAATTAAATTAAAATAAGTTAAATGTATAGCTACATATAAAATAAATAAATATAAAATATAAAATAAATAAATAATACCAAAATATAAGTAAAACAATGTAGAATGTTCTCAATACATACAACACACAGGCAAGAGGTTTTCCTCCTTCACTACTTTTTACAAATTATACTTTTAGACTTTTACTCTGTCTTGCTCTGAACTTTAATATTTGAACAGTGTTTTGAAAAATGTCTTGAACAGGGTGCTCCTTAGTACTGCCAGTTGAGAAGTGGCAGGTTGTAGTACAGGAAGCACAACATCTCTGCCTTGGAACCTGTTAGAGAGCTCCTCCTATCTTGATAGATGGCCCCCACAGTGCTGAATACCCTCTCACTAGGGACAGATGAAGGTGGAGGAGTGAGAAACCTCCTGGCCAATGGAGCCAGAGTCTGGAAGCGGACAGCGTTTTGCCTCCACCACTGCAGGGGGTCACCTGATGATGATGATGACAAATACAAATGTTATATACTTATATTTTTTATACATATTTTTATATACGAAATATATATATATTTTTTTTTATTTGTCAAGCAATAGGTATTACCTATTACCTACTTATATTTAACAATATTATTACAACATTTTCCTGTTATGTCTGTAAAGCTGCTTTGAAACAATCTGTATTGTAAAAAAAAAAAAAATAAAAAAAAAAGCACTTGTTCACCTCACATTTATTTACATGTCCCCTCTGGTTTAATCATTTCTGACGCACCTACTGTAGTTACTGTAACTACACTATATTTGCTCTCACAGACACATTCACAACGGACCCGTATATCTTCTCCTCTTCTCTTTGTGCAGTCTGAATCAAAACATCGTCATGCGCTGGCGAACGTAAAGTTAGCCTACTGTTACCGGCTTTCAGCTCAGAGAAGATTACGGAATCAATTCAAAGTTGAATGGTTAACGTTAGTGTCATGAACACACCGCTGTCAATTTTGAGAAGAACCACCTTCAAACAAGTTAATAGCAAGCATTTAAGGGGCCTGCTAAAAAGGAAGCTAATGTTAGCGTTAGAATAACGTAACAGTTGTTGTTTTTTCGAGGCACGCTGTACATAACTTCTAGTCATTGACTACACGCGCCCCCCTGCCACAGTTATGCGGTCATTATGTGCGAAACACTGCATATATATTTAGAATAAGTTAAACGCTAACGTTATAGTTTGACCTCTTATTAGCGTTCGCGCTCTTCCACTGATAAACATGGTATTAGCTTTGTGGCTAATCTAATATAGCAATGCATTAGCGGCTGTAAGTGATGATGTTACAGAATATTTAGAAGTGATAATGATAGGACCGTTAGCTAGAACTACCACACCGTTTTTATATACAGTGTATGAACTAAATCTACAATCATTTCACATGACGAACGACAGACTCACCGTCAAAACAGTACATCTCCATGCCGGGTGTAATGCTCTGCCACTGGCTTGGCTGATAGCTTTCTTCTGTAGTGGATTTCTGGCGCTGTTGTCAACTGGGGAGTTGCAGACCTCCCTCTGGTGGGCAAACTATGCAACACTCATAACAGGAGTGAAGCATGAGACTCTGTTTCGCCGATTTAAATGCAATTAGCTCATATCGGCCGATAATATCGGCCGGCCGATATATCGGTTGGGCTCTAATTGACATGCCATTTAGGAAGCATGATGTTATCATGCCTAATAATAGGTGCCTTGTGGAACAGCGTTTAATGACCTTGAAAAGAAAGTTCACTAAGAATCAGGAGTTTCAAGAACAATACTCAGCCTTCGTCACTGATGTTATCGACAAGGGGTATGCTGAAGCAGTACCACAAGATCAGTTACAGCGGAATGATGGAAAGGTGTGGTATATCCCACATCACGGGGTATACCATCCTAAAAAAAAGGAAGATTAGAGTTATGTTTGAATGTAGTGCAGTCTTTAAAGGAATGTCCTTGAATTCACAATTACTGCAAGGCCCAAATCTCACCAACACATTGTTGGGGGTTTTGACCAGGTTCAGGCAAGATCATGTTACTTTGATGGCAGACATTGAGGCTATGTTCCATCAAGTAAAGGTGTCACAGAAGAATGTGGATTTTCTTCGTTTTCTGTGGTGGCCAAATGGTGACATTACGCAAAGCTTTAAAGAATATAGAATGAAAGTCCATTTGTTTGGGGCAATTTCATCACCAAGCTGTAGCAATTATGCTTTGAGAAAACTTGCGGAGGATTACAAAGATTGCTTTCCAAACAGAGTCTTGAATACCATCTTGCATAACTTCTATGTAGATGACTGTTTAACATCTGTTCACACTGAAGAGGAGGCACTTCACATGGTTAAAGATTTAACTGAAGTTTGTTCTAAAGGAGGATTCCAGTTATCCAAATGGATGAGTAATAGTCGTAAGGTACTAGCAAGTATTCCAGAAGAACATCTGTCAAAATCAACAAAGATCTCAACCTGGATAAAGACAACTTACCTGTGGAAAGAGCGCTTGGGTTACACTGGTGTGTGGAATCTGATGCATTCATGTTCAAGATTGCCGTAAGTGAAAGACCGTACACAAGACGAGGCATTTTGTTTGTTGTTAGTTCTATTTACGATCCTTTGGGATTTCTTTCACCATTAATACTGCCTTCTAAGTTACTATTACAGGAACTTTGTAAAAGAAACATTAGATGGGATGATGAAATGCCACAGATTTTGGCATGTCAGTGGTCAGAGTGGCTGCAAGATCTCAAAAGGGTAGTTATGGTGACAGATGCATCATGCCAAAGGATTTTGGAAGGATCAAGATGGCTCAATTGCATCACTTTTCAGATGCAAGTGAGTGTGGTTATGGAACTGTCTCTTATTTGCGTCTGGAAGATGGAAACAAAAAGGTAAAACTTTCCTTTATGCTCGGAAAACTAGTGTAAATGAAAAATTCATTGTTCTTGTGTTTTGTTCATTTAAACTTGTTGATTTCATTTAACTATGTGATAGCATCTGACCGTATGCTTCTGTGAGGGTTTTCTAATAGCTGAAGCAGGGACAGGAAGACAGGGTAATAAAATACTTATACCTGAGCATGAGAAAGAGTTTGGTTAGAAGAATACAGGGTTATTTAACTAATAAACGAAGCACCAGGCCCTCTCCTGAGGGAAGAGGAGGCAATTTAGGTCATAAGTGAAGGCCTTTTGGTGTCTCAGGGACAAAGAACAGGGTGATCTGCACCAGGGGGTAGAAAACCAGTCCAAACCAGCTCAAGATAGAGGATATCATTCTGGAAATTTACAAGGAGCCGGGGAAGGAGGAGTTTTTGCCAAGAAACTGTATAAAATGTTTGTATTTTATGGAGTCTACGGGATTGTGACTTACAAGCCGGGTGGCTGCGGCTCAGTAACTCATCCTCAGTGAATAAACCTTTTTCTTCTTTATTACAATTTTGCCTTTTGAGTGTTTCTTACACCTGTTGATGCTGTTTTTCCCAGTGAGATAAAAATTGCTATTACAGCTGGCAGGGGCGTAGCACCAAATTTTGGGCCCTGGGTACAAACCATCTTGCTGGGCCCCCGTACCAAATACCATAGTGATACCAATGGGTGGGGTATTGCATTTTTAATCATAAAAACACGTAAAATGTAAACAAAATAAGCCACACTCTGATTAATATATTTTTGTTTTATTGTCAAAAGTATAAGTTAATTGATGATTATTTGTCTGTTTAAAATAAATGCAGACTATAGAATCACAGGGTACACTAACCGCCAAACTAGACATTCAGTCTTTGAATTACGTTTTTAAAATTAGTAATTTTCAATCATTAAGATGTGCATTAAACTGAGAACAATTCTGTACTTAATGTAAGAGCGTGCGCGAGCTAATTTGCAAAGCAATGCGGTAAAATAGGCGCTAATGATCTGTGTTTTTGCGGTGTTAGATTTTGACAATGGAGGGAAATATACAGTGTTTTCATGTAAACATCTGATTTCTGCAGAGTAAGATTACGGTTAACACCTTTAAATATTACATAAATGTATTATTTTGTATTTTTATTAAACTTATTGAGTGTAGGCCTATAAATCAGCAGCAAAAAGTAATTCTTGAAAAAATCTGCACAGTAATTTTATCAAATCTACACGTTAATAAAAACAAATTGCTATTAGTACTCTTATAAAATTCAATTAGGCAATCATACATTTCTCAATTTTATATTTATATATTAATGTCAAGAATTTAGAAGTGTATTTATATAGCCTACGCTACACTACACAGAAATAATACACAATTAAATTATGCTTATTTGAAATGCATTGAGCAGGCTAGGTATGAAACGCTTCAAAACAGAGCGCACAAAGCGCGTATGCGCATCGCAGGTGCAGAATGATGTGCTCAAAGCGACATGGAGTCACAGCAAGTGTGCATTTAAAAGTTCACGGCACAAAGTGAAGACATGTCGAGCGCACACATTCTAGTGTTTATCTGTCCAACAGTTTATTGATCATTTGTTTCTTCAGTTTTAAATTCCAGTTATTGTGCGTCTGATGCCGATTCATAGTCCTTGTGATCTAACAGGCACACGGTAGCGAGTCGTTTAAAAACAGCAACAAACTCCAACAAAATAAAGTCATTTTATGTAAATCCACAGCCTTTTCTCTACAGATCAAGCATTATAATGTTAATATATCATATTGGAGAGAGTTTTACCGTGCATCCTGCTGTAACCGGCAGAGGCGCGCGCGCTGTTTGAATAACGTTAGTTAAGTTAGCTGTTACTGAATGGAGATTGACAGCCGCAGAGGAGCGAAAACGAGTTTCCGTAAACTTTAATGATGTAATACGACATCTGTCCCTCACATTAAGCTATGGAATGGCCTCAGATGACTTTGTCACCCAAACTGACGTGAAAAAAGCGCGAGGCGCCGAAAAGCGCGCTGTTTGCATCCCTGTATGTATGGTGTGATACTATAAAGTATTGGTATATTATTCAAACAGAGTACGAACATAAATGTATGCTATTCTACCTGGAGTAGATATTTATGTTAAAACAATGTCAATGCTCGATGATGCATTTGGAGCTCACCTTTCTTTTCAAAAAACTGAGTGAGCAACTGCTTGCCCTCATTTGCCTTTCTCTCTTTAATCTTCTTTTCTTTTCGTTTTTTAGCCCCTTATTTTCCTTTCTTAAGGAAAGACATGACTCTTCCCCTGTCTTCCTAATTCCTATCACAGCTCACTCCAGCTCCTCCTGTCTCTCATCAACTGATTCACCGCGGGTCCGTAGCAGAAGCACCTGACCTGCGGGTCGTACCATTTACATTGATTCGAGAGGGGTGGTGGGGCCCTGCACAGCATGAAAATCACTTTTTTATACCAAACCAGTGCCTAACTACAAGTTTAGTTTTGCACAGGAACTTTTTTATTTGTACATAAATGTTATAAAAATGTTAGTGCATGTATATGTATGTATAGAAAACTGACTTCTAAGGGCCCCCCCCTGCCTCGGGCCCTGGGAACTCGGTACCCTTTATCCCCCCAGTCCGACGCCCCTGACAGCTGGTGTCAGAAGTGGGATCCTGTGCGGACGCTTCTTCTCCTGGTCCTGAGAGCGGAGTTGACGGGAAATTGCGCAATCCCGGCAGCAACAGGCGGCTGTCTCATACCTCGATGGTTTGAGATAGAAACTCAACAGATTACGGGAAGGAGAGAGCCAATACCGCGTTCAGGACCAGAGGGGGAAGCTCCCACCAGGATTAAAAAGAATCCGCGGCGATTGCGGGAAAAAAAACAGGAAAAAGCATCTGGGTAAGACACGGCAAATTGTTTTATTGAAGTTTAAGTGTGAATTGATAATTGTGAGTGAACTGAACATGAACCAGGTTGGCTGAGTTTGCTTTTGGTACGAGTGTGAGGGTGATTCAGATAATCACAATTTTTGAGGGAGAAATCGATCTGACAGATTCGGACCGGTTTCGGCCCCACTCAGCTCGTTAGTGGACGGGGATCCACCGTGATTCAGATAATCACAACTGTTATTGATTAATTAGTTTTACTCAAAGGCGCTAGTAACCCAATATCAAATTAATTAGGTGGACGGAGGAGCCACATCAAATTAATTAAGTGGACGGAGGAGCCACGTCAAATTAATTAGGTGGACGGAGGAGCCACATCAAATTAATTAGGAGGAGCCACATCAAATTAATTAAGTGGACGGAGGAGCCACGTCAAATCAGAATTAATCGAGCGCTAGAAAGTGCTTATAGGAAGTTTTTGAGTAAAACGTAATTACAAACCACCCGACCGATCTTGGGGTAAGGGAAAGATCGGGTCTGTTGAAGACGTTTGACAGATACTGTAAGACACGTGTCGAATTGTGAAATCCAGAAAGTAGGTTCAGCCAAAATGGGATCATCAAACAGTAAAACAGATAATTTTTATACACCAATTTTCTGTCAGATGAGAAATAATTATGGTGGTAAATGTATGACTGACATACAGAAACTGATCAAATATCATGATTTCCCTGAAACGGGAACACTGAGTAAAATAAGACTTAATGTCGTGAAAGAATCAGTGGAAATGATGTTTTATAAACAAAGTTCGGGAGGAGCACATTCAAATAATCAATCCAATCTACTCGTCATCAAACAATTATGTCTACCCTAATCAGCATGACAAGAAGTATATATATATCCACTCTGTCAACTCACCTAATATTCCGTGACAGTTTTCCAGCATCCCTCCACCACCCCGACTCCTCACTCTTGGCTCAATCTTTTACAGCCAGGAATACGGGGGGAGTACTCTGGGTTCGGGCCGAATACCGAGCCCGGAGCCCTCTCCTCGGACAGCACGCCAAATACGCATCTATTTCTATCTGACTTATTTGTAAGTGTGAACTAGTGAAAAGAACGCAGGGAAAAAGAGAGGCTGTTGTGTGTGTGTCAAGCATATTTGTGTGGATTGTGAACAGACTATATCGTGCTGGGTAGAAGAAGCTGATAGACGAGAACGAAAACAAATGCAAAAAGAATTAGCGTTTAATGCTGAGAATGTTGTGTGTGCAAAAACAGTTCCACTGGAACAGAATGCTACTAATGAACCGAATGTATGTGCTTTTCCAAATGTGACTGAGGTGGCAACGGCTCCGCCACCGGCGTACAACACAAATCACTATCCCGTGGCAGAGATTTCGGCCCTCAAGGCCGGCCTTGATCTGGACCGCTTTCCACCAGCCCCGAGAACAGCCCAAGAAGAACGACTTGCAGAAGCACGAGCACAAATTGAACTGGCAGAAGCAGCCCAAAGAGCAGCGCAGGCAGAGGCCGCAGAGCGAGTGGCACAAAGACTAACAGCGCAGTTTCATGCACAGTTACACGGGCGTTTGAGTGCAACGCTGAGGCACGCTATTCACGCGGAAGAGGACAAAAAGGAGAAGAAAAAAACCCTCACAATGGTGGTTATGCAACAACGACAACCTAAACAACCCAACAAACCTGCATCTTCCTGCTCAAACCCTGCTGGTCGAAAAGGACAGAAAGGAAGAGCTGCTGGAGGAAAATGGAGCTGTTATGTTTGTGCCACAAATGCCCACTCGCTCCGAGACTGTACAAAATGCAGAGTGTGCAAGAAGGACGGACACTGGAGCAGCGCGTGTCCCACCATGAAGTCGGATTGAACCGAGGGGGCTGGAGAGCGGGACGGAGGGGGTCCGGCTTTGGGAAGCCAATCTCTGGCTACAGCAAAGGGAAGTGAAAATATTTTTACTAACACACGCACACACGACGCACACACAAACACATACGCTGATTTTCTTTCTGCTACCTGCAATGAAAAAACTGCTTGCAAATCTTTTTGTGTGTCTGATGAAACTTTGAGCAAAGCTATGACTGATGATTTGAGCAGTGTTGTGAATGACGAGCGTATGAGATTGTACAAAAGTAGGCCTATAGGGTTTTCTGAAATGCCAATCTACCCGTTATTAGTCAAAGGGGTAGTTATTGAATTGTGGGTCGATGCTGGTGTCGGTCTGTCCATGTTGCGAACGTGTGATTTACCATGTATTCCGAATTAACCAGAAAAGTTAACAGAGCGGTTAGAGTGCGGGGCAGAAAGTGGTCGCTATTTCAACAACGAGTTTGTTTGGTCTCCCGGCTGTCCAGCACCTCTGATGGCTCGTGATTTAATGTGTAAATTAAATTTGTCCCTCTGTGCTGATATGTATGGAATTAGCATTGAGGAGACACCACAAATTACTTGCACTAAATTTGAGTGGGCTTATGTCTGGCAGGTTACAGATATTGATGGGGCAGAAAAGATTTTGAAATTGGCAAAGAATCGCACAAACCCAGTCAATACAGAGTTTATGACAAATGATAAAATGCATTGTACATCACAGTGACGTAACAGGGCGAGATTCAGACTTTGAAAATATGTGGTTTAATTCTGTGGAGAATGAAAGTGTGTGTGTGCGCTATCTGCAGCGTTAACTGAGAGTCTCCAAGGCCATCAGCCAGCAGTGGAGAGATGTGGGCCTTTTTGTGAAAGAATGTTTATCAGCTACAGACTGGGTGAAAGTTGACACACACACAGCAGAGAGCAAGAGTGTATGGGCATTTAAATCAAACTGTAACTTTGAGATTGTGTGATCAGAGAACAAATGTGGCGTGGGGCTGATAAAAGGATGTGAGCCAGTTGTAATAACACCAAAAAGTGATTTAAGGCCATGTAAAGCATAGTGTCCTCTGAAAACGAGATTAATCCAGGATTTACAGGTGGCAAATTCATCTGTCATTGTCAGAGTTCAACGAGTGCCTAATAAATATATTATTTTGTGTCAAATTCCACAAAATGTTTGCGTTTGATTCCAATTGTAAAGGTTATACTTTTAACAAGATTATGCCAGAGCTACTGTGAAAAGCCAGGCAATTTACAACGAGGCACTGAGGTGAAGTACTGAGAATCTGACTTTGACAGAAGGAACCGCATTGCTTTCTTATGTTGATGACCTTTTGATATGTAAAGTGAGTAAGTCTGTTTGCAGGGCTGACACTGTGACTCTGCTGAAGCACCTTGCCAAAGGGGGGACACAGGGTCAGCCTTCCAAAAGCTGCAGTTGGTAAAACAGGAAGTGACTTTCCTGGGTCATGTTGTCAGACAAAACAGCAAAACATTGTCACAAAAGAGGGTACAGGGCGTAAAAGAAGTGCCCAAGCCAATAAAAAAACAGATGTTGTCATTTTTGGGAGTGTGTGCTTACTGTTGTACATTCATTCCTAATTATGCCATTTTAGAGCAGCCTTTACGAGCCCTTACAATAGGGAAAGGGCTGAGGTCATGTGACGGACTTGTTTGGACAAGTGAAGCTGAAGAGATGTTTGATGACATGAAAGCACAGTTTTTCTATGGCTCCATAGGCCTTCCGATTCTAGAGCATTGGTTTGTATAGATGATTGATGAAAAGAATGGTCTACAGCCTATTGGTTGAGATATCATACGAAGAATGTTGTTATTGTCTGTCAGAATTAGAAATGGGGTGTGCACACCGCGTCCAGATTTGATGGACGTTCCGCTTGATAATTGTGACAATATCCTCTTTGTGGATGGATCTGCGTCGAAAGATCCACAAACAGGACAGAATAACGTAGGCTATGCTGTAACGACTGAATTTGAAACTGTAAAATCTGGCAGATTACCATGTCATTACTCTGCACAGGCAGCTGAATTAGTCACTTTGACTGAAGCATGTAAACCGATGACTGATAAGTGTGTAACGATTTACACAGACTAGCGTTATGCTTTTGGGGTCAAAAATTGACTTTGGTGCTCTGTGGGAGCACAGAAAATTTTTAGAGTCAGACGGATGACCAATACTGAACGCTACGTTAGTATCTGAACCTTTAGAGGCCATTATGCTGCCAGTCAAGATTGCAATTTGTAAATGTGCAGCGCATACTAATGATAAAAGTTTCATATCAACAGGCAACGCCAGAGCTGATATGGCTGCGAAAGCAGCGGCAGCAAAAGCAGACTGAAGCTGATAACGGTGCCGCTACTTGTGAACAAGTTAACACTAACCCTAACAATGACATTTCTCCTTGTTTACAGAGCATGCAGTCTTTTTACACAGGAGCTGAGAAAAACAAATGGTCAGGGTTTTGATTGTGTTTGGAAATTTAAACAACAACCTGACTGGCTAAACAAAGAAAGAAATTGAAAATGTTTAATTTTTAGCCTTATATTACTTCCGATGATTAAAAAAAAAAATGTAAGTATGAGTTGGGGATCATTTCCTTGGACAAATGTGATTCAAGTTAAACAGAAACATTGTGAAAACCTTTTAGAATAGAGGGATTTTCTGTGCAGCTTATGAAAATTAATGTGCTGCCAATGATAATGATGAAGAATATGATTTGGCTATTGTGATTGAATCCACACTGATGGACTGTAAAAGAATACAGAGAACTGCTTATCAGTGGCTTTGTTTACATTCCTGATTGGGACACACTGCTTCAAGGGTGTGCAGTAAGTTGGAGCCGTTTGAATGCTAAATGATCAAAATATAGGCAAAGAGAGTGGTCAGCAGGGCCATTTAGCCCGTAATTGTAAATGGACACGCAGAAAGGAAAGTGATATCGTGGAAGTGATGTGTATTAATGTGGGTTTGAAAGTAGAACAGTATTTAAATGACGATATTAAAGTTTTCGTATGAGAAAGAACCAAGAATGTGAACACAGTGCAAGTAAATAAGGGAGAAAAGAAAGTTAAAGGAAAGTTGATGTAGAATTACAGATGACTCGAACAAAGGAGTTGCAATATATATATATATATATATATAAAAAAAAAAAAAGGTACAGGTAACTGAAAGGTTGATTGTGTTAATGAAACACTTAAGAAAAGATTATAGTTGATGTTGAAATAATAAGTCTGTAAGATGTTTTTAACTCCTGAAGGTTGTTAGACATGGTGGTGGCTAAAGATGAAGACAGCTTTTGTAGATTCAGGGAAAGTCTGGATAACTTTAAAGGTTAGGTGAATTGAGTTTTTAAAATAAAGATAACCTTAGAAAATGCTCATTGCATAATGTATTTTAGATTGTTGTAATGGTACTCTGTCTGTCTTTCTGTTATCTGCCTGCTAAAGCAAGCTGAAGCAAAATAATGATAAAGAACTAAAACAACCCAGCTGACTTTTCTAGGAGAATGTTGTTTAACTGACACTGACGATTAAGTCTGTACACCACGGCCTGACCTGATAGAAACAATTGATGACTTTGACATTGGAAAATGTTTGTAGATGACTGACTTAAGAGACCAAATAACAGGCCTGAAAAGTAGTGAGACTCAGGGCCGGTGCCCTTCAAATTATTAGATAAGAAGATGAGACTGTGGCTTGGAGTGAAGAATGTAATGTTTTGTTTCAGAGGCAGAGAAAGATGTCTGGGGGAAATTTGGCTGAAGGACAACATTTGGGTTAGTGTTGAAAGGTTTGTTTACCCAAACACCATTATGTTAAATTGATGCAAGAAGTTTAAGTGCATCATGCATCAAAAGGGGGATGGTAACAATTGCCATACCAAGGGGTTCAAATTTAAGGAATGCAATTGCACGGGTAAGTGTGCTAATACCAGGGACTGTTTCAACAAGGACCCTGAGTGCTCAGATTCGGCAGCAAAGGACGCGGGAGCACAGCAGACAAAAGAAACTACATGTACTTCACTATCTGACAATAACCTCAACGATTGTTTTTCTTTACAGAGCATGCAGACTTTGATGCAGGTCAGAGTGTGCCCAGTAAAATAATGGCTATGGATGAATTTGGCTAGCTATCCTAGCTTGAGTTATTATTGTGGCAGAGCAGTGCCACACCTTGCGCAGCGCATAACTTAAAACTTTCCCTTTGCAGAATGTCAGGATGGATTGTGTCGAACAGAACTGATTCTGTTCCAAATGTATAAATATTGTTTTGATTAACATGAGCAAAATTATCTGGTGACAATATGTTTCAGGCTGTTGATTCAACCGGTCACACCAAAAGGGATGACCGGCTAGACGAGCGGTCAACAACAAAATAGCTAGGGTCTGCATCCACAGGTGACAGCGGGCAGGAAATGGTTCATTCCAATGGAGGTGCAATCGTGATCTAAGGAAAAATCTTGTGAGGTCTAGGGAAAATGGTTGGAGAGGGTGACATCTGGGTCCGTCCAAGCCTCTCACCTTAGACTACACCAACCAACTTCAGCAACCCCAAACGTCAACGCTGCAGAAAGTGAGGGATAAAAGGCTTGTGCTAGTAACGGCCTCCTTCGCCGACGTTGGAAAAGACCAATGCAACGTTTCGCAAAGAATCACCCTGGTGAAGACGGAATGTTCATGGGGCAACGAGATGGTCAACATGCCTGGAGGAGGATGTGGATCAACTGAGGGTTTGAGTTCAACAGAAGAATCTGTTTTGTGATGATTTTGATGATGTTATTTGATTAAATCAAACTAGGGCATAGTATTGATATAGATCTAATGATTTGATTGGTGCAAATGTTTTCAGGAAAAGTAGAAAATAATAAGCAAAATAAGGTCGGTCTGTAATGGAAAAGTAAAAGTTAATTTTTAACAACCACATTGGATAGAATGGATAAAATCATAAGACTCTTTTGGTTAGATCTTATTAAATAGGGTATTAAATAGAGCTTACTAAGTAAAACCATTGCCCGATTGAATTAAAAGTTAACAAAATACGGTTAAGGAAATATGTAGATGGGCGTGGATTAATGGAAAGTGCTGAATGTAGGCTGTAGGAGTTATGATTGTATGTGTTATTCTGATAATTTTGTTATTCATGGGGGGAATACGAGAAAACTGGAATGTCTGTTCAATTGGCGAAAATGACAGCCTGTCCCAAAGGATGAACAAAATTAGGCAGAGGAGGGAAAGTAGAGAATCTATTCAATGTAACGAAAATTGGAAGGGATTTTATTATTTTTTATTATTTATTTTCTTATTCATCTTACTTTCTAAATTCTTTCTTTCTAAGGACGATGATAATGTGTAAAGAAGGTTAAAAACAGTAGCCATCCGTGTTACGAGGTGGCATACAAGGACAGGGTTTGAATTGAGGGATACTTTTTTATCTACTGTTTTCCTTTTTCTTTGTGTAATAATTTCTGAAATCAACAAGGGGTGTTGAATTGATATGTGTTGAACTGATGTGTTGTTTTCCTACTAAATATAACCTACACTTTTTCTTGTTTATACTGAAATGACTGGGGTCCGATCTATAGTATTGGGGATGCAATAACAGTGCTTATTCGTCTAGCCCGGTTTCAGAATAAACCTTTACTTGCTTGCTATAACAGTGAGGGCCTATCCTTACAAAAACAGCCTAAGCTTATTTCACTTTTAATCCTTTCTTTTCCTGCAAGTTTAAAGAAGAGTGATCAGGTATATGAAAGTCAGTAATGAGGAGTATAACTGTGATGTAAAGAAAAAACTTGAAGTGATTGTACTCTTGGGGATTCAATAGTAAAATGGGCTTGATTAATTTTAGAAAGTAGAAATGAATTTTTATTATTTTGTTGGTTATCAGGGAATGATAAACAGGGGGGAATTGTAAATGAAAAATTCATTGTTCTTGTGTTTTGTTCATTTAAACTTGTTGATTTCATTTAACTATGTGATAGCATCTGACCGTATGCTTCTGTGAGGGTTTTCTAATAGCTGAAGCAGGGACAGGAAGACAGGGTAATAAAATACTTATACCTGAGCATGAGAAAGAGTTTGGTTAGAAGAATACAGGGTTATTTAACTAATAAACGAAGCACCAGGCCCTCTCCTGAGGGAAGAGGAGGCAATTTAGGTCATAAGTGAAGGCCTTTTGGTGTCTCAGGGACAAAGAACAGGGTGATCTGCACCAGGGGGTAGAAAACCAGTCCAAACCAGCTCAAGATAGAGGATATCATTCTGGAAATTTACAAGGAGCCGGGGAAGGAGGAGTTTTTGCCAAGAAACTGTATAAAATGTTTGTATTTTATGGAGTCTACGGGATTGTGACTTACAAGCCGGGTGGCTGCGGCTCAGTAACTCATCCTCAGTGAATAAACCTTTTTCTTCTTTATTACAATTTTGCCTTTTGAGTGTTTCTTACACCTGTTGATGCTGTTTTTCCCAGTGAGATAAAAATTGCTATTACACTAGAGTCACTCCTTTAAAACAGATAACAATACCCAGACTTGAACTTGCAGCTGCTGTTTTAGCAGTCAGAGTTGACAAGATGCTAAAGAAGGAACTTCAAATGGATTTGGACAAGTCAATGTTTTGGACAGACAGTCAAACTGTCTTGAAGTACATTGCCAATGATGCAAAGAGGTTCCATACATCCGTGGCAAACAGAGTGGCGGTCATTAGGGATACAACAGACGTTGTACAATGGAGACATGTTGGAACAAAATTGAATCCTGCTGATGATGCCTCTAGAGGCATGTCCGTTGAAGACTTCTTGAAAGCCAACAGATGGATACAGGGTCCAGATTTCCTGTTGGAAGCCTTAGAAGAATGGCCACAATTCTATTGTGACCAGGTCTTGAAGGATGATCCGGAGGTTAAAAAGGACACAGTAGTAATGGCTGTCATTTCCAAATATTTTGACACTACTACTAATCAACTTCTGAACTATTTTTCTGATTGGAGAAAATTGAAAATTGCAGTGGCATGGATTCTGAAGTTCAAGGATGTGCTCTGGAAGCTCAAGCAATACAGGAAACATATTCAGTCATCTGTTACTTCTGGAATGAGTAATTTTATATTAGAACAGGACAGAGTTAAAGAGGAAATGAAAAGATTCCGAACTGGATTCCGTTGTCAAGGTCTTACACCAAATGATCTTTCTCAAGCAGAATCAGCAATTATTGGATTTTCTCAACATGGTTCATTCAAACAGGAAATTTCTTCTCTGCAAAGTGGAACATCTAGGGCCCTATCTTGCACCCAGTGCAATTGACTTTGTACACTGACGCATGTTTCATTCCTATTTTGCACCGCAAAGCGGACTTTTCCCTCCACAGACACACGTCGGTTAACTAAGAAATACACTTGCGCTTCCCGGGGCGGTTCAGCGCAAAGAGGAAAACAATTTAGAAAACAATTCCTGCCACTGGCCGAAAAAAAACAGTTTAAAGTCAGTGGCGCGTTGTGCATATTATTCATATGCTATTTTAAGGGCCATAATCAATGTAGCATGTGCTCAACGCGCATACACTTTGATTCTCTCATCTACACACAGACGCAGCAGTTATCATTTTTGCAAATCATACATTATTACGATAGATAGATAGATAGATAGATAGATAGATAGATAGATAGATAGATTATTATAAAATCACACATCTAGCTTACACATTTACCCAAATTATCATACGCCTGTTTAAAACTCCAATATGTAAAAAAATTTCACCACAAGAGGGCGCAGTTTCCAACAATAACAAAGGCGAAGCTTGATGACGCTATGAAGGAGGTGACGATGGGAGATGTCGTTTTTAATGCGTTTTCACCATCTAGCGATGTATCTAAAAGGAATTAATGAATCATGATCACGGATGAGGTAATTTATTCGTTTTTGTATTACCTGTATGTCTGATCGTATTATTTTATGTATTTTATAATTAATGAACTGCAAGGAACGTGAAATGTTATGCTATATTACCCCGTTACAACTTACAGCTATTTGTCATTAATTCATATCTATTAAAATCATCTTTACTGTAACTATTACGTTACTTGTACAATAAAAATTTTTTTTATTTGCTTACCTGCCTATCAATACACTCGCGAGAGCAGAGTCTAGATTGTCGCGCAGCTCTCTCCATCTCGAAAACGCCTGGCCGATATTTATCCGGGTTTGTCACACAGTCTGCGTGTATCCGAATATGGACGCTTTCGTTTTGTTAAGAGTAATGGTGATCCATAACAGCTATAACCATACAGTCTATGGCTATAACGCTATAACCACCACTTCCGCATTTGACCATGTGATATTCCGGTGTGGTGGAATATCACATGGTCCACACCGGAAAAAAAGGATAGTGCGGACATTGCGTCACTGAGAGGCGACATTTCTTTTCCGGGACGGACAGTTATTTAAAATCGGAATTTCTCTTAAATAAAAAATCTTTGGAGACTTTTGAGATATTGTAAGTACATAACTGGAGGAAATATATCACACTGTGCAAGTTATTTTCGGAAATTTTATTACAAAATTGTTACATATTGGAGCTTTAACCGAAGTTAATTTGGGTGGGTTTCTCCATCCCCAACGTCCCTGACGAGAACGTCGCTCTCCTCGGCTGTGAACCGATCCTGGCGCGCGCCTGGCAAACCCGCCGTTATAATAGGAATCCGCTTAAGAACAAGCGTGCCTGCTCTTAAAGGGAATGTGAGATGTCGCTCTGATTGGTTTATTTCACATTACGCCCAAACCACACCTATGAATAATGAAGCTACTTCAGACCCCTTTTAGATTTGCGCCGGGCGCAAGAGTCATTTATCCCGCCGGGAAAATAGCAACAGCGCCGAGACCCGCCCACAAAGTTACTTGCGCTTTGCACTTTGACACTTGCGTTTCAGATCGTTAAAATAGGGCCCCTGGAGTTAAAAGGAGTAGTAACATCTACAAGCTTGATTCAGTATTGATTGATGGTTTACTTAGAGTGGGTGGAAGACTTAGTAGATCAGCAATGCCTGAGGAGATTAAATGCCCGGTTATCCTGCCAAAGGAACATCATATATCCAAACTTATCATGCAGCATGTTCATAAACAACTAGGTCATGCAGGGAGAAACCACATGCTGTCAACATTGCGGAAAAGGTACTGGATTATTAAAGCAAACTCTGCTTGTAGAAAAGTCATCTCTGAGTGTGTCGTATGTCGACGTTTTCAAGGCAAATTTGGAGAACAAAAAATGTCCGACTTACCAAAGGAAAGGATTGTGCCAGATTTGCCTCCTTTTACTAATACTGGGGTAGACTACTTTGGACCTATTGATGTGAAAAGAGGTCGCAGTGTTGTGAAGAGATATGGGGTTCTGTTCACCTGTATGACTAGTCGAGCAGTACACCTTGAAGTAGCCTACTCTCTGGATACAAATTCCAGTATAAATTGTATTCGTCGTTTCATGTGTCGTCGTGGGCAAGTAGTGCATTTAAGATCCGATAATGGAACAAATTTTATTGGAGCAGAGAGGGAGCTTAGGGAAGCTTTGAAGACATTGGATCATGATGAAATTCAGCGAATTTCAGATGAATTCATACCTTTATATCAGAAGGCATAAAATGGACCTTTAATCCTCCTGCAGGATCCCATCATGGAGGCGTGTGGGAAAGGCTCATTCGCCTTGTAAAGAAAGTTTTGTACTCCATTCTTCGACAACAATGCTTGGATGATGAGAGCTTTCACACTATTCTTTGTGAAGCTGAAGTTATTCTTAATGACCGACCTATCACAAAGCTTTCAGATGATCCAAACGATTTGGAAGCACTCACGCCCAACCATGTCCTACAATTCAAAACCACTTCTTCCACCAGGACTTTTTCAAGAAAGTGACTTGTATATCAGGCGTAGATGGCAGCAAGTCCAATATCTGTATGATCTTTTCTGGAAAAGGTGGATAAGGGAGTATCTTCCATTGCTTCAGGAACGCCAAAAATGGATGAAACCACGTAGAAATTATGTTGTCGGTGATATAGTAGTCATCATGGATCCAACTGCTCCACGTGGCTCATGGTCATTAGGCAAAATCATCCAGACATATCCTGACAAAAAAGGATTTGTTCGCTCTGTACAGTTGAAGACAAAAACAGGATTACTGGATAGACCGGTTTTTAAGATCTGCTTGCTGCTTGAAGATATAAAGGACTGATCTTCAACAAGAAATACACATACACCTTTTTTTGCTCCTTTGATAATTTGAGAAATAATTGTAGTTACACCAACAATTATGGGGCCGGTGTGTTGGAGCCAGTGTTAATGTATATGTATTTCGGGCTGTCACCAGGTGGGGGCAGTATGTGCACAGAGTGTTTTTAAACCGGTGTTTTACACGTATAGCGACAGGGGCTTGGTGGGGGAACGCATACAGTTTTTACCACACACAAGGTTGGATGTTCACCGTCTCTCAAGTATGTTTAATGTTTGCATTTTGTAAATAAAGAAACAGAAAAGTAGAAATGGACTACAAGACTGTTGATGTGCGTAAAAAGTGCGTTGTATAACTGTTGAATGATGGACACACAGCTCAGTTTAGTATAACGTAGATTCTTTTTACTGGAGAACTGAATTAATCACATGTAGTTTTGAACCAACTACTACCGTACGTGTTTCACGTTCTAACTACGGAATACCCAAAAGTACAATTGCGATTCATATATAGCTAAGAACATATAATCAATGTTCTACATCCCCTTTCTTTAGTAATCTCTCATCTGCTTATAACAACAAATATCCACATCAACTCAAAATCAAAGCATGTATGACCAAATATGCTATTGGCACTTAAAGTGTCACATTTTATAAACAAACAAAACTCAGAACATTTTACTCCATAAGCTTTAACGGTCCATAAACAGGTCACTAGATATACTTTGGATTTGGTTTCGAGATTCTGCCTGAGCGAGTCACATAAAGCTTTTTTTCTGATTCTTTGGCAGGTACAGTGGCCTCCGATTTTAACTCAGAGTCAGTAGCAGTCACTTGTGCACTTGGGTGATCGGAAAGGAAACTTTGATCTTTTCCTGGTGTACAAACTTTTGAATGTTCTGCTGGGTTGTATTCATCATTTTGTGGTGGCAAAGTCTCAGGGACTGGTAAGATGTGTCTACGATTCCTTCTATAATCCCTCCCCTCTGATTCCACCAAATATGATCTTGGTTCCTTGCAGATGTCTTTGATGATTCCCACTTTTTTGTACCCTTGAGGTGTTTGTAACCTGACTACTTCACCTTTGAAAAGAGGACGGAGTGGCTTGCTGCTTTTGTCATAATACTGCTTCTGTTGATGACGCTTGTGTGCAAGTCGATTTCTGACCATGACATGGCTTTTGGTGGAAGGGACTAGCAACTTTCTGTCAATTGGGAGTGTTGTCCGTGTTTGTCTTGACAGAAGTCTTTCTGCTGGTGACCCAAGAATTCCATCACGAGGTATGTTTCTCAAATTGAGTAGATTGAGGAAGACATCTGTTCCGTCTCGCTTTGATTTTTCCATCAACTCTTTTGCACTTCGCACCGCTTGTTCTGCTTCGACCCTGCCCTGCATGGCTGCTGGGATTTTGCGTGCAGGTTTTACAACTGGGTGCACTACTGGGTTCAGTCTCATTGAATATGTTACTGGAAGCTTACCAATCTCATCCTTGAAAAGGTCTGAATATTCAGAATGAATTTGGCTTGCAAAGCTTGAAACTTCATCTGCTGTCACATGATGAATTTCTTTGTTGAACGAGACCAGTTTCATTTGTAAGCAGTCTGGCAGACCTATCAATGGTTGCACGTTTCTCTTTATCATGTAAAACGAGAGGTTATATGCCCTTTCTGATAAGTGGCATATGAAAGTAGCAAAGCCTGCTGTGGGTATCTCCTCGCCTCCATAGGCTATGAGCTTGGTCTTCTTCGATGAGCTTAAATCCTCTCCATTTTTTATTTTCATGTACAAATCCTCAGAAATGACATTACATTTGGCTCCTGTGTCTACTTTAAAATCAACTGAATGTCCATTGATGTACACAGTGCTAATTAGCTCAGTCTTTTGAGGGGTTTTCTTTTCCTCAGTTTGTACAGCAGTCTTTTCAAGTGACACTCCATCCACGTAGTAGGATTCATCTGCGCTATCTGTGGAAGTTTCTTTTGGTTTGAGCTGGTCTACAGCTCTTCTCCGTCTATTCGGCATGTGCTTTAGTGTAGTTTTACAGCACTTCTTGAAATGATTCCATTTTTTACATTTGTGGCACTGTTGACCATATGCTAAGCATTTTTCCTTTTTTGCTTCATGCTTGCCTCCACAACTATTACAATTTATGATCTGAGAGCTTGTGCGATCAGAGTTGGATCTTTGTTTAAATCCTTGTGTAATTTTAGTCTTCGTCTTGTGGTACACACTGTCCACGTTAGTGTTGCTTTTAGGTGCTGCAAGAGTCTTTGTGTGCAGATCTGTTAGTTCGTGGATTTGACACAATTCTATTGCTTTGGCTAGTGTTAACTCACTGTCTCTCAATAGAATTTTTCTCATACCATCATTGGTCACGCCACACACGAGTCTGTCTCTTATGAGTTCATCTGTTAGATCACCAAATCTGCACGTCTTTGCTTTGTTCCTTAAATCACTCACATATGCTTCTATGGTTTCACCGGGTTTTTGGTTTCTCATATTGAACTTATGGCGTTCCATACACTGCATGAAAAGAGGTGTATCCGGACCAGTATACTCCTGTATACACTGCTGGAATTCGGAAGAATCCAGGAGTATACTGGCCGGATAGCTCAAATTCCATGGGTCTGTATATATCCGTATACATCCGAAATGATACCAAATCGGATGTATGTTGTGGACGTATACTTCCGTGCTACAGCCATTTGTTGCCATGGCAAGTAATCCCATCAAAGGTTTTTTCAAGAGAACATTTTCACACCTTTGTGCACCTTTTGGCCTTCCCCCCTATTGGTCCTTTTCTTTTAAAACCACTCCCATTACCCAGACCACTATTGGAGGACAGGACACATTGAAAACCCAGGAAAGTGATTTGATTGGTTACTTTTAGAACATAGCCCACCCTAGGCCTTATTGCACAGTGATTTGATTGGTTATAGGCCAGCTATGCAGATATTGCTCAGTATACACTAAACCCCCCTTCCCCCAATTTTAATAAATTCAAATATAATTTTAAAAACACACACAAAGAACAATGAGAAAGTCTGACATTTTTATTAAGGTAAATAAAACATTCCAAAGAGCATTATAAACAAGCATTAAAAAGGAATGGGGGAACAAAAATATTTGAAGGGATGAAAAAGTAAAGGAACAAAAACAAATATAACATGAACATTCCAAAGAACATTATAAACATACATTAAAATGAATGGGGAAAAAGAAATGTGAACAAAGGTGTAAAGGAATAAAATACAAAACATGGAGATAAGCAACATGCACATCAAAAAAGAAACAAATATACAAAGTCACAAATATACAAGATCAATAAATAAGAAATATAGAAATTAAAGTGTATATAAAATATATGTAAATATACATTTTTCAAACTGCCATGATGCACTGGTGGTGTGACGTAGCGTGGGTCAGCCTCTAGTCTGGTTTGTAGTGCCTGGCAGAGAGCAGATAACTCTGTGGTTCTGTTTGGTGGAGACCTCAGCATCCACACTGGCCTTCCATCAACAATAGCATCTTCATCAGACATCAGTTCTATTGTTGCAGTCTTCCACAGTTCCCTTTCTGTGTTGGTTTGTACAACACTGGACCTGGTCTCCAGCAACTGCAAAACATGACAGTAATTTAACCACTAAAACAGAGAGGAGGACAGTTACATTCTGAAGAAGAAGAAAACAACAACTGCTTAACCAGTTTCTTAACTTACCCGTTTCTTTCTTTGACGGTTCTTTGCAATGAGCCAAAGAATACTTCCTCCACAAAGTCTCAAAATACGTCTTGCAACCTGTTAAATAAATCATAAATAAATGTAATGCCAATAAAACTAAGTAAAACAGAGGACATTAAAATGATTACAACATCTTTAAGATTACCTTTTGCACATTCAGGGTCAATGTCTGTAAAAGTTGTCCTTAATTCTTCGAAGAGGTAAGTGGTCACAGCCAGGTTATGTGATGAATTTATTCTGGGGGGAAAAGTTGCAGGCATCATTAATGAAATTCAGTTTTGGTATTTCAAATCCATATAGTAGTAGATTAAACTAACATTTACAGCATACAATACGCAGTCTTACCCGGTTTGTGGATCGTATTTGTGTGGGTTGTTCACTGAATTATGGAGGCACCTTACAGATTCCTGTAAAGTTTGAAATTAAAAAGCGTTTAAGTGGATTCACAATCTGCAAGAACCACAAAACTGAATTTTCAGTTTGAATAAGTTGGCCATCACAGTAAACATAAGAGACAAAACATATCAGTTCATAAATCTTTAAGATGTCACTCAGCGCCTCTGATATCTTACCGGTTCGTGCCGCCCTCTGCCTATACAAGGCCACCAGTGCAGGTGTGTGTTGGTCAAGCACAGCATAGAACTGGTTCCATATGTTGACGTTTGTAATGCGTTGGAACTCAGCACAAAGCTACAAAAACAAAAACAAACAAAAATAATTATATAAAAAGACTAATACTCGATTTGCAACAGAAAACACATTTGTGATGCAACATGTTCCATTAAAATACATTGTTGAGCAACATGGTCACATGCAAAGTGATAGTTCTTACACACAGTGAATAGTGGCATTTGCTGTTCCACTTGAATGTGATACATATTAAAAATTTGGCAGTGAAATATGTGTGAAGAGTGGCAGAAAAGAGAAGTGAGTCTGTTTTACCTGTGATTCAATCCGAAGAGCCGGCCATTTCCCCAAGAAGTCCTTCACCTGCACAGATAAAACAATCAATATGAAACCAGTCAAATTATGCAATCAACCTCTTTACAAATTAATGATACAAAATTTCAAGTTAATGTAACTTACCGATAAAGTTGCTCTCTGGTGACAATGTAGGTCTGCACATGCACACAAAAACAGACAGCAAGATATTTAATTTTTAAGAGACTTTTGATTGATGCTAATGAATTAGCTGCTAGGCTCCAAATAAAATAAATGGTGAAAAATAGTTACAGCCTAAATTAACATTTGAGTCACCTTGATTTTGGGGGATGCTCACTGCACTCCTTTCACTTAAACCTATAATGAAAATACGTTTGTAAAGGTTTAATAAAAACTTGCATAGTTCATTCGGTAACTATTATGTCCATAACCTTAACTTTGTTTGAGTAAAAGTTAACATAACTGCTAACGTTAGCCACTAGCTCATTTGTGTGCATGTAGGAATAACATCACATTGAACTTGCCAGAGCAGGGCGCTTAACACAAACAGCAGCAACACACTCAAAAACAGAAGGACTATCGCTTGCTGAAAAGAGGTATTGACTAACGTTAACATTATTGCCCTGCCACGACATTAACAGTACACAGGATATTCTGTAACTAGCAGGCGGACTGACGGCAATCGCGCCCGCTGCACCGCGCTTGCAACTTAAAAGCCTCGTCTAACAGTCAAATATCACGTGTAATATGATATTCTTACAATATTACAACAAGCAAAGTAGTTTTGAAGTGTTTTGGTTTACTTACAAGTTGTTTCATTCTTGATACCACATCGCTCGAGAGGGTAGCCATCTTGGATAGATTTTTCAGGTAACGTCAGCTGCACATCATGACGTCATATCACGTGATCGACAGTACACTTTAAAATAGTGTGTAAACCAGCGGTGTTCACTCAGAAATGCTGAGGCACACAAATATAAAAATACATATTTGTTCATAGACATTAATAGTTTAAAGGTGGATTAACTCAGCAAGAGATTTTAACTGTAGTGACCTCGGTCTTCAATTCAGTGGAGTAGAAAAGCTCAGGTTCCTTCTACCTTTTTAATAAATATCAAGTCACCTTTATTTATACAGCGCTTTTTACAATACAGATTGTTTCAAAGTAGCTTTACAGAGATAACAGGAAAATAATGCAAGAAAGTTTGTTTTCTAGAAGAAAATAGCTTCAAAGTCCAGCTTAAGTCAGTTCAGTGGTGATTCATTTTGTTGTATAATTAAATAAATACATTTAAATGTGTATATATATAGCCACTTTGGAGAAAACCGTGATGTCATCGTCCAGCTCAGTTCAGATCTCATATAATAGTGTCAACGCAGGCAGATCAATAATATTGTTGAATATTAAATTAAATGTCCCCAACTAAGCAAGCTAAAAGCCAATTGTGAAAAAGGTGACAAATGTTGTTGTCTGCAATTTGTAAAACTTCACAATAAAATTTGAGATATTCTGAAATGTTTGGTTCATTTTTCTTTATTTGTTCCATTAAATTTATTGCTGGGAAAAAATTAATCGCATCCAAAATAAAAGTTTGTGTTTGCATAATATATGTGCGTGTACTGTGTATAATTATTTTGTATATATAAATACACACATATGCATGTATATATTTAAGATTTTTATTTATTTATATATAAATTATTTATATTTATATATAATATAAATTATGTATAAATGTATATACAGTATATACATGCAAATATTTCTTAAATAAATACATGCATATGTGTGTATTTATACATAAAAAATAATTATACACAGTACACACACATATATTATGCAAACACAAACTTTTATTTTGGATGCGATTAATTTTTTCCCAGCACTAATTCAATTCCTTTGTTTATTTCATTAAATATTCAGATGTTTATGTTCAGACTGGGTGTTTATTTTGTCCTGTTTTTATAAAAAATATTTGATTAAGAGACTTTTTTTCATGCAGTGGTTTTAAGGCCCTGACACAGGCGACGTGAGCCAACCCTAGAGTCGGCTTTAGTCATTGCTAGTTCTTTGACGTCGGTTTTGTGTTTCAGGGCCTTAAGAATTGATTTATTTTTCTGTACAAAAAGCTTGTTTGCTGTAGCCTAACCTAGTAGTCCAGAGATAATTCAATCCTGAAGTCCTCCCTGGCCACCCCTCCCTCTGAGAACAGCCAGCACTGTGTCAGTCATTAACATATGAAAGGTCTTCACACCTAACAGTTGTCAGTCCTCTCACACCCAGCAGTGTTTCAGCTGTATATGTCCGTGAAATTTCACGGATTCCTGTATTTGTCCGCATATGTGAGGTTTCCGGGTTTATCTGGAAATATACTGTTCCATGTTACTCTGATCCGCTTTTTCCCACATACATCCGGCAAACATCAAATTACACAGGAGTTTACCATGCCCGTATTTTGCCGGATTTGAGTCTTTTCATGCAGTGATAGTTACATTCGTTTGTGGGTTGCATAACTCACGGAATTTCCGTTTTATACATTCCGGGTTCTCTCTGGTTTCAGCCTCCACGATCATCCGTCGTTGCTCTCCTTCTCCCGTATACACGGCTGGTGCATACACAAACGCGCGCTCCCGCTCGATGGCTTCTGAGCCGGCCAGATTAAGGAGAATAAATGCCTGCGTCTTGGCATCCTTGTCTGAGTGAGCAGCTGCTATAAATATATCGTATTCTTGCTCGAATACGCGCCAGTTCTCACTAATGTTGCCATCAAACACTAGAGGTTCGGGTCTTCGGAAGCCTTCCGCCATTTCTGACGAGGTATGCGAAACCTTTTTTTTTTTTTTTTTTTTTTTTTATCAAGTCTTTTCCATGAAACTGAACTGAACCACGAACCATCTTCTGACACCATGTTGAATGATGGACACACAACTCAGTTTAGTATAACGTAGATTCTTTTTACTGGAGAACTGAATTAATCACATGTAGTTTTGAACCAACTACTACCGTACGTGTTTCACGTTCTAACTACGGAATACCCAAAAGTACAATTGCGATTCATATATAGCTAAGAACATATAATCAATGTTCTACAATAACCAAGCCGTCGGCAGCTATAGGAGCTGCTGTAACATCTCATTAATTGTAAGTAGTATTAAAGTCACTTTTTATTTAGTCTATGTATATTGATACACCGTTTAACATTTGATCAAACTATCATAGTTGGTTAAATGAAGCCCAGGCCTACAGAACTATTATGTGAAGTGTAGGCGGACAACAACTCGCCAAATGGTGACGTGAAAGGACTTCAACATGTTTGATAATTATGCAGCAATAGTATAATAGTACAGTACTACTGGTCAAACATTTGGACACATGACTATTTTTATTGTAATAAATAATTACTATAAATTATTGTAAATAAGAATAATAGCAACAGCGCCTGAGACCCGCCCACACAGTTACTTGCGTTATTTGTGTTTCGCGTTTGATACTTGCGTTTCAGATCGTTAAAATAGGGCCCTTAGAGTTGTTTCTGTTATTGAATGTTGTGGTTTGTGCTGAAGAGTAGCGTTTGTGCTCAGACTGTGGACTCTCAGTGTTTTATACTCACTGACATCTGACTTTATACAGTGATTCATTATATACAGTGTGCATAATGATGAACAACACTGTTAATCCAACTAAACTCAGTTATTTTCAATAAACTCGATTAAGTTGTATAGATAATATTGTAGTGGCAAGTTTTACAGGGACAAGCAACACTCACATTTTCTTCACATTTTAGTCCAGTTTAGTAAGAGATATTAGATTATATTATCATATTACATGTTTACTTGCATCATAATAAATTAATAAAGTGTGTGAAAGGTTTGATATTGTGTAGTTTGTGATCCTCCATCAGCAGCTGCAGTTTCTCTCAGCTGTATCAGTGCAGTCACTGTGACGTCTGACTGACAGAGGTTTTTGTACGACTCTTTATCACTGTGTGAACACATACTGACTGTTGATATAGTGTAAACTCTGACAGTAATAATCTCCTGTATCTTCAGTCTGGACTCCACTGATGGTCAGAGTAAAATCACTGCCAGATCCACTGCCACTGAATCTAGATGGAGTTCCAGTATAAAGGCTGTTTATATAATAAATCAGGAGTTTAGGAGCTTCTCCAGGTTTCTGCTGATACCAAGCTAAGTAGCTGCCGTATATTCCTACATCTATATGACACTCTATTGTTGCTGTTTGACTCAGTTGGACAGTTTTAACTTCAGGTTGAGTCAGAGTCACTCCTCTGGATTCTGAAGAAGAGAAAAGAAAAACTATTAGTGTTTAAAACTATTATCATAATTTACTTAAAACACCAAAATCAGAGTCAGTTTTTACATCTTACCTTGAATAAACAGTGCAATGGTCCAGATGAAGATGTTGATTGTGTTCATTGCTGTAGTTTAGTCTTGTGTGATGATGAAGATTGTGTTCTGCTCTCAGTCATGAAGTGTTAAACTCACAGCACTATAAACACTCTCAGAGCACTGAAGCATGTGCTGACAATGCAAAGAAGTGGGCAGGATTTACAACAGCTTGTGCTGATAACAAACTAATAAACTCTACATAGAAGATTTTACTTTAAGAATAATGTTATTGAACCATTTAGTGATTAATTGCACATATTTATTAATTGTGAAATATTTTTGTTTTATGTTTGTCAGGCTGATAAGACACTAGGTTTTGTCTGGAGAATCATGAATGTAGATAATTTTAAACATATGTCATCCGCAGCAGTTTCTCTGAGTTCAGTTCTGTGCTACACCTTTACAAGCATGTTAACAATGAGAAATCAAGAACTAAATAAATCAGTTTTACTATATTTAGAGTCATAATAATAAAAAAGTCCATTATGGTCTTTGGAATCAATGTTGACATGTTGCTATCTGGGAAATATTTTCATGATGTCTATTTTTCCCACATTTTCCACATGCATGAAGTTCATCAGGACTCATAATCAGGTCATTATATATTAAACAATGTGCATCTGAAATGTTCAGAATTATTGATTCATTTATTTGAAGCTGCAGGTTTTTCTGTGAATCATGATGATTGATCTGCATATGAAGAACAGAAGCATCATTATGAGAAACTCCACAACATCATCCATGATCAAAGAGGTCAAAGGTCACCTCAGAGGTCACAGCTCATCAAATATATTTCTTTAAACAGTGTTATATCAGAAAGCATTTAGTCAAATCTGAATGAGTGAGTGTTGAGAAGAGCTGAGGATCTTCTAATATCAGTGTGTTGAAGTGTTGTTTCTCTCTCTCTGCTGGAGTGTGTGTTCACTCGAGTGGAATAGAGGTTTTTGTACGAGCGTTTCATTAGATTGTATCACTGTGGTGGACATTCGGTGGAGGAACTAAACTGAGGGTTGTTCCATAAAAGACGCTTAGAAAAGCGGGGATTAAACTCCAAAACCGGACTTGAATGAGCCTAACAAATGAGTTGGGGCTAAAGTGGTTCCATAAAAGGTAATTGAAGCTCACGCAATCTCACTAATTTGATCCAGGTTTATCTAGTCTAGATAATTGCGTGTGCACGCGTTTCTTAAGCAGCCCTAGAGGTCGATCGTGGATCAAATCGATCCACCATCAAACAGCGTACATATTTTGTGCTGTTTTATGCGTTTGTGACATGTTTTTTTCCCCCCTCAGTTCAAAACTTACATTTTACAGTTATATTCTCCATCTGTAAATGTTCGAAAGCCATGCAAATGTATCCATTTTGCTGCTAATTTTCATATTGAACGAGCGCTGCTGCGCGCATGTGCGCCAAATAGGAGCGCAATAATTCTTAAAATCGGAAAATTCGGAAAATTAATATGCGATATTTTATAACACTAGAAATATCTTCTAATTATAATAATTTATCTTTAGGATGTTGGATAAGTTGCACTGAACTTCAAGCAAACAGAAGTACTTCAGTGAAGTAGCCTATAATTCAGGGAAGTTTATTTTAAGAAACTAAATGCCTATATAAATATACAAAATATAGTTTTGGGTATAGGACCTATGCTACTTAATAAAGATGATGTATACTTATTTAGAATGCTGAGAATTACAGCTTTTAATGCAATATTTTTTTGGAAAGCAAGAATCCCCAGTTTTAAATGAGTAGATTTAGTTTCTAAAGTACATTATGGAGAGGATAACATTAAATTAAGAGCAAATGTATACATTTTGAAAAGATATGTGCAACTCTAAAATCAAAGAATATTCCATAAAATAAAGGAATATATATTATTAACTACATTTTTATATAACACTCCCTCCCTTTTATTTCTAGTAATTTGTTCTTTTATTTATTTTACTTATTTAATATTGCATATTTTATATTCAAATAATATTACTTGAATAACTATTAGGAATTATGTGTCATTATAAGAGTTTGATATAAATATGTTAATGTTAAATTTTTATTACTATTTATTTATTGTTTTTTGTCTTATCCCCCTTAAATCATATGTAAAAGTGTCTATGAACTTTTTGGTTATTTTTCTATTCATGTGTGTTTTTAGGCTATGTGTTGGTGGGTATTATCACAAAAGAAAAAAAGTAGAATTAAAAATAAGGAATATTTATTGGGGGAAAATATGATGTCTTTAAAGGAACTGTCAATTTGTATAATTGTGTTAAATGTGTTTGAATTGAAAGACATAATAAAGTACATATATATATATATATATATATATATATATATATATACACTAAAATATTTGTTATTTGGACATTAGATGTGCCTTATTTAGAATTTTAAACCTGTGTGTATATTTTTATGATAGCAATAACTGTAAAGGGACTATTGTAATGGGGTAAATCAAATGTAGGCTAATATACTGTCAATTACTAAGCTCAGATTCATCTTACCAGTTAAAATTTAAAATTTAAAATTTGCTTTTGTAATTATTTATTTTTAATTTTGTGATTTTAACTTATGCTTTACAAAGCTTTTTTCAGATTGTGTTCTAATGTTCTTCTAATCATAAACATGTACTACAGCTGCCAAACAAAACCAGAGAGAAATGTATTCATAAATCTTTAAAACAATCTAATTAAATCTTGGGCACAAAACATTCAGCCAGTAAAAAAAGAAAACCTGTAGTATATATATATACAGTGCTATGCATAAGTTTAGGCACCCATGCTAAAGTTGACTAAAAAGAGGAATAAAAAATCATCTTTTGGAAATTGAACTTAATGCCTTAATTTAAAAAAATAGGAAAAATCCAACCTTTAAGGACACCAATTTTCTTTGTGAATGAATAATGTATCGTAAATAAATAAATGTTCTTCCTTAAAATACAGGGTGCATAAGTTTGGACACCCCTATGTTAAATTCCCATAGAGGCAGGCAGATTTTTATTTTTAAGTATTTAAAAAAAAATTTTTTTTAGGATACTATGCATCCTGATAAAGTTCCCTTGGCCTTTGGAATTAAAATAGCCCCACATCATCACATAGCCTTCACCATACCTTGAGATTGGCATGGTTTTATTTCAGTTAGCCTAATAGCTAGTTTGATTTGCATTGCTTTATCAGGATGCATAATATCCTAAAAAAATTTTTTTTTAAATACTTAAAAATAAAAATCTGCCTGCCTCTATGGGAATTTAACATAGGGGTGTCCAAACTTATGCACCCTGTATTTTAAGGAAGAACATTTATTTATTTACGATACATTATTCATTCACAAAGAAAATTGGTGTCCTTAAAGGTTGGATTTTTCCTCATTTTTTAAATTAAGGCATTAAGTTCAATTTCCAAAAGATGATTTTTTATTCCTCTTTTTAGTCAACTTTAGCATGGGTGCCTAAACTTATGCATAGCACTGTATATATATATATATATATATATATATATATATATATATATATATATATATATATATATATATTGTATTTAGGCCTATCTATCTATCTATATATATATATATAGGTCTATATTGACTAATTTATCATTGTAGCCTTATTTAAGTTGATTTTCTGTATACTGTGTATTTATTTTTGGACTAATAGTGGTTAATAAAGTCCAATAATGGTATGAGAGAGTGTCAGTGGTAATATTATTGTGTTCTTGTTGGTCAGTGTTAGAGGATCTGTGTAACAACTGAGGCTTAGCCTGACAGTTAGCCTGCCCTGGACCAGGCTAGTTTCCCAGCATAAGTTGCCGGGGTAACTGAGTTTGAACTTTTTTAAGTTTGATTTATGAAACCGAATCTACCAAAAATAAGCCTGACTAACCGAAATAAGCCTGGCTTATACTCTAATCTTGGTTTATGGAACAGCCCCCAGGTGATCAAATGTAAGTCTATTTAATTACATATTAAAAAAAAAAAAAATTTAGATTTTAGAAGTTGAAAACAAGAACAACATTTATTAATAATAATGATTATTAGATATTGTGTTGAAACTTTACTTGAAGCTTTTATGTATAATGCATTATAAAGGTATCAATAGTGTATGTTATAATGTCATATTTGTTTTCATAAATAACTGTAACCAAAGTTAAAATGTTTTATAATATGTATTGCAAATTCCTTGTTACATCTAGAATTGGTTGTTTGTCATGAGTTTTAGTGTACTATAATTTTTTTGGAGGTGAAACAATTAATAGATAATATTATAATGTGTTAAAACCTTGGTTACAATTATTGAAGAGACAAATTGTAAAACGATATAGAATTAATGCATTAAAAATACTTTTTATAATGCAATATGTATAAAGGCTTTAAAGTGTTACTGATATTTTTGTATAATTATTTAATCTAAAACAATGATATTATTATAAGAATAGCTTTATTCCTTCCAAAAAAAAAAAAAAAAAAAAAAACAAGTAATAAAAACTCGGTGAGTGTTTTAGCACAATTTTCTCACCTCATGGGATCACAACACTAAGAGATAGTAAATCTTTTCCTGGATTTTTTTTGTGCGTTCCCGAGATTAGACCTTCCTTAACATAATGCCGAAAACCCGAAGTCTCTAGGTGGTCTGGTTGAGGAGTAGATAGAAGTGCAAGATTGGTGCGCACAGACGCACAGAACAGAAATCATGAGTTAACAAGCACATTTTTTTCCGGTGGAAAATTGCGCTAAAAAAAAAAAAAAAAAAAAAAAAATGTATATATATATATATATATATATATATATATATATGTATATATAAATGAAATAAAATTCTAAACATATTTCCACACTGAGTCTCACTATGAGTTTATTCAGTTTATTACAGGTTTGTTTTTCCTTCATTTATTTCTACACTGAGTTCATATTTAGTTCATCTTTTATTGTAGAAATCATACATGGAAAAAAGAGATTTGACATCAGAATGTAAATGTTGCTCCTTTCTGTAGTTCAGTCAATGATACTGAATCTCTTTTGCTCATGTTGTGCTTATAATTCAGTGTTTTGTTCATTCTGTGTGATTCAATTGTGTTTTAACTCTGTTTCCCAGCTAACAGGGAACGTTCCCACAACTTTCACTAACGTTCTTTAAAAGTTGTGTAAATGTTAGCACAAAACGTTAGTAAAATAATGTTTTCGGAACGTTCATACAACGTTATTAACGTTCTTGTAACGTTGAGTAAAAAACGTTCTTAGAACAACGTTCTTGGAACGTCTTTATGACGTTATTTGTGATTGATGAACGTTCTCATAACGTTGATAGAAAACGTTCTTAGAACAAGGTTCTTGGAACGTCTTTATGACGTTATTTATGATTGATGAAAGTTCTCATAACGTTGATAGAAAACGTTCTTAGAACAAGTTTCTTGGAACGTCTTTATGACGTTATTTATGATTGATGAACGTTCTCATAACGTTGATATAAAACGTTCTTACAACAAGTTTCTTGGAACGTCTTTTTGACGTTATGTTGTGATGGATGAACGTTCTCATAACATTGATAGAAAACGTTCTTAGAACAAGGTTCTTGGAACGTCTTTATGACATTATTTGTGATTGATGAACGTTCTCATAACATTGATAGAAAACGTTCTTAGAACAAGGTTCTTGGAACGTCTTTATGACGTTATGTTGTGATGGATGAACGTTCTCATAACGTTGATAGAAAACGTTCTTAGAACAAGGTTCTTGGAACGTCTTTATGACGTTATTTATGATTGATGAAAGTTCTCATAACGTTGATAGAAAACATTCTTAGAACAAGGTTCTTGGAACGTCTTTATGACGTTATTTATGATTGATGAACGTTCTCATAACGTTGATAGAAAACATTCTTAGAACAAGGTTCTTGGAACGTCTTTATGACGTTATTTATGATTGATGAACGTTCTCATAACGTTGATAGAAAACATTCTTAGAACAAGGTTCTTGGAACGTCTTTATGACGTTATTTATGATTGATGAACGTTCTCATAACGTTGATATAAAACGTTCTTACAACAAGTTTCTTGGAACGTCTTTTTGACGTTATGTTGTGATGGATGAACGTTCTCATAACATTGATAGAAAACGTTCTTACAACAAGTTTCTTGGAACGTCTTTTTGACGTTATGTTGTGATGGATGAACGTTCTCATAACATTGATAGAAAACGTTCTTAGAACAAGGTTCTTGGAACGTCTTTATGACATTATTTGTGATTGATGAACGTTCTCATAACATTGATAGAAAACGTTCTTAGAACAAGGTTCTTGGAACGTCTTTATGACATTATTTGTGATTGATGAACGTTCTCATAACATTGATAGAAAACATTTCTTAGAACAAGGTTCTTGGAACGTCTTTATGACGTTATTTATGATGGATGAAAGTTCTCATAACGTTGATAGAAAACGTTCTTAGAACAAGGTTCTTGGAACGTCTTTATGACGTTATGTTGTGATGGATGAACGTTCTCATAACGTTGATATAAAACGTTCTTACAACAAGTTTCTTGGAACGTCTTTTTGACGTTATTTTTGATTTGATTAACGTTCTCATAACGTTGATAGAAAACGTTCTTAGAACAAGGTTCTTGGAACATCTTTATGACGTTATTTGTGATTGATGAACGTTCTCATAACGTTGATATAAAACGTTCTTACAACAAGTTTCTTGGAACGTCTTTTTGACGTTATTTTTGATTTGATTAACGTTCTCATAACGTTGATAGAAAACGTTCTTAGAACAAGGTTCTTGGAACATCTTTATGACGTTATGTTGTGATGGATGAACGTTCTCATAATGTTGATAGAAAACGTTCTTAGAACAAGGTTCTTGGTACGTCTTTTTGACGTTATTTGTGATTGATGAACGTTCTCATAATGTTGATAGAAAACGTTCTTAGAACAAGGTTCTTGGTACGTCTTTTTGACGTTATTTGTGATTGATGAACGTTCTCATAATGTTGATAGAAAACGTTCATAGAACAAGGTTCTTGGAACGTCTTTATGACGTTATGTTGTGATGGATGAACGTTCTCATAATGTTGATAGAAAACGTTCTTAGAACAAGGTTCTTGGAACGTCTTTATGACGTTATGTTGTGATTGATTAAAGTTCTCATAATGTTGATAGAAAACGTTCTTAGAACAAGGTTCTTGGAACGTCTTTATGAAGTTATGTTGTGATGGATGAACGTTCTCATAACGTTGATAGAAAACGTTCTTAGAACAAGGTTCTTGGAACGTCTTTTTGACATTATTTGTGATTTGATGAAAGTTATCATAACGTTGATAGAAAACGTTCTTAGAACAAGGTTCTTGGAACGTCTTTATGACGTTATGTTGTGATTGATTAAAGTTCTCATAATGTTGATAGAAAACGTTCTTAGAACAAGGTTCTTGGAACGTCTTTTTGACGTTATTTGTGATTTGATGAAAGTTCTCATAACGTTGATAGAAAACGTTCTTAGAACAAGGTTCTTGGAACGTCTTTATGACGTTATGTTGTGATTGATTAAAGTTCTCATAATGTTGATAGAAAACGTTCTTAGAACAAGGTTCTTGGAACGTCTTTATGACGTTATGTTGTGATTGATTAAAGTTCTCATAATGTTGATAGAAAACGTTCTTAGAACAAGGTTCTTGGAACGTCTTTATGAAGTTATGTTGTGATGGATGAACGTTCTCATAACGTTGATAGAAAACGTTCTTAGAACAAGGTTCTTGGAACGTCTTTTTGACATTATTTGTGATTTGATGAAAGTTATCATAACGTTGATAGAAAACGTTCTTAGAACAAGGTTCCTGGAACATCTTTATGACATTATGTTGTGATGGATGAACATTCTCATAATGTTGATAGAAAACATTCTTAGAACAAGGTTCTTGGAACGTCTTTTTGACGTTATTTGTGATTGATGAAAGTTCTCATAATGTTGATAGAAAACGTTCTTAGAACAAGGTTCTTGGAACGTCTTTTTGACGTTATGTTGTGATGGATGAACGTTCTCATAATGTTGATAGAAAACGTTCTTAGAACAAGGTTCTTGGTACGTCTTTTTGACGTTATTTGTGATTGATGAACGTTCTCATAATGTTGATAGAAAACGTTCTTAGAACAAGGTTCTTGGAACGTCTTTATGACGTTATGTTGTGATGGATGAACGTTCTCATAATGTTGATAGAAAACGTTCTTAGAACAAGGTTCTTGGAACGTCTTTATGACGTTATGTTGTGATTGATTAAAGTTCTCATAATGTTGATAGAAAACGTTCTTAGAACAAGGTTCTTGGAACGTCTTTATGAAGTTATGTTGTGATGGATGAACGTTCTCATAACGTTGATAGAAAACGTTCTTAGAACAAGGTTCTTGGAACGTCTTTTTGACATTATTTGTGATTTGATGAAAGTTATCATAACGTTGATAGAAAACGTTCTTAGAACAAGGTTCTTGGAACGTCTTTATGACGTTATGTTGTGATTGATTAAAGTTCTCATAATGTTGATAGAAAACGTTCTTAGAACAAGGTTCTTGGAACGTCTTTTTGACGTTATTTGTGATTTGATGAAAGTTCTCATAACGTTGATAGAAAACGTTCTTAGAACAAGGTTCTTGGAACGTCTTTATGACGTTATGTTGTGATTGATTAAAGTTCTCATAATGTTGATAGAAAACGTTCTTAGAACAAGGTTCTTGGAACGTCTTTATGACGTTATGTTGTGATTGATTAAAGTTCTCATAATGTTGATAGAAAACGTTCTTAGAACAAGGTTCTTGGAACGTCTTTATGAAGTTATGTTGTGATGGATGAACGTTCTCATAACGTTGATAGAAAACGTTCTTAGAACAAGGTTCTTGGAACGTCTTTTTGACATTATTTGTGATTTGATGAAAGTTATCATAACGTTGATAGAAAACGTTCTTAGAACAAGGTTCCTGGAACATCTTTATGACATTATGTTGTGATGGATGAACATTCTCATAATGTTGATAGAAAACGTTCTTAGAACAAGGTTCTTGGAACGTCTTTTTGACGTTATTTGTGATTGATGAAAGTTCTCATAATGTTGATAGAAAACGTTCTTAGAACAAGGTTCTTGGAACGTCTTTTTGACGTTATTTGTGATTGATGAAAGTTCTCATAATGTTGATAGAAAACATTCTTAGAACAAGGTTCTTGGAACGTCTTTTTGACGTTATTTGTGATTTGATGAAAGTTCTCATAACGTTGATAGAAAACGTTCTTAGAACAAGGTTCTTGGAACGTCTTTATGACGTTATGTTGTGATTGATTAAAGTTCTCATAATGTTGATAGAAAACGTTCTTAGAACAAGGTTCTTGGAACGTCTTTATGACGTTATGTTGTGATTGATTAAAGTTCTCATAATGTTGATAGAAAACGTTCTTAGAACAAGGTTCTTGGAACGTCTTTATGACGTTATGTTGTGATTGATTAAAGTTCTCATAATGTTGATAGAAAACATTCTTAGAACAAGGTTCTTGGAACGTCTTTATGAAGTTATGTTGTGATGGATGAACGTTCTCATAACGTTGATAGAAAACGTTCTTAGAACAAGGTTCTTGGAACGTCTTTTTGACATTATTTGTGATTTGATGAAAGTTATCATAACGTTGATAGAAAACGTTCTTAGAACAAGGTTCCTGGAACATCTTTATGACATTATGTTGTGATGGATGAACATTCTCATAATGTTGATAGAAAACATTCTTAGAACAAGGTTCTTGGAACGTCTTTTTGACGTTATTTGTGATTGATGAAAGTTCTCATAATGTTGATAGAAAACGTTCTTAGAACAAGGTTCTTGGAACGTCTTTTTGACGTTATTTGTGATTGATGAAAGTTCTCATAATGTTGATAGAAAACGTTCTTAGAACAAGGTTCTTGGAACGTCTTTATGAAGTTATGTTGTGATGGATGAACGTTCTCATAACATTGATAGAAAACGTTCTTAGAACAACATTCTCAGAACGTCCTTATATGTTATTAGTATTTTCTGAATGTTATATTTAGGCTATCATAAAGCGTTCTGGGAACATGTTGTTTGCTGAACATTCTTAATGTTAAGTACACTCGTTAACAAATGTGCGCTTCTTAACATTAGTTTACAATCACTAGATTTGTATAATGACTATAAATATAAACATTTTAAACATCACAGTAGTTTATAACACCACCCCAATAAACCAGCTCTATATAGCCTATTAATAAATTAATATTAACTAGTGCAAAATGCCTGTGCAAAATCAGTTTTTTTTAGTGTTTTTAGTAATTGTTGTTTTGGTGTGTTTGAGTGCTCATTGTTACAATTACACAGCAAAAGTTCAGTGACATTTTTATTTGTGAATGGTAGAAAGCAAATACTGATCCTGAAATAATGACATAAATAAATGTGGAAAATTGAACTACATGATGCAGGGAGCGGACTACACAGTGAACTCAGATAAAACGCTACGCTTGAGTAAAAACAGTTTGTGAATAGGCTACTACAAATGATGCCCGTGAAAGAGATTGTGAACGCATTGAATAGGATATGTTTTGTTGGTTAATAGCATAAGCTACTATTACACAGTAGTGATAACGTTAAGCACACCTGAATGAAATAAAATATTCAGAAGTTAACAGCATAGCTGAATTACAGATTCAGTTAACATCCACAAATGAGTAAGCGTGATGATTCAGGGAGCAGGCTACACAGTGAACTCAGAGAAAACGCTACCCTTGAGCAAACAGTGTGTGAATAGGTTACTACAAATGATGGGAAAGTGCCCGTGCAAAATCAGTTTTTGTGTGTGTTTTTAATAATTGTTGTTTTGGTGTGTTTGAGTGCTCATTGTTACAATTACACAGCAAAAGTTCAGTAACATTTTTATTTATGCATGGAAGAAAGCACCAAGTAAAATTTGACTATACGATTCAGGGAGCAGGCTAGTGAACTCCGAGAAAAGCTGTGAATAAAATACAATATTCAGAAGTAAACAGTGTAGCTGACAGTGTTTATCCCAGAATGTTTATTTTTAAACAATTACCTTCTTTTACCGATATATTTAACAATATCTTTTGCATTTCTAATCCAAACAACGTCAAACTTTACACTGACTACACTTACTTGTGCCCGTAGCAAAAAACCTGTCAAGTTTGAAAATGTTGTTAACAGACAGACAGACAGACAGACAGACCTTCCTATAATTTGGATTGATGTATAGATAGATATGCTATTCACATATGTGAAGCACTGTTAAATATATTGAAATACATTTTGAAAATATATTATTTCAAAAATACATTGAACATAAACCTTTTAAATTGTTCCTCATGTTACATCTTTAAATATGTGTACATATTGTGTATATTTCACAAAATATATTCATGCCTTTTATCATGTTTAGTTTTTAATAAATGTTTTTGCAATTTTATTTCTACACCACGTTAACCATTTATAAAGCTATATAATATATTACATTATATTATAATATATAACTATACAGTGCTATGCATAAGTTTAGGCACCCATGCTAAAGTTGACTAAAAAGAGGAATAAAAAATCATCTTTTGGAAATTGAACTTAATGCCTTAATTTAAAAAATTAGGAAAAATCCAACCTTTAAGGACACCAATTTTCTTTGTGAATGAATAATGTATCGTAAATAAATAAATGTTCTTCCTTAAAATACAGGGTGCATAAGTTTGGACACCCCTATGTTAAATTCCCATAGAGGAAGGCAGATTTTTATTTTTAAGTATTTTTTTTATTTATTTTTTTGGATACTATGCATCCTGATAAAGTTCCCTTGGCCTTTGGAATTAAAATAGCCCCACATCATCACATAGCCTTCACCATACCTAGAGATTGGCATGGTTTTATTTCAGTTAGCCTAATAGCTAGTTTGATTTGCATTGAGAGCAATGTAAATCAAACTAGCTATTAGGCTAACTGAAATAAAACCATGCCAATCTCTAGGTATGGTGAAGGCTATGTGATGATGTGGGGCTATTTTAATTCCAAAGGCCAAGGGAACTTTATCAGGATGCATAGTATCCTGAAATTTTTTTTTTTTTTAAATACTTAAAAATAAAAATCTGCCTTCCTCTATGGGAATTTAACATAGGGGTGTCCAAACTTATGCACCCTGTATTTTAAGGAAGAACATTTATTTATTTACGATACATTATTCATTCACAAAGAAAATTGGTGTCCTTAAAGGTTGGATTTTTCCTATTTTTTTAAATTAAGGCATTAAGTTCAATTTCCAAAAGATGAATTTTTATTCCTCTTTTTAGTCAACTTTAGCATGGCTGCCTAAACTTATGCATAGCACTGTATATAGCCTATTAACCTATTATATAAATGATTTTGTAAACATTGTTTTACACTCATACTTCATATACTCATTCCGTTTACAGTTTGGTGATGGCCACTAGCCATACACTTAATAATGTTAACCTCACATTTCAGGATATTTTATATGATTATCAAATAATTCCCTCCATCAATTCTTCTTTTATGTAAATGCTGCGTGAGCGTGACTTCTACGTCTTTTAATTGGCGCGCGCACTCGAGTTGCATTTGAACCAGATTTGAACTGGAGTTACCATGGAAACGGGCGGGGAGCTCAACTGACGACCACACCACAGTCTATGCTGACGACAAGCAGCAACTCCGTCTCTCACTGTTGTCTCTTCGCTAATTTCAGGTAAGTTTAGTCACCAAAATTAAACAAATTGTACATAAAAATGTTTCTGACACATTCTTTCATGTAAATGATACGCTTCGGTTGAATATTTACTTTATAGAAATGGTTTTAGTGTCTTCGGGAAAAGTCCGTTAGCATCTCAACTTTTAGGCTAACGTCAACTAACGTTACCTTAGAAGTAAGGTTAGGTTGATAAGATTAAAAGCCTAAAGCCTAAACTTAGCAGCTAAAGTCTAATGTGTTGATTAGAGGTTTTGTAAAGGTTTTGCTGGCATTTTTTCAATGTGAATGGAAGTAAACTAAATTATCTTAAAAGTAATTAACTTAAAAGTATTCACTGGACCGTTAATTCATAGTTTTCACGTGATGGAATGCCCACCTGGAGGGCAAATTGGGGTTTTATAATGCCATTTATCCCTAGTATTAACATGAATGTCACGCAACCGCTTAATTCGCAGGTATTGTAACGTTAACTGTTAAGTTTCAAGTCAGTTGAATCACCGTTTTATATTAATGTGCTCTTTTAATTTTAGCATACAGCCGCACACACACACATACGTTACACACAGATTAATAACCTTAACTTACTTAAAAAAAAAAAAAAGATATATTCCTGGACAAGCTACTTTTTTTTTTTTTCTTTTTTTTTTTTACAAGTGAATGAACGATTTATTTGTCCAAAGGACAAGTAACTTACAAGACCAGGGTTAATGCCAAGCCCTGTGGCCAGTTGCATAAACTGTTAAGACTAGTCTTACAAGTTAGTCATCCAATTTTATTCTTTAAAACTGTTAATAACTTTTTAAAGTCAGTAACATAATAGATTGGTCTAATTTGACACCGAACAGTAAGACTGATTTATTACCCCTAATTAACTTCTAGTTCAGGGATGGGCAACTTCGGTCCTGGAGGGCCACTGACCTACAGAGTTTAGCTTCAACCCTAATCAAACACACCTGAACAAGCTAATCAAGGTCCTCAGGATTAGAGGTCGACCGATTCATCGGTTTTGCCGATTAATCGGCACCGATAGTTGATTGGTGGAACTATCGTTATCGGCAAAAATACATACCGATAGTTTTTCCTGGTTGCGTCCGTTGCTGGAGCGGCTGAGGAGCGCGCGCTGTCATTCATTACACAGTAAGAGAGAGCTGGGAAGGGTCTGCTGGCATTATGCAGTACAAGAGCGGCCTCTAGAGGTGTAATAAAAACTATCACTGATGCCTCGTGTTGTTTATTTCGACACGTGATGCTGCGTGCTGCACTGAGAGCACACGCTGCGTGGAGAGCGCTGACATCAGATGCGCGTTTAAAGCACCGACAGCTAAAAGGTATGTATACAGTACATTTGGTCATATCATTATAAAGCGATTAATTTGTTGACTAAATGCTGCATTAGTAGAGAAAGAACAGCACAACTATATGTTTGTTTACCTTCGAGGCTGAGAAGGACACTAACATTAGAAGTACCTCAAGCGGTTAAAACACTGACAAAAATAAACTAAGTCCGACCGTAATGTCACAATTGTTACCTCTATTTGCATTAGTTTATATCCAGCTGGTCACTTTTATGCATTAAATATGCAGAGAAGTTGCATATTTAAAGCTAGAGACGTAAGATAGCAAACTCATATGTTCATAGCCTACAGCCGACAGAAACATATTATAAACAAATCAGAAAAGCATTAGATTTCGGTTATTTTTTCATCATCATTTTAATACATATTTTGTTATTTTGATTAGATAATCATCAAGTGTTTATAAAATAGAAGCAAAAGTATGAGACTATACATGTAATATTTTTGTCATTTCAATGCTCTGGCGTTGTAGATATATTTAAAGTTGGCCATCTTTAAGCATGACTGTTTGGGTTTATATGAAATTATTACACTTACAATAAAATTCCATATGTAACATTAACTAAAGTTAATAACTGCTGTATAAGGATTGTTCATTGTTTGTTTGTTAATTAAAATGTACTAATACATTTTTAAATTAAGGTTTTTATTTGTTAACCATAGTTAATGCACTATCAAACTAACATGAATGATCAAGGTGCAATTTGTTTTTATCAATTTTAAAAACTATCGGTTGATTAATCGGTTATCGGCAAGTATGGCCCAACCTAGCTATCGTTATCGGTAAAATCCACTATCGGTCGACCTCTACTCAGGATTACTAGAAAATTACAGGCAGGTGATTTTTTCAGGGTTGGAGCTAAACTCTTTAGGACAGTGGCCCTCCAGGACCGAAGTTGCCCATCCCTGTTCTAGTTGATCATACTAGTTCTTAAGACACAGTCTTAACATAGTGGCTATGTTTATGCAACTGACCACTGGTTTATACATTTTTATAATTTTATTATAATAACGTTAGCTTCAGAAGACCTTTCTCAGTGCTGCTATTGTCAAACAATGAAAGTATTATATTCCTACTTCCATAGTATGGCAAATTAGTACAAATTAGAAAAGTTTAGCAGGTACAGAATTTTGATGCACGTTATCTTATTTTCCCCTCAATGATAGTTTTAATTTTCAGGTGTAGCTAATCCTTTACAATGTGTTATTGAACCTTTCCATTGTATAACATTTGTAAGCTACATTTTAATCTTGTGTGGTTTAATATTTATAGGACTCAAAGCACAGCCTAAATAACTTAAGGGTTAACATTTATTGAGTAGTCACAATGTTATTATTAAATGTTTATGAAATAATAAATCACCATTAGTAACATCAGTCAATCTGTTCACTTTATAGACGGGGCATTAAGAGACTGGACCACAGCACGAAGAGACTGGACCACAGTGCTAGTTTGGCACCCCCACACTACTTATATTTAAGGGTTAGTTCACCCAAAAATGTATATTCTGTCAGTAATTATACACCGTCATGTTGTTCCAACCCCTTAAAGGATTAGTTCACCCCTAAATGAAAATTTCCTAATAATTTACTCACCCCAATGCCTTCCAAGATATCTATAGCCCCGTTTACATGCACACTTTTTAGCTATTCTGATTGAGATCGTTCTGATTGACGGATTCCGGTTGACTGTTTACATGGGATGTTATCTAAACCGATCAGGTGTTTACATGTGCTGACGCTTCCAATCAAAATCATTTTGTGACATGCGCACACACAGCTTGTCTGCCGGATCTGGAAGCTCATTATTTCCCACGTTTTCAATCCTGTCAAGATGGTGCATCACTTAATCATCGCGTTAGTTGTACGTTAGGCATTAACCGCGTTTCCAATGTCGGGCCAGTGCGAGCCAGGGCTTTAAACGGGCCTTGCCAGGCTAATAGCCTCAGGCCAGTAACGTTCTCACCGTGCCCAAAATCTGCTGCGTTTCCACTGTCGGACCAGAAGCTCCACAGTGCTTCACTAACACGCCCGTAACACGCCTCTCTGGAACAACGTCACACTAACCCATCATTTCACCAATAAAATGGAAGTTTTATCAGAAAACTAATCAGAAAGAAATCACTGGAAACAGCGTGATCGCAAAACAAGAGCGACCGTTTGCTGGCATTTTTGTTGTTTAATTGAATATTTAAAACCCAAGAATAGATGTTTTACCACAGGTTTACAATAAAAGCGATACATTGATCATAATGAATTAATTTGTGTCAAAATGGCACATTAGTCACACAGAAATAAAGTGGTTTACCGTTTATGACGTTTGTGAACGTTCACAAAAGAAAGAGGACACACAATTATTCAGTCGCGTCTGTTTCTGTTTATTTGGTAGCCTAGTTACAGGACATTTACACATTTAGAAAGAATGATAATTTCTACAAATATGCCACCAGAAATTTGACCTGAGGAGCTTTAGCACTCTCTCCCAGAAGGATACAGTTATATTTAAAAGGGGATAGTCCAGTATAAAGAGATAAAATAAAAACAGGATTAAGATAACTTATGATTTGTCTGATTTCTTCAAGCGTTCATATTTACCATGTTTACTATGGTAATGGTTAGCGCGCATAGTTTTTTGCATCGGGTATAAATATTTCCTACCTTATACGGTGATCAGAATCCACAAAGGATCACAAACAGAAGGCGTAATGTTAGCTGACAGAATTATCTGGCGCAAAACCAGGCATGCGCAGAAAGACGTACACTCAAAGTAATCGGATCAGCTCGTTTACATGGTGTAATCTTTCATTTGATCGGTTCATGAAAAGGTTTATTCCACCCCCTTCAATCCGACTGAAATTTCAATCGGTTTGAGCATTTTTATTCCGATTGAGGTGTTGACATGGAGCATTTTCATTCTGATTGGACTTTTAAACTGGTTATAATCGGAATACAATGCTACATGTAAACGGGGCTTATGTCTTTCTATCCTCAGTGGGAGAGAAATTATGTTTTTCGAGGAAAACATTTCTGGATTTTTCTTCTAACAACAGACTTCATTGGTTACCATCGTTTTTAAGTCCAAATCAATGCAGTTTCAAAAGTCTTTTAAGTGTTTAAACGGGCTGTACGCGATCACAGCTGAAGAAGAGGTTGTTATCTAGCGAAACGATAGGCCGTTTTCAATTTTTTTTTATAATTTATAGACTTTTTACCTTCAATAGTTTGGATTGAGATGATCAACAAACGGACAGGGAACTACGTCATCACGTTGAAAGGTCACGCCGGCAATACTATTTGAACTACTATTCATATTCAGCAGAATGTTATTCATATACTATTCATATTCACTGAATACTATTACTATATATAATAGCAAACAATACTATTTGAACTATCCTCCTACGTACGGTCGCATTGTAAACAGTGGGGCGATACTTCTGCCGGCGCCGGCGTGACCTTTCAACGTGATGACGTAGTTCCCTGTCCGTTTGTTGTTCAGCTCAATCCGAACTATTGAAGGTAAAAAGTCTATAAATTATAAAAAAAAATTGAAAACGGCCTATCGTTTCGCTAGATAACAACCTCTTCTTCAGCTGTGATCGCGTACAGCCCGTTTAAACACTTCAAAGACTTTTGAAACTGCATTGATTTGGACTTAAAAACGATGGTAAACAATGAAGTCTGTTGTTAGAAGAAAAATCCAGAAATGTTTTCCTCGAAAAACATAATTTCTCTCCCACTGAGGATAGAAAGACATAGATATCTTGGAAGGCATTGGGGTGAGTAAATTATTAGGAAATTTTCATTTAGGGGTGAACTAATCCTTTTAAAGGATAATTCCGGTATTTAGCACTTTTGAGTCTCTTTTCTGGTTTGTTTTGGATGAACTAGAGTGGTGGACACAGAAATGTTGACGATGGGTCCTGTCTCGACTTTTTGACTCGTTTAGAATCGCCTTTGACCGCTTCAGAGTGGCTGGCTACGGGCATGCACGAACATGTCCTTAGAACAACCTTTAACGTTAGTTTTCAAAACTGTGCAACTCACAGAGTGGTTAGTGGTGTTCGTTGATGATTAAAAACAAATATATCGGCACAATGTATGATTTCAATCCGTGTTATTTGTTATAGTGCAACTCTTTTTTCAGATAACTCACACCCACGTATAAACTTCCGCTCGATATTTGAGTCTGAAGCACAGTAATATCATCGAGCAATGAGTCCTCCGACAGAAATCAATGGGATTTTACAAAATGTCAAATAAAACACGACAGAAACTGTATTTCGCTACGCTACTTGTTTTGGAACATCAACGAACACCACTAGCCACTCGGTGAGTTGCACAGTTTTGGAAACGAGCGTTGAGGGTTGTTTTAAGGACATGTTCGTGCATGCCGGTAGCCAGCGACTCTGAAGCTGTCAAAGGTGATTTGTCCAGAAAACCAGAAAAGAGAATCAAAGTGCTAAATACTGGAATTATCCCTTAAAGGGATAGTTCACTTTGAAACTAAATTTTGGTATGTTTTAGCTTACCTCAAGGGCATCCAAGATGTAGGTGTCTTTTTTTCCGCAGTAGTTTCAATTTTGATATTTTTAGGTCAAACCGTTCTTGTCTGATAGTCCTATAAATGCAGGTCTGTGGTCACTGACTACGTTTACATGCAGCCAATAACCCATTCAAAACCGGGATATTAGCAATAACCCGGTCGCGCACGGCCATGTAAACACCGGCAAAAACCCGGATATTATACCTGGGGTACCCCTTTTCTAACCCGAATGTTTGGTCATGTAAACGCGTATCGGCATATCCCCATCAAAAGGAACATTGATTTGTGTTCTGCGCATGTTCTATTCGCAAGGAATCTTGGTCTTTTGAGTAGAGACGGCGCATACAAAACCCCACGTGCAGTACACCGGAAGTAAACAAGAAATAGAGGTAAACATGGCGAGACGCAGCACAGCACCACACTTTTGGAGCGAGGAGGAAAGCGCAAACAAAGGTGATCGCTATCTGCCCCGAACTATTCATTATCCGCGTGCTGCTGCTGTTGTTGTTGTCTTTGGATACAGGAAGAAGAATCGGAAATGACGCATATTGCGTCTTTAGGTTGTCCGTACGTCCAGACGCTAACCGTGCGTCGCCGTTTACATCGGGATATTGTCAATTCCATGTATACAGGAGTAACTCTCTCTGCTCACGCATGTAAACGGGTAATTCCGAATGTTTCAGAAACCCAAATAGTGACCTTAACCCGACCATAACCCGAATTTTAACAGCTTGTAAACGTAGTCACTTTCTCAAAGAGCATGCACAGAGTCCAAATTAAACAATTTCCCATCGTCCAAATTAAACAATTTCCCATCGTCCAAATTAAACAATTTCCCATCGTCCAAATTAAACAATTCCCCATCGTCAAAATTAAACAATTCCCCATCGTAAGTACACATTGATGCCTAAGACACGAAACGAGTGGTTTGTGTGAGAAAACGAACAGTATTTATATCGTTTTTAACTCTTGTACACAGCCACGTCCAAGTGATCTGAGGGCATATATATATATATATATATATACATATATATATATATATACTAGAATAGATGTCGCCTTGCCTACGGCATTCGTTCCAATGAACTGCCGTAGCCAAGGCGACATTTAGTGTATATATCTATGCACCAGTCTGCGCACACGTCACACACCAGGATGCGCTCCTGCCCTCAGATCACTTGGACATGGCTGTGTATAAGAGGTAAAAAACGATATAAATACTGGTCGTTTTCTCACACAAACCGCTCGTTTCGTGTCTTAGGCCACCAATGTGTACTTACGATGGGGAATTGTTTAATTTGGACAATGTTTTAATTTGGACTCTGTGCATGCTCTTTGAGACAGTAACCATAGACCTGCATGATATGACTGACAGACAAGAACGGTTTGACCTAAAAATATCAAAATTGAAACTACTGTGGAAACAAAGACACCTACATCTTGGATGCCCTTGAGGTAAGCTAAAACATACCAAAATTTAATTTCAAAGTGAACTATCCCTTTAAGACTTCCGTTCATCTTCAGAACACAAATTAAGATATTTTTGATGAAATATGAGAGCTGGCTCACTCCTCCATAGGCTTCTAGGCAATTTCATTCGGCCTTTTCTGCCCAGAAAGTTAGTCAAGACATTGTTAAAACTGGCTCAACCAGTTCATCAAGCGACAACAATCAATTTTGTGTGCAAAAATAACAACTTTATTCAACTATTAATTTTTTTATGTGTGGGCCTCTGAGTGAGTTCACAAAAGTGCCGCACTACATCCGAGACCCATCTGCGTCATCTTCTCAGTTCTCGCTGCTCTTGTGAACTCTAGGGCTGGGACGATACAACTATCTCCCGATTCGATACTATCACGATACTTGGGTGCTGATACTGCTGGTATTATGATTTTGTCTTTTCGTAGCGATTTTTTTACTGCACGAATCGTAACTACCACAATGTTAACAGAAAATAAACAAAGTTAATAAAAGGCTGATTTGACGTTTACTTGACTGACAGGACAGCGGTTTCTGTGTTTGCCTAGCAACAAAAAACGCAGTTCACTGCTCGTTCTGTGTGATTGGGGCAGTGCTGTGCGCTGTTTCATGACGACTCTGAGTCAGCACAGCTTTAAATGTTGCGATATGATTTTGTCAAAGGTTTAATAGACAGACAAAATGGAAGCAGATTGCGTGGGTGTTTGAATCGAGATCACATTTTTTTTAAAGATGAATCGTGCAGCTCTATTGTCTTATCTCTCTCCCAGTATATGAGTAGCGCGAGGGCTTTTCAATGCATTCAATCTCACGTCGCTTTTACGCATCCACTTGAAAGGGATATTACGTTACTCGACACTCAAAATTTAAAAACACATTTCATCCTTTGTTGGAACGAAAGTGACTTACTTCGGTCAACCTCATCTATAAGCAAGGACAAAAATAAAGCAATTTAATTTGTATTAATATTGATTCTGTAATAAAAAAAAAATTAAGATCGTTTAAAAAAAAAACAAAGCGATACCTAGGTGAATCGATTTTTTTCTCCCAGCACTAGTGAAGTCACTCAGAGGCCCATACGGAAGAAAATTAAAGGGTTAGTTCACCCAAAAATGAAAATTCTGTCAGTAATTACTCACCCTCATGTTGTTCCAACCGCGTAAGACCTTCGTTCATCTTCGGAACACAAATTAAGATATTTTTGATGAAATCTGAGAGCTGATCACTCCTCCGTAGGCTGCTATGTGACCGAAACTTGCTGGCCCAGAAAAGTTATTAAAGAGATCGTTAATATAGTCCAAGTGACTCCAGTGGCTCAATCTTAAGTATATCAAGCGACGAGAATACTTTTTGTGCGCAAAAACAAACAAAAATAACGACTTTATTCCACTATTCATTTCCTTCTCTCTGGACCTCTAGTTGGTTCGCGTAGTGTTTTTGCGCAGCGCCTCTGTGTTACACGTCACCACGTAAGCTCACTATTGGCCGACGCCGGTCATGTGTGTGATGCGTGATGACGTGCAACACAGACGCGCAGCGCAAAAACACTACGAGGCCCAGAGAGAAGGAAATGAAAAGTGGAATAAAGTCGTTATTTTTGTTTGTTTTTGCGCACAAAAAGTATTCTCGTCGCTTGATATACTTAAGATTGAGCCACTGTAGTCACTTGGACTATATTAACGATCTCTTTAATAACTTTTCTGGGCCAGCAAGTTTCGGTCACATAGCAGCCTACGGAGGAGTGAGACATGGCTCAGATTTCATCAAAAATATCTTAATTTGTGTTCCGAAGATGAACGAAGGTCTTACGCGGTTGGAACAACATGAGGGTGAGTAATTACTGACAGAATTTTCATTTTTGGGTGAACTAACCCTTTAAAGGAGAACTCCGGTCAATTTTAACATTGAGCTCATTTTTTTGTACATTTGGAGTGCTGTCAATACAGAGAACAACGACAAAAATCGGTGTTTCCTACACCGAGTTATTCTATTTTTAAAATTTGCACCCTATTGACTTCAATGGGGCAAGTAGTAAGCCTGCATTTTAGCCTCTTAACATCCTTTAAGTGTCATTACAAGTGCACAGAAAATGTGAGTGATTCCTTCCGAGTGAACACGAGTGGATCTGACTGCAGTAGATGTTAGAGATATTAATAAAAATGAAGTTAATTCAGCCAGCGCTCATACCTTTGTTTACATCCTGTTTTCGGTGGAAGGCCATAGTAATCGATTGTCGAGTTCACGCGCGTGATCATAGGTAACTAAGCAACAGTGGAGACTCAGACTGTCAGCCCAGCCGATGACGGTGCTGTGTGGTGTTCTGAGAATATCAGATCTGATGGATAGTTCATCCGAATCAGATGTTGAACACACAGAGGAACTCGACAATCGATTACTATGGCCTTCCACCGAAAACAGGATGTAAACAAAGGTATGAGCGCTGGCTGAATTAACTTCATTTTTATTAATATCTCTAACATCTACTGCAGTCAGATCCACCCGTGTTCACTCGGAAGGAATCACTCACATTTTCTGTGCACTTGTAATGACACTTAAAGGATGTTAAGAGGCTAAAATGCAGGCTTACTACTTGCCCCATTGAAGTCAATAGGGTGCAAATTTTAAAAATAGAATAACTCGGTGTAGGAAACACCGATTTTTGTCGTTGTTCTCTGTATTGACAGCACTCCAAATGTACAAAAAAATGAGCTCAATGTTAAAATTGACCGGAGTTCTCCTTTAATAGTTGAATAAAGTCTTTATTTTGCTTTTTTTGTGTACAAAAATTGTTGTCGTCGCTTGATAAACTCGCCAGAATAAAATTGCTTAGAAGCCTATGGAGGAGTGAGCCAGCTCTCATATTTCATCAAAAATATCTTAATTTGTGTTCTGAAGATGAACGGGAGTCTTACGGGGTTGGAATAACATGAGGGTGAGTAATTACAGACAGATTTTTTTGGTGAACTAACCCTTAAACACCGTTTTCATTTCATTTAAATGTTTATATGAAAATATTTGTTGTTGTTTTTTTAAGCTATAATGTAGCGTTTAAAATGTATGATAATCATATGAAATTTTCTGCTTTTTGATGTGCTGTAAAAGTGTGCACTTATAATTCACATGGTTGTGTTAATAAAAAAATAAAGTTGGACGAATAGTGCAGAATTTTTTTTCTAACCTTAAAATAACATTTTAACTTAAAAGAAAGTGGACATTTTATCGTTCTTTGAATGTTGTATTGATAATAACATTTTGGGGGAAAGAACGTTGCAGGAACGTTATGCTTACCTTAAGATGATGTTCCAGCAACGTTATGCCAATGTTCCGGCAATGTTATGCTAACCTTAAGATAACGTTGCATGAACGTAATGCTAACCTTAAGATAATGTTCCATGAACGTTATGCTAACCTTAAGATAACGTTCCAGCAACATTATGCAAACCTTAAGATAACGTTCCAGCAACGTTATGCAAACCTTAAGATAACGTTCCAGCAACGTTATGCAAACCTTAAGATAATGTTCCAGCAATGTTGTGCTAACGTTCCAGCAATGTTATGCTAACCTTAAGATAACGTTCCAGCAACGTTATGCAAACCTTAAGATAATGTTCCAGCAATGTTGTGCTAACATTCCAGCAACGTTATGCTAACCTTAAGATAACATTCCAGCAACGTTATGCAAACCTTAAGATAACGTTCCAGCAACGTTATGCAAACCTTAAGATAATGTTCCAGCAACGTTATGCTAACCTTAAGATAACGTTCCAGCAACGTTATGCAAACCTTAAGATAATGTTCCAGCAATGTTGTGCTAAAGTTCCAGCAATGTTGTGCTAACGTTCCAGCAATGTTATGCTAACCTTAAGATAATGTTCCAGCAACGTTATGCAAACCTTAAGATAATGTTCCAGCAATGTTGTGCTAACGTTCCAGCAATGTTATGCTAACCTTAAGATAATGTTCCAGCAACATTATGCAAACCTTAAGACAATGTTGCAGCAACGTTATGCTAACGTTCCGGCAACGTTATGCTAACCTTAAGATAACGTTCCAGCAACATTATGCTAACGTTCCAGCAATGTTTTTTCTAACATTAAGATACCATTCCAGCAACGTTTCGCAAACTGGACATTTCAACATTTTTAGAACGTTTCAAGTCAACGTTCCCACAACGTTCTTAGCAAACCTTAAGACAATGTTCCAGCAACGTTATGCTAACGTTCCGGCAACGTTATGCTAACCTTAAGATAACGTTCCAGCAACATTATGCTAACGTTTCAGCAATGTTTTTTCTAACATTAAGATAACATTCCAGCAACGTTTCGCAAACTGGACATTTCAACATTTTTAGAACGTTTAAGTCAACGTTCCCACAACGTTCTTAGGACATATTTTTGTTAGCTGGGTTGAAATTGAGTTACATTTTCAGTTCAGGTGAATATCTCAAAATTTAAGATATTTATGTTCAGAGTGAATAATTGCTGGAATTAAAGCAGTCAGATCGGCCTGATAATAGATAATATGTGTTATAACTGCTGTTACACTTATTGATTAGATCATACATGCATTTTAATGTATATAGCAGTGCATAATTAATGCATAAATTTTTTTTTATAATGCAATATGTATGAAAGCTTTAAATAAAGTGTTACTGATATTGTTTTATAATGATTGAATCTAAAACTAGAGCAGCATTACTCCTATGCTGTGAATGTGCAGTGCAGTGTGTTGTGTGTGTGTGTGTGTGTGTGTGTGTGTGAATGTGTTGTGTTTGTCTCCTGCAGCTGGTCCCACAGTGAAGCCCTCAGTGTCTCTGCTGCCGCCCTCTTCTCTGCAGATCTCTGGAGACTCAGCCGCACTGCTCTGCCTGCTCAGCTCTTACTCTCCACAGGGGGCGCTGGTGAGCTGGACACTGGACGGGTCAGAGGTCACCGAGGGGGTTCTGACCAGCGCAGAGAGCCAGCAGGACGGCCGCTACAGCCGCAGTAGCGTCCTGACCCTCAGCAAAGCACTCTGGGAAGCAGGAGAGCTGTACGTCTGCAGAGTAACACATGATGGAGCTCCTCATGAGGTCTTGTTCCACAAGAGCTCTGAGTGCTGATGTTTCTCTCCTGAAGATGAGCCGTATCTGAAGCTATGTTTCCATCACCACGTTTTTATCCGAATTATGTGATATCGAATGAAAAATGCCTTATGGAAACAGTAAAATTCGATTGAATTTCTTGAATATCGACTAAAATGAAATACGGTCGGTCTGATCGGATATCATCTTGATCGATATACGGTTTATGCGATAAACGCTGATGGAAACGTTATTTGCCGAATAAATAATGGATTGCGATTAAGTTTTAGGTCATTTTATGGGTACAACCCACCACAAAAGAAAACGTTTTAGTTAATTTTCGCCCAGTTTGCACCCATTATATACTGTCTGGTTTGCACACATGGCCGGTGTCAACAACGTGGACAAACGAGGAGACGAGATACGTTTTGAATTGAATTTAACAGAAAAATAAAACGGCTATTATAGCAAAAATCTAAGAAATGCCATAACAGTCAAATAATGTCGCTATCAGCTGTCACATAAGCACCTAGAGTCCCGCAATGGGTTGGATACCCGCATAAAAGTGGCTAGAACGGATGGATTGTGACATGATTCCTAAAATTCACAGGCGGGGATGCGGGCGGATAATGAACTCCTTGCGGACGGGTAGCGGATGAAAAATATGTGCAATATTTGTTTGTCTAAATTGCCATTACACACTCGCAAATATTGTGTTTTGGGCATCCTTAAAAATATTCTTTGCCGTTACCCGACCAATCCTGTCAATTTAAGACCGACCCAATAATTTTTTTTCCCCCTTTTAGTCCGACCGAATGGCCGGTTGTAAACTTGCGTTAAGATCGACCGATTTTTTTTTTTTTTTTTTTTTTTACTCTTCAAACAACTAATACAAATGCAATAAAATAATATTAATTATATTTTAGTAGGCCTAAGTATTGTATATATAAATTGCCCATAGCCTATTATAGGCCTACAAACGTAGGCTACGCTCTTTCTTTTAAATAAAAATCCGTCAATCAAGCAAAATAATATTCAATGATTGTAGGGCAGGCTGTGTTGTAGCCCTGTCATTAAAAAACGATTTAGTTTTTATTTATTTTTTTATGTTGATTATATGAAAAGTGAAAAAAATCATGAATAAGATAAGATGATCCCGAATATCGGGAGACAAATGGAGTGGGCAGACATGATTTTGACCACTTTATTAAGTTTGTTTTTGTAGAAAGACTTTCTTTAAAGTGAATTTCGTTTCGTATTAATTGTATCTTAATTTTAATCAATGTTTAATCAACCATTTTCCTGGATTTAATACATAAGAGCTAAATCTCAGGCAATATAATCAGGACACGGAGAGGCGCCCGCGCGTGAACTGGAGGTAGCCTAGGGCTACTTGAATGGCCCAAAACAAAGCGCACTTTAGCGCTCATTAGCCCATTCATGAGGCTATGGTGATGTTGAGAGAGGTGCGAGATAAAAATAAAGCACTTTAAATTGAATGATTTTAGCTTATGTGCGATTTATCGCGGGCACGGGTCAGATCTGCTGAACTTTGCGGGTACGGGCGGGGGCGGTTTCAAAAAATGGACCCGTGCAGGACTCTGCACCATTACAACTTGTGCAATATTGATCATTTGTTGGTAGATGGCGCGATCCATTTTGTCTAGCAAAACTTTGTTCGCAAATGTTTGCTTGAATGTTGTGCAATTCAGTGCGAAAATGAATGGAAACACCTTAAAATGTCTCAAATCAATTCGATATACCAATTTGATCGCAAAACAGCATGTTACGTCATTACGCACAGGTTTTTATTCGCTTTAAAGCCGTTTGATGGAAACACACTTTCAGCAGCTTTATTCGCATGATTTTTTTTACCGAACTTCAGATAATTCGATTGACAAGTTGATGGAAACATAGCTAGTGTGTCCTGTGTCAGGCAGGATTCACATGAGTCTAGTGCTGCAGCTGTAGTGATTTACAACTCAATACTGAAAGAGTGTGTGTGTGTGTGTGTGTGTGTGTGTGTGTGTGTGTGTGTGTGTGTGTGTGTGTGTGTGATCTTTCAATCTGCTGTGTTTGCTGCAACATTCAATAAAGCTTCTCAACAAGTTCACTTTGTGTCTGACAACATCATTCAACTAACAGATGAAGATGCAGGTGCTTTTCAGAAGGTTGATGTAGCAGTAAATGTCAAATAAAGCTCTTGGGGTTTGAACATGGTCTCTGGAGACAGAGCTGCTCTATTCTGAGAGGATCACAATCACTCCACCCTGACAATGCAAATGGGGTTTTCAGTCTCACTCTCTGATTGGTTACATGATCTGGACTGGAACACTTTCACTTCTGCTTTAGTGAAGCAGCGCAGACAAACTGATCATTTATAGGAGATTAAAAACTTTAGAATATAAAAATATCATAAAAATATCAACAACAACAAAGAAAAAATAATCGAGAATCAGACGTTCTGACATTAATTGTTTCATAATCATTACATTTATAGACAATGGTGGAAATATATATGAAATATATATAATATATATGAAAATGTTATGAAAATCATAATACATGATCACAAATGAAGAATCAGTGTGTTGTTAATAAATGTTAATATCATAGTGTATTTGTTCATTGTTCATACATGTTTATATTAAAGTGTATTTGTTAATTTTATAATAAAAACCCTTGGTTGAATGTGTGTTTCACTGCCAGTTTCTGCCCAGCCGACTCTCAGCCAGATCTGTCTTACAGTGCCTGGGCCAGACCTGGGCCATATCAGTCAATAAGAGTCACTTTACAGGGTGTGGGCCACATCTGGGCCAGAGGAAGCTCTGTGTGTCCATGTTCAGTGTGTTGGGCCAGTTTTGGGCCGGGGACCCAGCCAGAAGTGGAGGTGGGCCAGGCAAAGTTTGCTCTCTGGCCTGCTGTTATCAACTCAAGAGTGAACCAGAATCATGTTGCTCTAGTGATGGAGAAACAAAGCTTTTAGAAACCATTGAACCGATTGATTTGCATAATGATTCACTGTATTGAAGCTCTGGAAACGCCACACACTGGTCAGAACAGCGGAAACTCAGCATAAAAACACCTTTTACACACCAAATGCAAATGTTTTAATTTAAAGTCTAATCTATTCAATGCAATTACCAAATCATCTAATACCAGTAAATATGAAATGTCTTTATAATATGTGTTAGTTTATTAAATTGAAGGTCTTGTTTTGTTTGTTTTATGGAGAGCTTGGTAATCAGACCAATTAGACACTTTTAACTACAACTCATTTTTTATTATAAAAATGTGTCAATAAACATTAATATTTAAAAACTGATCTGAGATCAGGTAAAATGAAATAGACAGTGGTTCATGGGTTCACAGAGATCATCGCCCCCTAGTGACGAACCAGTGACATTTGGAAACAGTAATGAAGCCAGTGCTGCCAGATTTGGGCAGTTTTGAGTTTGATTGTTCTGGTAAAAATTGGTTTGGCGGTTTTCAAACACCTACATTTTATAGACTAATTGGTTAATAAACAAAACTCAAGTGTGCATGTAGTCCATAAAATCAGACATCATGATGTGTAAATACACCGGCCCACCGCAGATCTGATTCAGCCAATCAGAGATCAGCAATCAGACGTGATCATTCATGACTGACGGGTTTTTAGTGAGATAATTTGTAGCTGTATATTCAAGTGATCAGTATGTCAAAGTGGCATAAATATACAGTTGTATCTACAGTAAAGAGTGTGAGAGTGACTCAACTCTCTAAACGTGGATTACACCTGGTGGGACTCGAAGGCTCTTTATGAATATAACTGTAACTCTGAGAGCACAGTTGAATGACTTCATTGAAATGGAGTATGGGACTATGACTCCTGTCCATAGATATCGTATAAAGGCTAGATGTCTCGTCCGCGCTGCTGGCCAATGGAGGTCGACGTCCGCACATGGCGGCCATCTTACCACAGGGAGCTCGCTCACTCGTAACATGGTGCATGTACTTTTAAATAACCATAACTTGCTCAGTTTTCTACCGATTTTCAAACGGTTTGGTTTGTTATAAACGTCAGAGATGTAATGACACTGCATACATATGAATAATATAGCCACGTTAATGACGTATAATGACGTTAATGTAATATAAGTTAATTCTTTTTTTTGCATCAGCTACATTGGTGAGCGAGTTCCATCTTGATTGACTATTTAATACAGTAATATTTAAAGGATATGTTCACGGTTTTGCACTTTGAGCCCCCTCTCTGGGTCTTTTCACGTAGTGTGATAGCGCAGCGCATCTGTGTTGTACGTCACACGTAGGCTCACTATTGGCCGACGCTGGTCATGTGTGTGATGCGTGTGACGTACAACACAGATGCGCTGCGCAGTTATACTACGTGAAAAGATTCGAGGCCCAGAGAGAAGGAAATTAATAGTGGAATAAAGTCGTTATTTTTGTTTGTTACAACAAAAAAAATACTTACACAAAAAGTATTCTCGTCGCTTTATAAACTTAAGATTGAGCCACTGTAGTCACTTGGACTATATTAACAATGTCTTTAATACATTTTCTGGGCCAGCAAGTTATAATGTCTATAGAAGTCTATGGAGGAGTGAGACAGCGCTCAGATTTAATAAAAAATATCTTAATTTGTGTTCCGAAGATGAACGAAGGTCTTACGGGGTTGGAACAACATGAGGGAGAGTGATTACTGACAGAATTTTCATTTTTGGGTGAACTAACCCTTTAAACTAAAAACAAATCTTTTATGTGTAGCTGTCAAATTACTGTCAAGAGACTATGGTATTGATTGTTCAGTAGATTGTTCACCATTACTGTTATAGCCTGCATGTTTGCATTTTTGGCTAATTTCAAAGTTCAGATAATTGAGATGGGGATTTACACATTTCTGAATTAATACTTAGGCACTATACAACTGTTTATCGGTCATCTTTGGCAATATTGCATTATTTGTAAGGTCTCAACAAGAGTCGGAAAGTAAAAAAAAAAACTGCCCATATTACGGTTCTGAAACCTGATGTATTTGCTTTGTGCATAAGATTACTTGTTTACATTGTGGAATTGTAAAGCTGTTTGTGCCAAAGTCGTTCAAATAAACATGCATAAATGAACTGGTTTACTGTCAGTGGATGATTTAGTGGGGGGGGGGGGGGGGGTAATTTAAACTCAATATAGTAAGTTATTACAGGGGATGGTAATCTGAACTCAAAATAGTAAGCTTTTACAGACTTGAAAGTTCCAGTAACTTGAATAAAAAAAAACTTAGTTGTCAGAACTTGAAAAACTTAGCTGACGCAACTTAATAATTGTAGTTCTTCAAAACTTAAAAAATTAAGTTGATATCTTCAACTCAAAAATTCTGTGCAGTCGGTTGCCTTGAAAATTTGAGTTGAACTAACTTTTTCTTTTTTACAGTGTACTGTACAACGTGATGAACACGCACAGCATTCGTTAATGCAGAAGTACGGTACACTGCAATTCACAAAAGTTTATTATTTGCATGTGCTTTAAGCCTTGCTGGTAATGCATTTCATTTGTGGGTTGATGTGCTGTTCTAACGTGCGCTTTTTTGAACATGTACACCCAATGGGCAGTAAATAACAGCCTTTCAGACAGTTTTTATCTACTGTACTACACTGAAAAAAGTGCATATGGCTTGTCATTAGTTTAAAAAACTTTTTATACTTGATCTGACTCAATAAATTCACTTTTCTGGCTTGTCGTTGGTCTAATGTAATTGAGTTTAGTTGTCTTGAAGTAAAACAATTTTTTGTTGGTGTAATTTAAACTAATTGCTTTAAATCAAATTACAATTTTACGTCCACGTCCACGTCCAAACCACGTGACTACTGACGTCATCAGACTTGGGTCGAGAATTTTCTGTTCGGCCTCCATCTTGTTTTGCTGTATGAAGACCGTTGCGGATACGCAATTTCCACAGTATTGGTGAGTAATCCTAAAAATAAGTTTTCATTAAGTTTTATCACCGTTTTACATTTGTATAATATTAAAGTAGAATTCAATGCATTCATGCATGTGTTTGGTTGAATAACGTTATCTGTTTTATTTTGGTCAGAGTCATCTGATATTTCAAGTGTAAGTTAATGTTACAGTTATAACTGTTAGGCCTAGTAACGATGGATAGTCATTAATAAATACCTAAGTAGTAACGTTAGATCATTTGTGGACTTTAAATTACATTATTTATTTGGGTTTTTCCTGCATCGAGATTTACAAGGCGACCGCCTCCGTCAAATGTTGTTCCCTATCCGGCTGTCCTCAAAACTCAGACAGGCTCAGATTAGGCCTGTCGCGATAAATAATCAGAAATAACGTATATATATCTTTGTTACTCAATCATTCACAAATTCTAATATAATGATTTAAGTGGTGTAAAGCCATTTCATATCTTGTTGTGAGGGACAGAATAAATTTTACATCATTAAATTAAAGTTTACGCAAACTCGTCTTCACTCCGCTGCAGCTGTCAATCATTCTCTATTCAGCATTCAAACAGCGCGTCGCGGTAAAACTCCTCGTCTACCAAATTTAATAATCGTGACATCCCTAGCTCAGATACCTATTTTTCAAGCAGGATTTTACCACCTTCAACTCATTTTGAGCCAGGAAAAACCCTAAAATAGTATATAATTGGTAGAGATTGTATACATTGCGTGTATCTGGATTTCGTTCATTGAGTGGATGAACTATTACAGATAATACATTACACAAAATACATTATTTTATGAACTCTGTATGACTATTATTGATAAACGTTCAAATTACACCAATTTATTTAATTAATGTATTATTTATAAATATCTAAACTTGCAAAATTTTTGGCTCTTAGGTGCAAAAGCATATCCATGCATTTTAATTTTTTTATGAAAGTTGGTGATTGCTGTGTTTGTCTTTTTTTAAGATACAGATGTTGAAAGACAACAGTTTGGAGTCATTGTAGTCCAGTCAGAAGATAACGGTAAGTAATTGGTCTCTTTTTAGTAAGAGCAGTTGAATTTATGAATTAGCTCTCTGAGTAAGAATTGTTTCTTTTTTTTTTTGCTTGTGTGTCTTTCAGATTGGCCAGAAAGTTGAAGCACAGAGAGAACTTGGACAGTTTTTGTGCTCTGTGAAAGTGGTCTAAGCACTCCCCTGGACATCAGCATTGTCATTGATGGTATTGAGGTTTTACATGAGTTGTCCTCAGTTGCATCTGCTTGTGCCATGATGTTTGGAATCACGTACTGAGAACTTGAGGTATCCTGAAGTACTTAAATATAGGCCTTTCAAAAAATTGAGGCCTTTCAAAAAATTGTCATGGACATAGCGAAGATACGAATGGATTTTAAAGGGTTAATTCATCCAAAAATGAAAATTCTGTCAGTATTTACTCACCCTCATGTTGTTCCAACCCCGTAAGACTTTCGTTCATTTTCTTGACGTATTCACGAGAGCAGCACAACGCATGCGCAAGAACTGAGAAGATGGTGCAGATGGGTCTCGATGTAGTGTTTAAAATGGTTCTAAAGTGTGCATTAACTGGATGTCCGAATCGTGAGAAAACGTATAAGTGCCTTGCCAATGCCACTAACTGAATGGCTTACCTTTCACCCTTTCCCATCAAATGATCGTGAGTGTCATCTTCTCAGTTCTCACGCATGTGTCGTGATGCTCTCGTTAACTCACTCAGACCCAAACTGAAGAAAATTAATAGTTGAATAAAGTTGTAATTTTTTGTTTGTTTTTGTTCACAAAAAGTATTCTCGTCGCTTGATAAACTAAAGGTTGAGCCACTGTAGTCACTTGGACTATATTAATGATCTCTTTACTAACTTGTCTTGGCCAGCAGAATGAATTACCTAGCAACCTATGAAGTAGTGAGACAGCTCTCAGATTTCATCACAAATATTTTAATTTGGTGAACTAACCCTTTAAATGTTCCTGCATGTCATGTCTTTTAAGGAGCTTTCAATGTTGATTTGTTTCAATGTTTTTTTTTTTTTTTTCAATGAATTGATGTTACACTGGATGATTTATCAATGCCATATTAAGGGCTTTTCAATGTTTTCTGTTACATTCCTAAATTTAATGCAAGATAATCTGAAATGTCGAGTGACAATTTTACTGTAGCAAATGGAATTGATGTATACATTTATTGATGGATGTTTTTTGACATTGACATTGTTGACATTGTCAATGTCAACAATGACATTGTTGATGGTTTTACTATTGAATGTATTTTTTTATTAAGTCATGCACTAAAACAGTTTCAGTATTGACTTTTGTAAATCAAATGAATTCTTCCACAAATGTTTTTAGAACAAGTGGGAATTCTGGTTTCTGTGAGTTTGTTGGAAGATTGCACTAAATAAACATTTAAATGTTTGATTCCAGAGTGTAAAAGGCTTATTTTTTCAGACAAAAATTCTGTGATATTTCATGTTTGTAATTTTGTATTTATTTTTGATATTTAATATATAAAAGTTTAAAAAATTAAGTTAATCCAAATAATAATTTAGAATTTATTGCTAATTAAACAAATCTCTTTGGTTGAAAGAGTATTTTTACTTTCAATTGACTATAGAAATGTGATTTGTGTAAATTAATTTTTTTAAGTTGAGCTAAAGTAAACTGATTACGTGTAACAAGTTGACGTAATTTTTTAACTTTGATCCAACGACTCATTTTTTCAGTGTACATTATTTTTAGAGTCTCATTGCGCTAATACTGTCAAATACACACAATGTTTACATAAACATTTGGTTATGTCTAACGTAAAACAAACATTTGAGAGAAAATCTTTTGCTTGTGTCATATGCATGTAATGTTGCCATATTACAGATTGTATTTTTATGACTCATTTGTCACAAAATGAGTTATGGTATTTTGCTTTTGCTTGGTAGTAAAATTGTTTTAATGTGTAAGTGTGTTGTTGTCATATGGGACTAAGTACTTTGTTGTTTGTTTTGGAATTTTTAGGTTAATGTCTCGGTGAAGATTCTTCAACTGACTGAAGACCAAGTGTGTGTCACAAGATCCCATCAGAAGATGCAGAAAAGATCTTCTGATGTGGCAGACAAAACACACATATCGCTTTCGAAATTTTGCGAAATGGAAAATGCTATTACTTGACAAATGTGTCCGTGAGGCAGTTCGGTGGAGAAACGTCCATTTCCACTACAGCAGTCTAAAGTAACTCTGCTAGATGTTGATATGGAGGTACATGGCATTGTAAACAACGTGAAGGTCTTTGAAGGGCAGCTTGTCACCGCAGAGGGGAAAGTGGAGTACATGTGTCCAAAGCGACATGTTTTGCCAAATGTCAACCTTGACACTGCAATAACAAGATGTCTTCAGTGTGGAGCGTACTGCAAAACTGCAGCTGTTGTTGATTTTACTGGGAAAAATCTGAAAATGACTGAATTTCTCATTGATGATTACGTGCTGCGTCAACTTCTAAATGTAGCTTGTCAGATCGAAAGGTTCTTTGACACGGATGTTCTGGTGTCCAAGCTGCTTGTGGAGGACAGAATCCAGTTAAAGGGCAGAGGAAACCGCATTACTGCAGCAGCATTTGTGTGTCCAGGTAACCCGTCTACTAACGAGATGGATCGGGCAACAGATTCAGGCCCGACTGCAAGCTGCAGCACCCCTCAGGAGTTTGTTGATGATCTCATGCTTGAGGAGTGTTTCAGGAGTGAAACTGGTGAAGAGTTGGATAGTGTGAATGAAAAGGAGACTGAGAAGGTTGAAGTGGATGAAAAGGGCAACATGACTGATTGTAAGAGAAGTGAAGAGTCTGCTGAAGGAACTGTGGAAAAAGAGGTGGGAGCACGTCCAAAGCATGCCAAATGTGACCGAAGTTTGAGAAATCCAGGGAAGACTAGGAATAGAAAGCGATAAATTGTGTAAAAATCACAATCACAAAAAAAAAAAAAAAAAAAAATTAAGTTGTTAATATTGCAAGTTATTATTATTTTTTTTTAAGTTTGGAATGGTAGTATATATTTATGAAAATTGAGATTAAGTAAAATGTGTCATTCAGTGAGATTAGTGTTATAATGTGTTAAAATAGTTGGTTAATTTGTTAAAGATAGGTAGTAGTATAGGGACAAAAAAGTATAAAAGTTTAATTGTAACGTCAATGGGTGGATGAAGAAGACGAAGGTAGGCGAAGATACACAAATAGCAAAAGTTTAATATTCCAACAGGCAAACAATCCAAACAAACTCAAAACAGCGTGCTGGTGCACAAACAATAACCGACATGAAAAGGAGTGAGAGGGGAACTTAAATACACAGATAATCACAAAGACAACAGGTGACGGTGATGATGATGATGAGGATGATGATGACGATGTGCAGGTGAAGGTGATGAAGGCAAAGGATTCTGGGTAGTGTAGTGCTGACAAGACGATGACAGACGGTGAATGTGACATTAATACGTAGGAATTTGTGGAAGTTTAATATAATGATAATGTGACGTTAATTTAAGTTTTTATAATTAATCGTAGTAGATTATAATTATTGCAGTTAATTGTGAAATTGTATTTGTAGTTTTTAGTTTTAATGTTTAAATGGATGTTCATTTATGATTGGTACATTTTATAAAGGAAGGTCAATAGTTAGATTTGATATTTAAATATATTATATACATATAAATATGTATAATTTTTTGTTTGTTTTGTATTTATTTTAAACTTGCAAATAGTTGTTCATTGTTGTTTTTGAAAACAAAAGTTTCAACCTTTGTTCTGTTTCATGTTTTGTCCAAATACCCGTGTGTATGTTAAGCTAGTAATTGTAGTATTTGTATATTAAACAATAATGCAACATTAAAGATTAAGTGGATAGTAGAAGGGAATGTTTGGCCAATATCACATTTATTTAAAGAGTTTTACAATAAGATATTTCTGCAGGCATTTGTCTTTTTTATTTTGTGTAATTTTCTGTCAGTGGTGTTTAAGTGGTAATTTTATTAAAAATATTCGAATTTTAGAGTAATTGAAATAATGAATTAATTAATTGATGACCAAAATTACTATAGGATTTAATTTAACATGTATGAGTTTGTAGTTTGCATATATCAAGTTATAATCATCATATTTGACTTACTGTACACCTTTGCACAGCAGCAATTCTGCATATGAAAAATTATTTTATATTGAATTAATAATTTGTATAGTATTTTTAACAAGTGTATAAATTAAATGTATCAGTGTTTATTGGTATAGAGCTTAGTTGTTGGATTATTAATGGCTTAAACAAATATGGCATAAGTATTAAGTTTATATGTAATTGTAGGTTCAGCTTTCTAAATGGCAATGGCCTATTAACTATGTGGTTGACAAAACAAAATGTATTATGAAATCACATTTTAGTCTTTTTTTTAAATGTAATATAATTATCTAAATGTTTTTCAAATAATGTTACACAAGAATATGTATTTTGACATTTTATTTATATTAAATTAGCATTTAAGATGCAACAGTGCTGATATGTAGTTGGTGTGAAGTTACAGTAGTTGTCAAAGTCCACTATAGTATACTATAAATAGAGGCACTATTTTGGGACACAGGCATTTCTAGTGGTGTCTAAAAGTACACTGGATGTTATCAAGTGTACTCATTTGATTTAAGTGTGAACTTAAATAATGAGTGTAGAATTGATGTATAGTTAGTGGTTGCATTTTGGCCCAGACCGGCCCACAGCATATGATCATAAACACCAACCATCTTTTGCACACCCTTGAATATATATACCAACTCCTATTTTAGTAGGAACGAGCGAGAGTTAAGAGAGGAAAAAAAAATAAATAAAAAAAAGTAATTTATTAAAACAATTGAACTATACTCCAGTGATGAATCCTAAAACAAGCTATAAGCGGCTCTGGCACAGCAGCACCAGTGTTTCTCACAGGATTTTTAGTAAAACTGTGGTGGGTGACCTCGGGTCCTCCAGGGGGTTCGGGGGCATGCCCTCCTCCGGAAGAAAATTTTGTGCAAAATGAAGAGCTCCAACCCATATTCAGTGTGCAAACTGAACAAAGAAAAACTCAAACCGCTATTAGTTATAGTCTGGAACTACTGAAGGGTGAGTGTTTTTGGTTTTTGAGTGTTTTAACTAATTAATAGAAAAATACACAGTCGATCCTCAACAACACGACATAATTGACGGAACTTCGTGGAGGAGGAAACACAATAGTGTGTGTTGCTCCTGCAATGCATACACACTGCAAATGGAGCAGTCTATGTGTTAAACAGGCGTAATCATATGAGTTGTGTGGTTTCCTCCAAGAGACACGATCGCTCTATATAATCTAACGGTTTAAATGTTTACTTCTAAATCTAATCACACTCAAGTAACATACCCAGAGATGACACACACACAGCACATCTGATCAACAGAAGCTCTGAGGTGCGAGCTCATTATCATAACAACCAATCACAGCCGTTCAACGGCTCTGGAACCAATCAGCTTTAGTCGTGTGTTACACGTGTTGTTTGAATTTAAGGTGAGACACTACAGGTGAATAGGGTAAAATTGTTAACTTACAGATATCACCATCAAACTTTACCAGTTGATTACTCACATGAATAGGAGAAAAAAATGCATTGCAAGTTTTCTGTAATTTTATTTTTAAATATGCTAATGAGGCTATATCTAATTAAATATGCGCTAATTTGCATATATTTTGAAGTGACGAATATGACCATTGAAAAAAACAAGGTTCAAAATTATTTTTGCATTTTGTTGATATATTCAATGAAAAGACATGTTCAGAGGGGATTATGAATATCCCCTTTTGTTACCCTGTAAATCAGAAAATACTGGCAATAGCCTTAAAAATTAGATTTTCGCCCTATTTTTAGGCATAAAATGTCATATAAATCAGGCCAAGACTGATATATTGATGACACTTACTGTCTAGGGATAGTGAGAGGACGCTGGCGCGTTTTGGCTGCCGCTTCTCACACCGGACGAAAAAGTTTGTTTGCAACTAAACGGTTTTACCTACTGACTTTGTTTGGTACCGGTGGTATCTGTTCCTGTCTCAAGATCTGGACTGTGTCTTTGCCTGGTCGCCGCATCTGCTGCCTGTCACGTTGTGACTCTGCTGTAACCATCAACAAGCTAGCTCCCGGGGTTGCCTTCGGCCCATCCACGCTGTGTTCTGCTCGAGCAGTGGATTACAGCCCGGTTACTGGCCTGCCTGCACTCCGGAGCAGCCTGTCAGCTATGCGGCTACTGTTTACGACCTTCCTGCTGGCCTCTCTGTGGCTCTTGTCATCTACGGCTCTGACCATGGCACTTCGATACACGTCCTTGCAGCTTCTCAGATTCAACCACCGCGCACCTCCTTCACTGGACATCACCTCTACTCTGCAACAACACTGTCTTCCGTCGTCGCCCTTATATCCACCGAGGCTCCCGTCGCAATCTTCTCTACTACTTCAGTGCCGAAAACAGTATTCCATCTTTCTGGTCCGGCCGTAGTTCACTCCCGCCTGGACACCGGCACAACAACAACATCCGCATACGTCATCCACGCACTCTTCACGTGACTTCATCTAACCTCCTGCCCGTCTCAACTTCCGCCACTTGGATTTCACAACAAAAGCCTCTTAAAACAGCGCTATTCAATACAAGATCACTTAACAATAAAAGCCTGCTCCTCTGTGAATTCATTATTGACAATAAACTGGATTTTCTCTGTCTTACTGAAACCTGGCACAAACCCATGGACTACATTGCATTAAATCAGACCACCCCACCTGGATACTCCTTCATCGACAACCCCCGTCTGGACCGGCGAGGAGGTGGCATCGCAGTCATTCACCGCAGCGATATCTCCATCCGCCCCATCCCCATCCCGGTTGTATCCTCATTTGAACACTTGGCTTTCAGACTTCCTGGTTCCCAATCACTCACTGCTGCAGTCATCTACCGCCCTCCCAAAACTTGCCCATCATTTCTTTCTGATTTCACTGACTTCGTAACTCAGCTGTCCTCTATTTCTCCGTCCGTTCTCCTCATTGGTGACTTCAACATTCATATCGACTCTCCGGCAGCAAAATTCACATCTGACTTTCTGGACATTTTAAACTGCCTCAACCTCACACAGCATGTCACTTCACCTACACATAATCATGGACATATCCTGGACCTGGTCTGTTCCACACCCTCCCTCACCATACATAACCTTTCATTGACCGACCTCACAATTTCTGATCATCTGGCCATCACCTTGGATATCATTACCCCCTCTCCTACCGTCAAACACAAAAGAACAATTACATTTCAAAACCTGAAATCCATTAGTCCCATCTCTCTCACCTCTTCCATATCCCATGCCATCTCTACTTCTTCGTTTCCCTCTGATCTGATTGCCTCTGATCTAGTCAACTTCTACAACCACACACTCTCCTCCTGCCTCAACCAAATAGCCCCCCTTAAAACTGCCTCAGTCTCCTTCTCCACCTCTGCACCTTGGTACACCCCAGATCTTCACATTCTCAAAAGACAAAAAAGACAACTTGAAAGGATCCATAAAAAATCCGGTCTCACTGTCCATGCTCAAGCCTACAAACACGCCATAACCACATACAACTCTGCTCTCAAAACTGCCCGGTCCAACTTCTACTCACAACTCATCCACTCAAATTCTTCTGACTCCCGCACCCTATTCTCCACATTTGCAAAACTGACCAAACCCAAGGACAATATAACCTCCACATTCACTATAGACAAATGCAATAACTTCCTGTCATCCTACCATACCAAAATCCATACCATACACTGTTCACTAGCATCCACTTCCTCCGCTTCTCCTCCTTCTGAATATTAACTCACTCCGTTCATACACCACAGCTATTCCTCCTTCTCTCCTCTGTCTCCCTCTGACACCTCCAAACTCCTCTCAACCATGAAATTCTCCAACTGCCAGCTTGATCCGATCCCTTCTCCCCTCTTCAAAACCTGTCAACAAATCCTCATCCCTCTCATCACCATCATCATCAACACTTCCCTTACGTCTGGATCTGTTCCATCACCGCTAAAACTTGCGTCCATCACACCCCTCCTGAAAAAACCTGGCCTTAACCCTGACAATCTGGACAACTTCAGACCCATCTCCAATCTCCCGTTACTTTCAAAAATTCTGGAATGCGCCGTCATCACACAACTCCACCAACATCTCTACTCCTCTCAACTCTTCGAAACATTTCAATCCGGATTCTGTCCACACCACAGCACAGAAACAGCACTTCTTAAAGTCACAAATGATCTCCTCCTTGCTGCCGACTCTGGTTCCATATCCATCCTCCTTCTCCTGGACCTCTCCGCTGCATTTGATACAATAGACCATACTGTCCTCCTCCATCGTCTTAAATCTATTGGCATCTCTGGCACAGCACTTCTCTGGCTCACCTCCTACCTCTCTGACCGTCACCACTTTGTCTCTGTTAACAACTGCAACTCCCACACCTCCCCTGTCACCCATGGTGTCCCCCAAGGTTCTGTGCTCGGCCCCCTCCTCTTCATCATCTACATGCTTCCCCTCGGTCAGATCATCCGCCACCATGGACTCCATTTTCACTGCTACGCTGATGATACCCAACTCTACATGTCCACCAAATCCATCACCCCGGCTATCCTCTCCACCATCACCAATTGCATTTCTGACATTAAAACCTGGATGGACAATAACTTTCTTAAACTAAACAGCAATAAAACAGAACTCCTTATCACCGGCCCAAAATCTCTCCTCTCTTCTATTCAGAACTTTACTCTCCTTATCGACGGACATAATGTCACCCCCTCCCTCTCTGTCCGAAACCTTGGTATCATAATGGACTCCACCCTCTCATACCGAACACACATCAACCGTATCACTAAACTATCCTTTTTCCACCTCCGCAACATTGCCCGCTTTCGCCCCTCCCTTACCCTGTCAACAGCTGAAATCCTCATTCACGCATTCATAACTTCAAGACTTGACTACTGCAATAGCCTTCTCTATGGACTTCCTACCAATCAACTACAAAAACTGCAATACATCCAGAACTCAGCCACCCGCCTTCTCACCCGCACCCGGTCCCGAGAACACATCACCCCTGTTCTCCAGCAGCTCCATTGGCTACCTGTTCACTATCGCATTCAATATAAGCTCCTCCTCCTCACCTACAAGTCCCTCCATAACCTGGCCCCGCCCTACCTCACTGAGCTCCTGGAACAGCACCAACCCACCCGCCACCTCCGCTCAGCTGGCACCAACCGCCTTACCCCGATCGTCCGCACTAACCGCCGGACCTTGGGGGATCGAGCTTTCGCTATCGCTGCCCCCACCCTCTGGAACTCACTCCCTACATCCATTAGAAACTCTGACTCACTACCAAACTTCAAATCAGTACTCAAAACCCACCTGTTCAAACTAGCTTTTCCTTAAAACCCCCTTTATTTTGTTTTGTTTTATTCCCCATGTGAAGCGTCTTTGAGTGTCCAGAAAAGCGCTATACAAGTGTGATGTATTATTATTATTTATTATTATTATTATTATTATATATCAACAAATCCCTCTGAACAAATCTTCACAATATAGTTAGGAATACGACTGTAAAGTTTGGTGTATGTAGGTGCTGCAGAAGCGGAAAATCGTCACTAGGAGTGCAAGAAAAAACTCATTTTGAGAAAACGGCCTTTAAAGATTTTTATGGCAAAATTCCACTAATTTCTATTGAAAGCCATGAATTACAGACAAAATATGCTTTAGGTCCAAGTAAAATCCATGTATCACACTTTTTAACATCCAAAGCTCATTATTGCTTCATCCATCACTGATCATAACATCCAAAACAACACATCAACAGTCCATCACACAGGTGGAATGGAAAAACTAAATACTGGTATATCACAGTCCCTCAGGCAGATAGCCTACATATTTAGCTGTCAGTGGAGCTGCTGTACCCTCTAGAACTTCCAGCTTCTTTTCTGGTGCTAACTTTGGAAAGTTTTATTCTTTTGGCTATTTGTCCAAGGTGTAAATCACTTAGTGAAGATACTTTTTCCCAGTGGAGGAGGAAGTGCATCTCTGTCTGACCCAGTTGGTGGTCACTGAGCCTGTATTTAGTAGGGGTGGCACGGTACATGAAAAAACATCCGAACCCTTCGGTTCGCTTGTCTCGGTTCGGTGCGTGTGTGCGTCGCACGGTTCGCACGGTTCGACGCATGCGCAATGTAGCCTCATGCCTGTGCTAATACAATGCTAAATCATAAATCAGATGTATGTAGAATAACATTACGATGTACAGCAATCGATTTAAATAGTGCACTGGGTTTACTTAGACATTTAATGAGATCTACTCCACTATATGTTGTTTTTTCACGTGAATACATAGATCACTGTTTCTCATAACTTATGTACTTTAATGGTCCAGTGGCAGAACTTTTGCCAAGCGTGTCATAGGTTCTGAGTTCTAATCCGCACTTATATTTTTTTCTTTTTCATCAAAACCGATTATGTTTATCAGTGGTTGTATATCAGGCAGGGACAGATTTGTGTGAATTTTGTTATGATTTCACCGGAATGAATAGAGAGTCTCCACAACGGATTGAAGCGTGTGTCCGAGTAAAGACTGTGCGGCCGCTGCGGCGTGTGCGCGAGCCACAAGAGAACAGTGTATCAGCGCCACTGATCGCAGCGGCAACGAGCACTTTGATCACTTGATTTAAAAAAAAAAAACACATTTCAGCGCTATATCTCCTCTTATTTTACAAACGAACTAAAAGAATACTTTGCTAGTTAACTGGAGATGCTTTATTTATTCGTATCCGTGCCGCGTGATGTTTCAAAAGTGCTGGGGATAATATCGACCCTGGCAAAAAATGGTGGGGACATGTCCTACCCGCAAATTACGCCTATGATGACGAGACACGAGGAGAAATGGACAAATAACTGTCCGACACAGCCAGCTCTCACTACAGATGATGGACCTCCAGGACCACTGAAAGTTTCCTCACGGTTAACCGCTCACTCACTCACTAGTCACTATATTACTTTGAAATGGGAAATGAGAAGCTGCCTTTTGCAAACACGCCCCATTTATGAAATAAATAAATTAATAATTAGATAATTAAGCTATATATCATATGCTGCTGAAGTAAATTTTTAGAGTGTGTTAAAGGTTAAAAGAAAAAAAATAACAACAAGAACCGTACAGAACCGAAAACCGTGACCCTAAAACCGTGATACGAACCGAACCGTGGGTTTTGTGAACCGTGCCACCCCTAGTATTTAGTCAGGATCTGTCTCTTCTTCTCTGACAGATGTGAGAGATACTCTGTCAAATAACAATTTAGTCTACTTTGTTTGCTTTCTCCAATGTTCTAAATATTGATATTTTGAATGATTCATAATAAGTTTTGTTCTGTTGAGTTGTTTTGAACCAGTGCTGAAGGGAGCCTGTTTGGTTAGCTTCACCATCAGCTGACTGAGGGGACTGTTTTCAGGATTTGGCTTGTGGGTTTTAAGTGCTTTGAAATGTAATGTGTCTTTTTGACTTAGATTTAGATGTGTTCAAAATGTTACAGCTTGTTCGTAACGCATCGACGCACTATGGTTACTCATTGCGCGGCTCGCGAGTCTCGTGCGGCCCGCCAAGCTTTAATTTGTGGTTCGCATGGCTGTAAAAAATACAGCGATATCATGCAGTCACTACAGATATTTCTTAAAAACATTAAAAATAAGTAGGGCTATAACATAACCCATTATAAACTCAAAGTGTCAGATATATTACAAATAACTTCGATCGGATTGAAAGAGGTGGTTTATCGAGAGAACATGTAAACACTTGGTCGATTGAGAACCGAAACTGAAAGGACGACGTATGCTCTCCTACTGACTTGTCCTATCAGTGCGGCTCTCATGAAAAAAAAAATGTGAAGACCCATATGGCATTTCATCATCTTTTGTCTTTGTTGGTAATCCCTTGTGTCTTCTAGCTAATGACAACTGTTTTCGACTTCTCTGAGAGAATTTTACACGCATATCTTTCGACATTTTGAACTACCGCGGAAATGTCAGAGCGCGTCACGTGACGATTCTGGACGAATCACGTTGTCAGAAATAGGCATCAGCCAATGAGATTGCGCATTTCGAGTTAAATCACCTGTTTTACTTTCATGATTGGTTGCTGATAGACAGGAAATTACCATATTTGGATCCAACAGCATTGTACAGAAGAAAGAGAGCTTTCCAGCGGTATACGAGATGAAGGGGTACAGAGAGCGATCGCGCAGCAGCGGGATGATTTAGAACGCCAACTTTTGATGAATTTAGGCGAAATCTGCACACTCAAACAGACAAAGTGTAGTAAACTAAAGACCTAAATGTGTATTTTGGACTTTTTTGCAGCACAAATCTGAAAGAATACATGTTATTGAAGACAAATAACCAAAAATCTCAAAATTGACCAGTGAAAAAAAAACAATGTTTTTGCCTTCCGTGTCTCGCCTTAAACAAGTAAAAACTTTTTTAAACATCTTTGGAAAATGTATTAATGATGCATTTCAAATAATATGGTGTTGAGATCCTTGTGGGAATTTCAGTAGAACAAACGTATAATGGACAACAGCCTTTTAGATAGCCTTTTACAAGCACAAACAAGTAAAAGTGAACATCATATTAATTTAAAGTATGCTTATTGCAATGCTTAATAATAGTTGACAAATATCTATAATACATTGTAAGTTGGTACACACTGTAAATGTAAAACATGTTTTCAAATTATTAAAATGATAAATACATAAATATCTAAAACTTTACTAAAAGTATGCTTGTGTTTAGCATATTTCTTAAAAGTGTAACTGAGCATATTTATTACCAATGTTATTGTAGTGTACTTTTTAGAAATATATAAAAATTCAATTCAATATATATTTCAATGCACTTCAAATAAGCATGTTGGGAATACAAATGTATTATAAATATACTATTTGAATTTCAAGTATATTTTTAATATATTTAATACTACATCTTTTTCACCTGGACAGCGTCCCACCAGTCCTCGTTTCAGACTCTCATCCACAGACGACTGGTTTTGGGTATTTTACCTGTGTGATACATATAAGAGCACAGAACAACGGTTCATATACTAAATATTAAGTCTGCTGTTTAAAACAAATAAAGAACAAATGTAGGAGAATGTTATCATGCACAAACATCGTGAAACTCTGTATATTCGTGTGCGCATGTCAAGAAATATATTATGATTTGAAGCTTGTGACATATAAATGCGCACATTAACCCGATCACATGTTTAGCGTTCATGTAAACTCTACATTCAGATTCATCAATCGTAATGAATTCAGTCCGACTGAAACAGACTTTTGATACTTTGTGGTAAAAGTGTCTCTCCTATTGAATATCTCCTATCAGTGCGGCTCTCATGAAAAAAAATAGTGAAGATCACTGACTTAGATCAATCCTGGAGTGAGAGAAAACACATTAAAAACAACTGCTCAGCTCTAACTCTTATTTCATATCAAAAATATATTACTACTGATAAATGTATATTGTTAAAGTTTTTAGAAACTTTGGTAAACATTGATATTGTGTAGTTTGTGATCCTCCATCAGCAGCTGCAGTTTCTCTCAGCTGTATCAGTGCAGTCACTGTGACGTCTGACTGACAGAGGTTTTTGTACGACTCTTTATCACTGTGTGAACACATCACCACTGTGATAACTCTGACAGTAATAATCTCCTGTATCTTCAGTCTGGACTCCACTGATGGTCAGAGTAAAATCACTGCCAGATCCACTGCCACTGAATCTAGATGGAGTTCCAGTATTACGGGTTGATGTCACATATATGAGGAGTTTAGGAGCTTCTCCAGGTTTCTGTGAGTACCAGTGTAAGTAAGTATTACCAAGCACATTACTGCTGGTTTTACAGTTTATTCTGACTTCTTCTCCAGGTTGAACTGCTGTTATTGATGGACTCTGAGTCACAGTGATCTGTCCTCTACACTCTGGAAGAAAACAAAAACAAAAATTATATATATGATGATATACAGTATATGATAAATATATAATTTCACATTTTAAGATAATTATTAATCATTATAAAAACGGTATTACACAAACCTTGAATAAACAGTGCAATGGTCCAGATGAAGATGTTGATTGTGTTCATTGCTGTAGTTTAGTCTTGTGTGATGATGAAGATTGTGTTCTGCTCTCAGTCATGAAGTGTTAAACTCACAGCACTATAAACACTCTCAGAGCACTGAAGCATGTGCTGACAATGCAAAGAAGTGGGCAGGATTTACAACAGCTTGTGCTGAGAACTAACTCATAAACTCTACAAAGAAGATTTTACTTTCAGAATAATGTTATTGAACCATTTAGTGATTAATTGCACATATTCAGTAATTATGAAATATTTTTGTTTATGTTTGATAACTGATGACTCTAGTGTTTGACTGGAGAATCAAACGAAGATATTTCTAGGCCACTGAAATGACTGGAGAATCATGAGTGTAGATCATTTTAAACATATGTGTCAAACTCAATAATTATTCCTTTATGCCTCCATGTTGTAATTGTAATTGTAAACACCTTTAACCTTATTTTAATTATTCTCAGGTTAGGTAAAGTCAAATCTGTCCTAAATAATAAGCATCTTTACTTACAATATTTAGATCACTGAAGACTTCTCCGTGGTCAGTTCAGCTCAATCTTTTGTAAAACAGAGACTTATGGCAGGCGAGCTTCTTAATTTCAATTATTTATATATTTTTTTAATTAAATACAGATTAACTAGTTTACATAAAAGGTATTAATATATAAAATAAAAATAAAAGTAAATCAAAACCAAATAATTTACAAGCTTTTAAAGGTCCCGTTCTTCGTGATCCCATGTTTCAAACTTTAGATAGTGTGTAATGTTGTTGTTAGAGTATAAATAATATCTGTAAAATGATAAAGCTCAAAGTTCAATGCCAAGCGAGATATTTTATTCCAACAGAAGTCGCCTACATCGAACGGCCCGTTTGGACTACATCCCTCTACTTCCTTCTTTAATGACGTCATTAGAACAGTTTTTTGACTAACCTTCGCCCACAAGAATACACAAAAAAGGGGGCGTGGTCTTGTTGCGCTCCCACGGAGAAGAGGAAGAGTTGCGTTTGTAGAGTGTGTTTGTCGCCATGTTGTCGAGACGCTGTTATTTTCATCCCGGAGTCAAATCACCTTTGTTTGGCCTTCCCTGAGCGCATTCATCTCCACGTTATGGTAAGAGGCGTGACCTTTCTGGGCAACGTGTGCTAAGCTGCTGTCCAATCACAACACAGGAACCGCTGGCACAATCAGATCTCGTTACGTATTTCTGAAGGAGGGACTTCATAGAACAAGGAAGCCATCAGCCCGTTCTTAGGACAGTGAAAACAGCGGTATACAGATAAGTAAATTGTGTGAAAAATACTGTGTTTTTTTACACACGAAACATGAACACATGTTATATTGCACACTGTAAACACAATCAAAGCTTCAAAAACACACAAAAAAACGGGACCTTTAGCTTCATGAGGCACAATGGCAAGGCATCTAACCTTGAGAGGCCGTCCTTGATGAATCAGCGTCTGACTGGACATGTCATTCCAGCTCTTTTTAAAGTCCATCAACTTTTTGACATCTTCAGAAATCTCCTCCTGGAAACTCCCTAAAACTTGTTCATTGGTAATCTCCTCCTGGAAACCCCCTAGGACTTGGTAATTTAAAGCCTTTGTCTCTCCGTCCTCCTTCTTCTGGACCTTTTCTTCATCACTGTATCTTCTGTGTCTCGTCCGCAACACATAGACGGTAATAATTGCATTTTTCTTCTTTCTTTGGTAAAGCTCTTTCTAATACATTTTCAATTTCTCTCTACTCTGCCATATGCTTAATAAATACTTACAGCATTCAGTGTGGTATGTTTTTCTTTATGAACCATTTTCTCAATAAATTATTTTACAACAACAATTGCAGTGTTTTTCTTTATGAACCATTTTCTTAATACAGGTACAATTGTGGTTTAATACGACACACAAGTAATTCATATACCAAAAGCCATAATTATAATAGAATAATTGCATATTCCATAACAATGCACAGAGTCGACTGTGCAGGATAGTCTCCCGGCTGACACAGTTGGGATGTGTGGTTCGGCGAACATACTCTGTGCCTAGCCCAAGAGCACTGATGCACATTGATACTAATCATAAGCTCATTCGGTATGTGTATACTCATCGTAACTTAGTCAAAGAAATGTTATTAGCCGAGCCTTTTCTTTTCATTGTTTTTGACTTTTCTCCAAAACAGCTTCAACACTGTGATCTTCTAGGGCATCGATGGTTTCTCTAGAAAGGTATTTAAATGTGAACAAAGGGCTATTCTGCACTGAAGTAAACCAATTATTACTAGCAAACTTAGTCATTACTCGAGATCTATAACATTTATATTGCATATTGATGTCAAAATCACATATTGTAAAAACCTACTTTTTTGTTACGCAGATCATTTATCTTGGTGTTGAAACCAACAATCTGGCTTCAACAACCCTTTACTTCTTCCAGTGCTCAGTTGAGAGATTTGGTCTTCCACTGGTGAATGTTGGCTTTGATTCAGTTTGCTTTTGGTCTAGAGCAGGGGTTTCAACACCAGCTCCAGTCCGTTACCCTGCATTAGCTGCTTCAAGTGTGTTTGGTTAAAATTAGAATTTAAAGTGTAGTAGTGGGAAGTTCGGGTCATTTTACTGACTCGGACTTGAATCTCGTTCAGCAAAAGGAACAAATCTTTTTTTGAGTAATTTCGTTCATTTCATCAGAATATAATTAAAATGTCACGTTAAATAGCCCAACACATCTAGTACTTACAAAAATGTTGATTACATTTGAAAAAAGTAAAAATAAACTTGCAGCCAAAGCCAAATTATAAGAAACCGAAATGTTTAATTAATTGATTAGTTGGGTATTAAAGAGGCTATATGCGATTTTCTGAAATTTAAACTCGCGACTGACACCTGTGGCCAAAAAACGGAACTGCTCTTCCTCTCTGCTCGCTCTCGTACGTGCACACTTCACAAGTCATCCGCTGCAAAGAAGTCAACATTATGTTTACAGAGGTAAGAACAGTCAAATACATATGAAGAGTTCAGATGCAAAAGCCTCTAAGTGCCATCTGAAATTTTCTTCTAGAATGATCATTTTTATCAAGTTCAGTAATGTCACTTAAATGACAATTAATAGGTAATTTTCATTACCATTAAAGTGAAATTACTGAACTTAAATATGTACGCTTGATAAAAATGATCATTCTAGAGGAAAATTTCAGATGGCACTTAGAGGCTTTTGCATCTGAACTCTTCATATATTGTTTGAGAAACTAAGTTTGTTTGCTGACTAGCGGCGGTGGCTGAGTGATCTGAAACGTTTAACATGAACGCGCTTGACGTCACATCCGCAGACAGCGCGGGAAAAGTCCGACCCGACAGAAAATAGGAAAAATAGGATACAGGCTTATAGGTGCACCCACTGTGAGCTGACAAGGTGTCAGTATGCTCATCAGGAGATGTTTGAGTCATAAATGGTCAAATAAAAAGGCTATTGTTACGTTTATTTTGGGGAAAAAGTTGCATATAGCCTCTTTAAGTTTAGGCTTATGTATTCTGTTAGTTCTACCAGAAAGACTTGGGAGAATAAATACTGTAACAATTAACATTTATTAACCGCCCAACAAGCAATCAAGTTCTTTGGCGTAGGCCCCGTTCGTAGCTTTTTTTTGCAACTTCAAATTTATCACGTCTGTTCCCCACCTCGTGTCTTCGGGTTCGGACTTCGAGACGTTATGTTAGTTCAGTCGACTCGTCAGTGTGTCTGATCTGGGCAGTGTGACACAGCCCCATTTATGCATTTGAATGCACTGCAGGACCGGTCCGGAAAGAGAAATGATTAGTTCATCACAATAAAAACACACCACAGATGCACAAGTTTATTGCACATATTTTGATAATTTTATGTTAATTCATATATATAAAACAATAAACATTCAGACACAGTCAATAATAAGAATCTAATGTTGTATTTGTAGCGAGATACCAGCGGTCACGTGACAAAAGACTCGAAAGATGAACTAATCATTTGTCTTTCCGGTACTGACAGCATAGTCTCTATGGGACTGACAGGAAGAACGAAAGACTTGGACCTGGCCGAACCCGAAGACTGACTCGAGATGCGAGTGATGAACTAATCATTTCTGTTTCATATACACTGTAACAGGTTTCTGTAATTTGAACAGTATTTTACTGTAATATGTACAGTAAGATACTGTAAAATATGTATACAGTATGTTACTGTAAACAGCAAATGATTATGGGAAGAAAAAAATATGGTCACTACTGTAATTCTAATCTACTGTAAATCAATTTACAATAGTGAACTTGCCCACGAAAAACTGACCAATGGCAAAGAGATTTCTTTTCAAGTGTTTTTTTTACAGGTTGAAGTGGCAGTTAATGCACGGACAAAAGATCATGTAACTCACCAAAAAGGTTAGTATATTATTTCTATTTTATGTAAAACAAACATTTTCAAATCTTTTTACTTATGTTAACAGCAAACTAACATGATTTATCATTTTGTTTTCGTCTGAATGGTTTTAGTGCCTTTTTTCCCTGACTGTCTGCCTTACTGCCTTTTTTCCTGACTGTCAGCCGGGTCGCTGTCACGGTGATAATATTAACTGGTGAGTAAGTTAAGGTCACGTATATTAGCCGAAATATTCTTTAGTTAAAACGATAAAAAATAATGTTTGTGTGTTCCTCTGCCTCTTTAACGCATGTTAGCTCATCAGGCGGGGGAGTCGTCGGTAACCTAATGTTAACCGCAGCGAACTAACGTGAAATACTGAGGTAAAGTGAGTTAGCCGAAACCCTTGTTTAAGTGCTGTTTTAATTTCAATATTTTCACATATATGCTTTGATTTATTTTCAGGTTTGTGATCTGGATAATGTCATCTGCAATCTGCAACGATGGAGGTGTGTGTTGAGCCTTTTCATTGCCGTCATTATGAATAATAGTGATAACATCAACTGGTAACATTAGGTTAACTTCACCTAAATTAGCCGAAGTAAACTTATTAAACAGAGAAGCATAATAACATTGGTATGTTCTGTCTCCTCTTTCACAACTTAACTAGTTTGGCAGATGTACAACGTAAATACTGAGTAAAACTAAGTTAAAGGGGGGGGGGGGGGGTGAAACACTCAGTTTCAGTCAATCTCATGTTAATCTTGAGTACCTATTGAGTAGTATTGCATCTTTCATATCTCCAAAAAGTCTTTAGTTTTATTATATTTATAAAAGAAAGATAGTCTTTACCGAGTCTTTCCGGAAAAACCCGAGCGGCTGGAGGCGGGCCGTGTGGGCGGAGCTAAAGAATCACGAGCAGACACCTACAGTGGCCAGCTAAACACATGTATTTAAACACACACACACCATACATCGCATGCTCCATAGATACATTAACTATACTTGATCATGTTGTTTACTTGCTGTGCTTGCGCACCAATAGCTAACAACACACAGACATTTTGAAGCAGTTTTACTCACCGCCTGCGGTTCCAACGCACAACCGTGAACCTTTATCGTTGGGACTGCTCCATCCTAAGAATTAACGTTAGACGATCTGCAAATCCGGCGTCGAACTGGGCCTTGTTTATAAAACAATCATCATCGAAATGCAGGGAACGTTGATGGGCGTACTGCTTTCACTCTCTCGCTCTGGTCTACGAGTGCGCATGCGCTCTTCCGGGAGAAGTGCCCTTATGACCCATATAAGGAAATTCCGCCCCATCTGACGTCACACAGGCCCATACTCGAAAAAAACTTTCCGAAACTTGTGACAAACCGGAAGGAGTATTTTTGGCACAGAAATACTCCTTCAAACGTACAATTTAATTTTTGAAACTTTGTCCATGTTTAGCATGGGAATCAAACTCTTTAACAGTGTAAAAAACTCATGAATGAAATAGCATTTCACCCCCCCTTTAAAGGGATAGTACACCTTAAAAAGAAAATGATGCATGTCATCATTTACTCGCCCACAAGGTGTTCTAAACCTGCATGAAGTTCTTTCTTCTGAACATAAAATAAGATATTTTGAAGAATGTTGGTAATGAAATAGTTGCTGGTCCCCATGGACTTCTATAATAGACAAAAAAATACTATGGATGTCAATGGGGACCAGTAACTGTTTGGTTACTCATGTTCTTTAAAATATCTTCTTTTGTATAAAGCACAATAAAAATAAATTAATAGAGGTTATGAACAAGTTGAGGGTGAGTAGAATGGTGATAGAATTTACAATTTTGAGTAAACTAACCCTTTATCCAACACCATTGTTAATTTCATCTTTAGTTTTATTTTCAAGTTTGTGGTCTGAATGATGTCGTCTGCAATGTCGGAGGTGGGAGAAGGGGAGAAAACAGTGGTTTACCCGGCAGAATTAAAGTGCTTTTAAACAATCATCCATCAGTTTCTGTTCTTTATTTTGAATTTGCAGCAGCCATTCCCTCTGGACTGTACATCACTGCTGACACTCTCCACTAATACACAGAACGGGTTGACCTTGGAGGAGGAGGAGGAGGAGGAAAGGGTTAGCAATATACCGTTATCAACGTTAAAGTTTTGCTAACTAATATTTTAATGTTGTTTAATTGATTAAAAACTATAAACACCATATAACATCATATCTTCCCTCATCTTCACCCCACGTTATTGTTGTAAGTAATAAGTTCTGTTATTGTATTTTAGTTTTTCTGTAAACTATAACACTAATAGTCTGCTGTGACTTTGTCTGTTTCAGGAGAGTCTGTTCTCTAAGCAAAAACATGGATGCTGACAATGAAGGGCAGAATCTTCATCCAGTTACTACAGCTAACAGACTCTTCTTCAGCATTAACTGTCCATTTTGTTCAATGCAGAATTAGGTAAACCAATATATATATATATTTTTTTTTTATTATTATTATTTTTATATATATATTACATTTACATGCATGCATTTGGAAGACACTTTTATCCGAAGCAACTTACATTGTATTTAAGTTTAATTTAAGTTATCCATTCCCTGGAAATCTAAGCTACAGGAATGTATTGAAAAAGAATGAAGCTTTAATGATTTTAATGTAATGGATTATGAGGTAATACCCAGGTGGAGTCAGAATCAGATGTAGTGCTTTTATTAACGTCAAAGTACATGCAGCATCAAGTTTGAGAGTTAGGGAAAATTCTGCCAACACCGGTCTGAAAAAATAATATATTTTCCCTGCTTGTGCTTGCAGGTTCATTCTGAGAATCAGCCCTGATGGCACCAAACACCAAAGGCACAGATCAGATGGAAATCTGGAAAGGTCCAAAGAAAAGCCTCAGCCTGAACCCCTCAGTGTTTCTCATCAGGGAGCTTGACAACTTTGACTGGCAAAATTACTGAAATGTAACAACACAAACTGACTTTGACTGTATTTTACTGCACTGTAAAAAATTTCTAACCCTCCCAAATCAAAAATTTCAAGTGACCGATAACATCTAAATTTTTCAATTGGCCCAAGTGAAATTCTGTAAATTTCAATTGGCCCAAGTGAAAATCTGTAAATTTAATTTTATAATTTACAGAATTTCACTTGGGCCAATTGAAAAATTTAGATGTTATCGGTCACTTGAAATTTTTGATTTGGGAGGGTTAGAAATTTTTTACAGTGTGTAAATGCAAGTACAGTAAATGGTACAGTATACTGTAAGTGAAAATACAGTAATAATACTGTAAAATTTACAGCAACCTCTTTACAGTGGTTAGTGCCCTACACAGACCACATAAGTATAATATATGCTTATAATATTATTGCTGTACATATAATATGTGGAACAGTGGGATTGGAATCAACTACTCCTCTCTTCCCTCATCTATTCTTCTCCCTTCATCAATTATTCCTCTCCTATTCCTCTTTACATACAAATAAATTACTGTATATAAATGTTTATTTTACTCAATTAATTTATTTTTAAAGTCCTTAGAAACTTTGTTAAACATTGATATTGTGTAGTTTGTGATCCTCCATCAGCAGCTGCAGTTTCTCTCAGCTGTATCAGTGCAGTCACTGTGACGTCTGACTGACAGAGGTTTTTGTACGACTCTTTATCACTGTGTGAACACCCATTTACTGTTTGGATAGTGTAAACTCTGACAGTAATAATCTCCTGTATCTTCAGTCTGGACTCCACTGATGGTCAGAGTAAAATCACTGCCAGATCCACTGCCACTGAATCTAGATGGAGTTCCAGTATTACGGGTTGATGTCAGATATATGAGGAGTTTAGGAGCTTCTCCAGGTTTCTGTGAGTACCAGTGTAAATAATGACCATATGAACTATGATAATACACATTACTGCTGGTTTTACAGTTTATTCTGACTTCTTCTCCTGGTTGAACTGCTGGTATTGATGGACTCTGAGTTACAGTGATCTGTCCTCTACACTCTGAAAGAAAACACAAACAAAAATGAAAATGATATATATGATGATATACAGTATATGATAAACATACATATTTCACATTTTAAGATAATTAATAATCATTATAAAAACTGTATTACACAAACCTTGAATAAAGAGTGCAATGGTCCAGATGAAGATGTTGATTGTGTTCATTGCTGTAGTTTAGTCTTGTGTGATGATGAAGATTGTGTTCTGCTCTCAGTCATGAAGTGTTAAACTCACAGCACTATAAACACTCTCAGAGCACTGAAGCATGTGCTGACAATGCAAAGAAGTGGGCAGGATTTACAACAGCTTGTGCTGATAACAAACTAATATACACTAGAGTTACAGAATCATGACTTTATTTAGTATTTTTATTGTGACTCCTGAGACACTGAGGATGTGCAGATGAACGTCCATCTCTGTGTCCATATTCAGTCATGTGACCATCATCACTGCTACACTTCCACTAGATGAAGCGCCATCACTAAAGTAAGATCATGAATCATGAGTCTGTTCAGAAAGTATCTGAGGGTTGTTCCATAAAAGACGCTTAGAAAAGCGGGGATTAAACTCCAAAACCGGACTTGAATGAGCCTAACAAATGAGTTGGGGCTAAAGTGGTTCCATAAAAGGTAATTGAAGTTCACGCAATCTCACTAATTTGATCCAGGTTTATCTAGTCTAGATAATTGCGTGTGCACGCGTTTCTTAAGCAGCCCTAGAGGTCGATCGTGGATCAAATCGATCCACCATCAAACAGCGTACATATTTTATGCTGTTTTATGCGTTTGTGACATGTTTTTCCCCCCCCTCAGTTCAAAACTTACATTTTACAGTTATATTCTCCATCTGTAAATGTTCGAAAGCCATGCAAATGTATCCATTTTGCTGCTAATTTTCATATTGAACGAGCGCTGCTGCGCGCATGCGCGCCAAATAGGAGCGCAATAATTCTTAAAATCGGAAAATTCGGAAAATTAATATGCGATATTTTATAACACTAGAAATATCTTCTAATTATAATAATTTATCTTTAGGATGTTGGATAAGTTGCACTGAACTTCAAGCAAACAGAAGTACTTCAGTGAAGTAGCCTATAATTCAGGGAAGTTTATTTTAAGAAACTAAATGCCTATATAAATATACAAAATATAGTTTTGGGTATAGGACCTATGCTACTTAATAAAGATGATGTATACTTATTTAGAATGCTGAGAATTACAGCTTTTAATGCAATATTTTTTTGGAAAGCAAGAATCCCCAGTTTTAAATGAGTAGATTTAGTTTCTAAAGTACATTATGGAGAGGATAACATTAAATTAAGAGCAAATGTATACATTTTGAAAAGATATGTGCAACTCTAAAATCAAAGAATATTCCATAAAATAAAGGAATATATATTATTAACTACATTTTTATATAACACTCCCTCCCTTTTATTTCTAGTAATTTGTTCTTTTATTTATTTATTTATTTAATATTGCATATTTGATATTCAAATAATATTACTTGAATAACTATTAGGAATTATGTGTCATTATAAGAGTTTGATATAAATATGTTAATGTTAAATTTTTATTACTATTTATTTGTTGTTTTTTGTCTTATCCCCCTTAAATCATATGTAAAAGTGTCTATGAACTTTTTGGTTATTGTTCTATTCATGTGTGTTTTTAGGCTATGTGTTGGTGGGTATTATCACAAAAGAAAAAAAGAAGAATTAAAAATAAGGAATATTTATTGGGGGAAAATATGATGTCTTTAAAGGAACTGTAAATTTGTATAATTGTGTTAAATGTGTTTGAATTGAAAGACATAATAAAGTACACATATATATATATATATATATATATATATATATATATATATATATATATATATATATATATATATATATATATATATATATATATACACTAAAATATTTGTTATTTGGACATTAGATGTGCCTTATTTAGAATTTTAAACCTGTGTGTATATTTTTATGATAGCAATAACTGTAAAGGGACTATTGTAATGGGGTAAATCAAATGTAGGCTAATATACTGTCAATTACTAAGCTCAGATTCATCTTACCAGTTAAAATTTAAAATTTAAAATTTGCTTTTGTAATTATTTATTTTTAATTTTGTGATTTTAACTTATGCTTTACAAAGCTTTTTTTAGATTGTGTTCTAATGTTCTTCTAATCATAAACATGTACTACAGCTGCCAAACAAAACCAGAGAGAAATGTATTCATAAATCTTTAAAACAATCTAATTAAATCTTGGGCACAAAACATTCAGCCAGTAAAAAAAGAAAACCTGTAGTATATATATATACAGTGCTATGCATAAGTTTAGGCACCCATGCTAAAGTTGACTAAAAAGAGGAATAAAAAATCATCTTTTGGAAATTGAACTTAATGCCTTAATTTAAAAAAATAGGAAAAATCCAACCTTTAAGAACACCAATTTTCTTTGTGAATGAATAATGTATCGTAAATAAATAAATGTTCTTCCTTAAAATACAGGGTGCATAAGTTTGGACACCCCTATGTTAAATTCCCATAGAGGCAGGCAGATTTTTATTTTTAAGTATTTCAAAAAAAATTTTTTTTAGGATACTATGCATCCTGATAAAGTTCCCTTGGCCTTTGGAATTAAAATAGCCCCACATCATCACATAGCCTTCACCATACCTAGAGATTGGCATGGTTTTATTTCAGTTAGCCTAATAGCTAGTTTGATTTGCATTGCATTGCATTGCATTACATTATTCATTCACAAAGAAAATTGGTGTTCTTAAAGGTTGGATTTTTCCTCATTTTTTAAATTAAGGCATTAAGTTCAATTTCCAAAAGATGATTTTTTATTCCTCTTTTTAGTCAACTTTAGCATGGGTGCCTAAACTTATGCATAGCACTGTATATATATATATATATATATATATATATATATATATATATATATATATATATATATATATATATATATATATATATATATAATATATATTGTATTTAGGCCTATCTATCTATCTATCTATATATATATAGGTCTATATTGACTAATTTATCATTGTAGCCTTATTTAAGTTGATTTTCTGTATACTGTGTATTTATTTTTGGACTAATAGTGGTTAATAAAGTCCAATAATGGTATGAGAGAGTGTCAGTGGTAATATCATTGTGTTCCTATTGGTCAGTGTTAGAGGATCTGTGTAACAACTGAGGCTTAGCCTGACAGTTAGCCTGCCCTGGACCAGGCTAGTTTCCCAGCATAAGTTGCCGGGGTAACTGAGTTTAAACTTTTTTAAGTTTGATTTATGAAACCGAATCTACCAAAAATAAGCCTGACTAACCGAAATAAGCCTGGCTTATACTCTAATCTTGGTTTATGGAACAGCCCCCAGGACTGATTGTGAATCTCTAATCAGAGTTCATGGTGTCACTCCATCTATCATGAAGCCTCATGTGTGTCTGAAATCATCAAATGGAGAAGAAACAGGCTGTTAAAGATGGAGACATATTAGAGCTTGTTCACGTTTCATGATCTTGTGTGGAGATTCATAACCAGTCCAGATACTTTTAGAACAGACCTTGAATATGAAAACATGCTTGACTGTGTAGAACATGCAAAATACCTTTTATATTTTCATTGTTGACACTTTCTATTGACTTTGGCTCTAATATTCAATAAACTCATTATTTGAAGAGATTTTCACTGAAGATTGAAGTCTGAAGCTGCAGGTTTTTCTGTGAATCATGATGATTGATCTGCATATGAAGAACAGAAGCATCATTATGAGAAACTCCACAACATCATCCATGATCAAAGAGGTCAAAGGTCACCTCAGAGGTCACAGCTCATCAAATATATTTCTTTAAACAGTGTTATATCAGAAAGCATTTAGTCAAATCTGAATGAGTGAGTGTTGAGAAGAGCTGAGGATCTTCTAATATCAGTGTGTTGAAGTGTTGTTTCTCTCTCTCTGCTGGAGTGTGTGTTCACTCGAGTGGAATAGAGGTTTTTGTACGAGCGTTTCATTAGATTGTATCACTGTGGTGGACTTTCGGTGGAGGAACTAAACTGGTGATCGGTAAGTCTGTCTATTTAATCACCTAATAAAAAAATACAATTTAGATTTTAGAAAGTGTTTTACAGTTGAAACAGGAACAACATTTTTAATAATAATGATTATTAGATATTGTGGTAAACTTTATAAAGGTATCAATAATGTAGATCATGCCTTATATATTTTCATAAATAAATTTAAGCAAAGTTAAAATGTTTTATAATATTTGCTAATGGTTGGTTGTCACGAGTTTTGGTGTATTATAATTTTTGAAGGTGTAACAATGAATATATAATATTATAATGTGTTATAACTGCAGTTTTAATTAGTGTTCAGTAAGTCTGTCTATTTAATTCTTATAAAATTCCTAAACATACAATTTAAAACAAGTTGAAACAAGAACAACATTTATTAATGATAATTATTATTACATATTGTGTTGAAACTTTACTTAAAGCCTTTAATGCATTATAAAGTGTTTCATAATGTATGTTACAATGCCTTATATCTTATCATAAATAACTGTAACCAAATCTAAAATGCATTATAATATTTGCTATTTCATTGTTTCATCTCAATGGTTGTTCTTCATAAAGGTGGATCAATGAATAGATAATATGTGTTATAACTGCTGTTACACTTATTGATTAGATCATACATGCATTTTAATGTATATACACTCTAAGAAATATCTGTTTATTAACAGTTGTATTACTGTATATTTTTACAGAAATTGTCCATAGAACGTCATTTACGGGTGTATTTCTGTTTATTTACGTTTCGAATTGCATTATGGGACTTTGATCTCTGCTGCAACTGCCAACTGCCGTGGCCAGAGACGGACGTTTTAAGCAGAACGCCAAAAAAGAATTTGCAACGTCTGCCTTTCAGCGGTAAGTAAATTTTTTTTGGAAAAATGTATATTATCCAAGTGACTGTTTTATTTGCAGTAGTTTTAAATGTTATATTGTCTGGGTTCATCGTGTGTGACGTTATACCATTTTGAATTTCCGTTGGCTATTGTTAACTTTAACGTTAGCTAACTTAATGTTCGTGAGCTGCTGTTATTAACCAGCGCTTGGTTAGGGAGATTAAAGAGCTGTTTTTTCTCAGAAGATTTAAAACTGACCAGGTTTGAGTGAGTTGTTTTTTGTAATATTAGGTCAGACTCAGAGCCAATTATCATCCCTTATTTGGTCATGTCCCGCTTCTCCATTCTTTGCGGCAGTGGGTCTGTGTTAATTTACGGAACTATTGTCAGTATTTTTTTTTTGGAGCGGGAGATTTTGACTGCTGTTTGAAAAAAAAAAAAAAACACCGCGTCTCCTCTGTATGCGTGAACGTGCAAAAGCTTCATCTCCAGCTCCACTTTGCGTGTAAAAGGTAATTTTGAAATGTCATAGAAGTTAACGTTAGTGTTTTCTTGGTTTTGTAAGCTGCAAACGTTAACTGTTAAATGTTCGGTCGTGGTTAAGACAGTGTTAGTTAACGTTAACGTTGATGTGCGACATCAGTGGTGTCTTTTGGGGGGCTGAACGTTAAATGAAGGCTCTCTTTTAACGTAATTCTGGGCCATTTTGAGTGAGCGAAAACCCTAACTAAATCCAACATTAACGTTCGTTAGTAAGGTTAAATTAACTTGCTTGCTGCAGGCAGGTCTGTCATATCTGTGTGTGGCTGTTTACACAAGTGATGATTTTGCAGAAAAATATATGTTGGAAGAGTAATGGATTAATATATGACAAGAGTGCGCATTAAAAAATCTGTATCATTACAGGAGTTTTCACCTTTGTAAAAAAAAAACTACACTTTTAATCATTCAAACTTTGATTTTCATGCTCAAAGTTCATAAAAGAAACATTGATTCTAGTATTTAGCCAAAAATATTCAGAAAATATTATACATATAGAGATTATCTACCTACCCCTATGCTGTAAGTTATACATTATTGCAAAACAAAATAGATTTAGCACAAGACTGCTTCAATTACTGGCATGATGTCCATAACTTGTAGTTTAGCTCTGATAAAGTTGTAAATAGTTGTTAACAAGAGGGAAAAAAGTTGTAAAAAGGTGAAAATTGTAAATAGTTTAGATTGTAAAAAGTTTTGTAAAATGTAAAAAGTTTTCATAGTTTTCTTTTTGATTCACTGTCTTATTTGTTTGTTCCAAATGAATTTTTTATAGAAATGTAACATTTATTTGTATAAAAGCAATCAAACAAATAGTAAAAAAAAAAAAGTGAACAGTTACAACAACGGAGAGACAGTTCTGTATGAGGCGAGGATGGTGTCTGTGTGTCGGCGTTGCGCCACTGTTGTAGAGTAACGTTATTTGAATGGAAACATCAAACTAACGCACATTAAACTTACATTGTGTATGTACTTTTTGTTTTCAGATGAACTACTGTGAGTGCCAACGGATGACTCCCTAAAACCCCCGCAGCCTTGCTTACCAACCTGTGCACCTCCTTTCTACTGGTACTTCTATGAAATCGTTTATTTATTTATTTTTTTTATTTTTTTTAAGAACTACTAGTGCCAACAGTTGAACAGATGAAATCCTTTAAAGCCATGCAGCCCTTTTACACCTCTTTGCTATTGAGACATTTATGAGATCAAGATGAGATTTCTCATTTACTTGCTCTCATGATGTTTCATTGTGGTATCTGTGAGTTTATCAGTGCCTCAGTTTCAGACTATGTAAAGCACGTCAGGACCCATAGAAACATTAGCCGGGCAATTTTTCCATGTGGTTTTCCAGACTGTGGAAGAAGCTTTTCCTCTTACAATTCTTTAAATGTGCACTTGTCCAGAATTCACAGTGAAGGGAGAAAGCAGTCTTTTAATCGTCATATATCTGTGCAGTTAAAGTGTTCTTGGGAGTTTTGTGGCATAGAGTGTGGAAGCATAAAATGTCTTGTATCCCACCTTAAGTGTCACCTGCAAGAGGGTCTTGAAGTGACATGTCCTTACAGTGGATGTGCAAAGACTTTCAAAGTCAGATCCTCTTTTACATCTCATTTATCAAGATGTCACAAGCAGTGTGATGTTACACATATTGCTCAAAGTCATATCAGTGAGACAACAGAGTATGCACCTGCTGATTCTGATAATGGGCAGCCAGACATTGATAGTGAAGTCCAAACAGTGCAGCAAGATAGAGACTCTCTCCCAGGGTCAACCCAGGATGGATACACTGAAAACATGGCTCTTTTTTTCCTTGGCTTACAGGCAAAGTATCTTGTCCCTGCATCTACAGTCTCAGAGATTGCAAGTGAAATGAGAGTACTTCAGGATATGCAGCATGAGTTTACTATGGATTTGTTTTCAGAGGGTCTCCAGGAATATGGTGTGCCTGATGAGGCATTACAAAATCTAGGGAAACGTGTTTATGAGCAAAGTCCTATGCAGGCCACACTACATGCGAGTAGTGGCACCTTAACCACACACCACAAAAGACTTCAGTATTACAGGAAAGTTTTTAACTTGGTAGAACCAGTACAAATAACATTAGGTCATGATTACAAAGGCAAGACAAAACACTTTCATTATGTTCCCATTTTAGAAAGCTTAAAAGCTGTCTTGAGCAATGAAAGTGTACGGCATCAAATTCTAAATCCTATTCATGCCGACGATAGCAAGCTATGTGATATTGGAGATGGCTGTGTCTCTAAATCCAATGAATTGTTTGCATCTGATCCGCATGCTCTTCAGATCATGTTGTTTCAAGATGCTTTTGAAGTCGCTAACCCTCTAGGGTCTGCTAGGCAAAAACACAAAGTTCTCGCTGTGTATTACACTTTGGGTAATGTCTATGCACACAACCGATCCACTGTTGACTCAATACAGCTTGTACTTCTTTGTCTGGAGAAGAACTGTAAGCTGTTTGGACCTGAGAGTTTTTTTGATATTTTGATGTCAGACTTGCGTGACCTGGAGTCAACAGGCATTTGCATTGAAGGGAAAACCTTCAGAGGCAGTATTGCGTGTGTCATTGGAGACAATCTTGGGTCCCACTATCTTGGAGGATTTACGGAAAATTTCAGCTGTGCAGAATATTTTTGTAGGTACTGTCACATTAGAAAAGAGGATTTTCAAAGAAATCCTCTTTCTACAGCCACAGAGAGAACGCCAGCTAGTTATAGGGAATCATTGATGGAGTTGGAAAATAACCCAGATATGCAAATGCACAAAGGCATCAAGTCAAACAGTGTTTTGAACAAACTGACACATTTCCATGTTTGTGCACCGGGACTTCCACCCTGCCTTGCCCATGATTTATTTGAGGGCATAGTTGACTATGATTTGGCCATGTACTTGCAGTTCCTAGTAAAAACAAGGAAGTGGTTCAGTTACGATGTACTTAACAGCAGAATTGTTAATTTTACAGGAGAGAGTCAGAACAAGGCTAATGTTCTGCGTAACAATGGGACAAAACTTGGGGGGCATGCTGCTCAAAATTGGTGGCTTCTTCGGTTCTTGCCAGTACTGTTACATGACAGGATCAGAGACCTTAAGGATGAAGTTTGGCAACTCATACTGCTACTTAGGCAGGTGGTTGAGCTTGTATGTGCTCCCGCACTGTCAGAATCACAGGTTGCCTACATGAAGGTCCTCATTGAAGAGTACATAGAAACAAGGCATCTCCTCTTCCCACTTAAAAAGCTTAGACCCAAACATCATTACCTTTTACATTATGCAGATCTCACATTACAGTTTGGGCCATTAATTCGCACATGGACAATGAGATTTGAAAGTAAGCACAGCTATTTGAAGAGGTGTATTCGGGCAAGTAAGAACTTCAGAAACATCACAAAATCCCTTTCAGAGAGACATCAGTTGTTGCAGGCCTACCAAAGCAGAGGAAATTTTTTCTCCCCTGAGTTGATCATGTCTGACTGTACAAGGTTTTACCCAGAGTTGTATGATACTCAGATTAAGGGTGCATTGAAAGCATTCAATGTCACATCATCAAATGCGGTAGTGACAGACAGAATTACTGTACGAGGCACATGCTATGTAAATGACATGCTTGTCATTTTGAGCTGTAATATTGGAGAGTTAATTCTCGGGCTGATTGCATGCATTGTAGTGAAAGAACAAAAGACTGTACTTCTTGTGCTTAGGCAGAAAAAAGCAAGTCTTGATCCAGGTATTGGTGTTTTTGAAGTAGAGAGTGAGGGTGGTATTTTTATTTGCAAAGGACTTGATGAGCTTCTTGATTACATTCCACTCAGACACTACAGCAGAGGTGGCAGACTGCTGGTTGCGCTTAAACACAGTCCACCATGGAGTCTGTAAGGGAGAAGATCAGAAGCACACTGCATTCACTGGAAGAAGAGCAACTGGAAACTACTATCAGAAAGTTGACAGATGTTGGAGTCACAAATCTGGAAGACTGCACATTTTTAAGTGCAGCAGACTTGGATGGGATTTTATCATCTATACAGTCTAGGCGACTGATCAGTGCATTTTCCTCAGGTATGTTATGGGCTTGATCAGACATTGAACAGTACACTCAATTCTTTAATTTAGTTAAATTCAAATAAGCTTTATTGCCATGATCAATCAGAAACCTATATTTTTCAGCTAATACTACACACTGACTTTTCCCCCCACATAAATATGGCAGTATCTGAGGATGAGGGGGGTGCATAAACTTGGGACACGTTATTTCTTTTTTCAAAAAAAAAATCAATCTTTCTCTCTCTCACAAGTAAGGCTGCTCGATTATGGCAAAAATCATAATCAGAATTATATTGGTCAATAATGACATCATGATGATTTAACATTACTCAAAGATTTCGAAAACATGAATTTATTGAACTTTTTAACAGTGGATTTCCTTGATCTTTAAATATAATTTAATTGAAAACAAAAAAAAGCTACAATTATCTTGTTTTCATAATCGTGATTGAAAATACAACTTTACAATTGTATTAATTGCCCAGCCCTACTTACAAGTGACAGTTTGTTTGCTATTGTTCACCTTTTGGAGTCCACTTTTTAATAGTTTTTTCCCCCCTAGTGTCTCAGAGCACATTGGATGTGTCCTGTACTCCCAACCTTTGTAGTGTTACCAAGAATCTGATGGAGATGCCAACTGTGACGCATCCAGAGATGTTTCAAATCCCATGGCAGAAGTTTCCAGTTACAATGATGAATGCGCTGAAGGAGAAGAGGAGGCCACTACCAAAAGATAGAAGACACATGATCAGGATCATCATGGAAGACTTGATGGCTAAAGACACCAGACCAGGCAGAAGCAAGCTGAAACAAGTTGCACAACAGCTGGTTGAGAGATACCCTGATTCCTTTTTGGATAAATCTGGCACAAATATAGTGGGTCAAGGTTTTGCCTCCCTTGTTATGCAAATGGAGAATCGAGTCGAGAACATCAGGCGACAATATGCTTTCGGCACATCCAATGAACGGAGACCAAAGAAGAAATGCAAATCATCTGACCGTTACGGCTGTCGTCAGTGGCAACCCGAGTCCCCAAATGACTTTGACAACAATGAGGAAAAAAAGAAAAAGCTGCAAGACGCCTTTAAAGGAAATGTTTTACCTGAGAGCGACATTAAAAGATTAATGGCTGAAACATACTGCGCCCAGCGCATCACTTTGAATACCGAAGACAATGTACTCAAACTCATGGAAGAATGGCCATACCTCTTTGAAGCCACCTGTCTGCTTGACCACACAGAGAAATTGCTGGGATTTTCTGTTCAAACCAAACTTGTGAACCAAATTGAGGAGAAGGGCAAGACCATCATGGAGTTTCTTGTGAGCAAGGGAATCAGAGGAGTTACTACAGATCCAATAAAACTCCTCCAGGGCCTGATGGAGTACTTTGCGGAGGAGCCAAAGGTGCTGCTGCTAAACGAAGAAGTAAGAACACAGTATAAACTCATAATTTTATTGGAATTTGGTTTAGTAGGTAGGGAAGGTAGTGACGCACTGATACAAATGTTACCACTGCCAATACAGAGTCCTGAGCATTGCAGGGAAATTCCACAGAAAAACAACCTTTTGTGATTCAGATATGTCTGTCTTCACCTCTTACAGGATGCCTTAGCAGAACTGCCAAGCAACCCGTGCATCATAGTTGTGGGTAAGGATATTCATGTCTGCTCTTAAATATTTGAAAGTGCTATATATTTGTTTCATTGATTAAAAAATGTATTGTCGTTATTTACATGTTTTGCAGATGAAGGAAGATACAAAATATCAGTGGATGAAGTCACAGTAAACCACATCATCAGCTGTTCTCTGGTTGCTGTCAGCTATGTGTTCAGCCTCTTCTACGTGCTGAACATCATGTACCCCAAGGGAGCAGCCCTGACTCTGGAATTTATCCAGAGGTAGGCCTATGTTTTGACAAAGTTCTTTGTCCATTTTATTGTATATTTAGTTTTGCAATGCCATGCCAAAGTGACATGATACATTTTTTGTGTTGCCACAGGAGCCTACTGGGTATCAATCCAGAACGTGGGTCTAAAGCAGAAAAAAAGGGCACAAAACAGTACAACATTCCACCAAAACTACTTCGATTCCTGTCGGACCTGAGTGACTTCCAGAATCCTTGGAAGATTTAAAGGTCATTACACAAACTCCTTTGTTACTCACACTGTCTTATTCTGTTGAAATCTTGTACATTTGGCACAACTCTGTAAACACACTCTCACTCACACTCTCACTCACACTCACACAATTCAATTTTCAATTCAATTCAATTCAATTTTTCAATTCAAATGAGCTTTATTAGCATGACTGTGTGACACAATGTTGCCAAAGCATGAACATATTATATATAAATAACAAAACAAACAAACAAAACATATATGTATAGATCATGTCATATGTAGCATAGTCAATATAAATAAATAGATAAATAAACACAATCTATCCTAATAAATGAATAAATACAGTGGGTCTCTCTAGAGAATTAGCTGACTCTGGCGTTGTGAATAGCTAACACATATTTAGCCGCTAGTGTAGCTGTAATATCATCTTCTCCCAGTAAGAAGAACATTTTCTCAGTGTCACTCAGTTCAAAGAACGATGGAATCAAGATTTCAGATCTGGGCAGAAAAGTTTCTCTTATACTGGAGTATCTGGAGCAGAAGAGCAGAAAGTGTTCCTCATCCTCGATGTGCTGTAGGTCACAGTGTCTACAGATCCTCTGCTCTCTCTCTGTCCACACACACACACACACACACACACACACACACACGCACACACACACACACACACACACACACACACACACACACACACACACACACACACACACTCACACTCACACTCCTCTGCTCTCTCTCTGTCCACACACACACACTCACACTCCTCTGCTCTCTCTCTGTCCACACACACACACACACACACACACACACACACACACACACACACTCATCCTCGATGTGCTGTAGATCACAGTGTCTACAGATCCTCTGCTCTCTCTCTGTCCATGTTTGTCTATGTCTTCCTCTCTCTATCTCTAGATCATGGTCACTTAATCTGTATTTGGAGAGGATTTGTCTTTCTTTAAAATGTTTAATAAATAGATAACTGGCCAATTTAGTGGCTCTATTGAGGGTCGAGTAACATTGGAGTTTATTCTGGAGGGCAAAATGTGCTTTTAGTGATTCATCATGAGTGTCTTTTAGATGTTTCTCACTCACACTCACACTCTTACTCTCACTCACACTCTCTCACACTCACTCACACTCACTCACACTCTCACTCACACTCACTCACACTCTCACACTCACACTCACACTCACACTCTCACTCACACGCACACTCTCACTCACACACGCTCACTCACACTCACACGCTCACTCACACGCTCACTCACTCTCACTCTCACTCACACTCACACTCACACGCTCACTCACACGCTCACTCACACGCTCACTCACTCTCACTCTCACTCACACTCACACTCACACTCTCACTCTCACTCTCACTCTCACTCTCACTCGCACATTTTCCTTCTATCATGCAGGCTGTCCTTACACCCTTGCTTGCTTCATTTCTCATTTGGTCAGTTGGTTGTTTGCTAGGATGGCTGAATGTGCGATGCAGTGAAAGGCTTGGCTTAATTGAACTAAATTCATAGATAAGGAGGAAGTGAGATGCCATTTATGTTCCAAGTAAATTTCTTGGGATACATGTTCAATGCTATTGAAAGGGATACTCCACCGTTTTTTTCATATTAAACTATGTTATTCCCTTAAAGGGATAGTTCACCCAAAAATGAAAATTCTGTCATCATTTACTCACCCTCAAGTTGTTCCAAATCTGTATGAGTTTCTTTGTTCTGCTGAACACAAAGGAAGATATTTGGAAGAATCAAACAGATCAAATAGATCTCTGTCCCCATTGACTACCATAGTATATATTTTTTCCTACTGTGGAAGTCAATGGGGACCGAGATCTGTTGATTACAAACATTCTTCCAAATATCTTCCTTTGTGTTCAGCAGAACAAAGAAACTCATACAGATTTGGAACAACTTGAGGGTGAGTAAATGATGACAGAATTTTCATTTTTGGGTGAACTATCCCTTTAACTAAGACGAGTTGATACATACCTCTCTCGTCTCAGTGCGTGCACTCAATCGCTCTGGCGCGCTGCGACACTTTGATAGCACTTAGCTTAGCCTAGTTCATTCAATAGGTACCAAATCTCTGTTCGCCGCGCGCCAGAGCGATTGAGTGCACGCACTGAGACGAGAAAGGTATCAAATCGTATTAGTTAAGGGAATAAGATAGTTTAATATGAAAAAAACGGTGGAGTATCGCTTTAAAGCACCTCAGCAAGATCCGTTTTCTAATTAATATTTTGTTTTTGTTTTACAGCCATAGAAGTAGCATCTGGAACGGACAGAAAGGAGTATGGTGTGTTTGTGTGTCTCAGTTTCAACAGGCATGCTATTGTACTCCCATCACCAACTAGGCACTCAAAACGATGGAATTGTTAAATTGTGTTTTGTTCTTAATAGTTCATTCCATTTACTGTGACAAAATATTGGATATGAATAAATAAAAAATGAATTAATGTTTACCACTTTATGTAAGAGCATTTATTTCAGCTTAGAGAACAAAATATCACTGTGTCTATGACCAAACTGTCTGAACAAGCCCTCCGTATTGCATTACATCTTCAAGATGACACCAAGAGCTTTAGAAGGCCAACCCCTCACCTCCAGGGAAATGGGTCTATATTTCTGTTTAGAATGTTTTCAACCAAGAGTTATTATCATTATAGGTACACTGTTAACTAACAGAGAAGTAAAATGTCTATTTGCTGTAGGTATATTGCCTAAAGTTTTATTTTTACTGAAAAGTACAGTACAGGTTTTTTTTTTTACTATAGATACACTATTAAATGACAGAAAGTGTCCTTTTTTTTACTATAGATACACCATTAAATGACAGAAAGTGTCCTTTTTTTTTACTATAGATACACCATTAAATGACAGAAAGTGTCCTTTTTTTACTATAGATACACCATTAAATGACAGAAAGTGTCCTTTTTTTTTACTATAGATACACCATTAAATAACAGAACATTTCTGTTTTATTTACTGTGGGCACACTGTGAATTAACAGAATATTTCCGTTTTTTAATTACGGGACAAAGTCCGGGTAATGAGCTGCCAGTACTTTTTCTGTTATTTTACGGATTTATTTCTTAGAGTGTAGCAGTGAATAATTAATGCATTAAAAATGCTTTTATAATGCAATTTGTATAAAAGCTTTAAATAAAGTGTTACTGATATGTTTTATAATGATTGAATCTAAAAGTGTGTTGTGTGTGTGTGTGTGTGTGTGTGTGAATGTGTTGTGTTTGTCTCCTGCAGCTGGTCCCACAGTGAAGCCCTCAGTGTCTCTGCTGCCGCCCTCTTCTCTGCAGATCTCTGGAGACTCAGCCGCACTGCTCTGCCTGCTCAGCTCTTACTCTCCACAGGGGGCGCTGGTGAGCTGGACACTGGACGGGTCAGAGGTCACCGAGGGGGTTCTGACCAGCGCAGAGAGCCAGCAGGACGGCCGCTACAGCCGCAGTAGCGTCCTGACCCTCAGCAAAGCACGCTGGGAAGAGGGAGAGCTGTACGTCTGCAGAGTAACACATGATGGAGCTCCTCATGAGGTCTCGTTCCACAAGAGCTCTGAGTGCTGATGTTTCTCTCCTGAAGATGAGCCGTATCTGAGTGTCCTGTGTCAGGCAGGATTCACATGAGTCTAGTGCTGCAGCTGTAGTGATTTACAACTCAATACTGAAACTGAGTGTGTGTGTGAGTGAGTGTGTGTGTGATCTTTCAATCTGCTGTGTTTGCTGCAACATTCAATAAAGCTTCTCAACAAGTTCACTTTGTGTCTGACAACATCATTCAACTAACAGATGAAGATGCAGGTGCTTTTCAGAAGGTTGATGTAGCAGTAAATGTCAAATAAAGCTCTTGGGGTTTGAACATGGTCTCTGGAGACAGAGCTGCTCTATTCTGAGAGGATCACAATCACTCCACCCTGACAATGCAAATGGGGTTTTCAGTCTCACTCTTTGATTGGTTACATGATCTGGACTGGAACACTTTCACTTCTGCTGCACATTTACATTTAATAATGATGATTATTAGATATTGTGGCGACACTTTACTTGAAGCCTTTATGTATAATGCATTATAAAGGTATCAATAGCGTATGTTATAATGTCATTCATAAATAACTGTAACCAAAGTCAAAATGTTTTATAATATTTGCAAATTCATTGTTACATCTAGAATTGGTTGTTTATTGTCATGAGTTTTAATGCATTATACTTTTTTGGAGGTGTAACAATGAATAGATAATATTATAATATGTTAAAACCTTGGTTACAATTATTGATGAGATTATATATGCATCATAATGTGTAAAACAATATATAATTAATGCATTAAAAATACTTTTTATAATGCAATATGTATAAAGGCTTTAAAGTGTTACTGATATTTTTGTATAATTATTTAATCTAAAACAATGATATTAATATAAGAATAGAAATATTCCTTTCAAAAAAAAAAAAAAAAAAAAAAAAAATATATATATATATATATATATATATATATATATATAAATGAAATAAAATTTTAAACATATTTCCACACTGTGTCTCACTATGAGTTTATTCAGTTTATTACAGGTTTGTTTTTCCTTCATTTATTTCTACACTGAGTTCATATTTAGTTCATCTTTTATTGTAGAAATCATACATGGAAAAAAGAGATTTGACATCAGAATGTAAATGTTGCTCCTTTCTGTAGTTCAGTCAATGATACTGAATCTCTTTTGCTCATGTTGTGCTTATAATTCAGTGTTTTGTTCATTCTGTGTGATTCAATTGTGTTTTAACTCTGTTTGAAATTGAGTTACATTTTCAGTTCAGGAGAATATCTCAAAATTTAAGATATTTATGTTCAGAGTGAATAATTGCTGGAATTAAAGCAGTCAGATCGGCCTGATAATAGATAATATGTGTTATAACTGCTGTTACACTTATTGATGAGATCATACATGCATTTTAATGTATATAGCAGTGCATAATTACTGCATTAAAAAATACTTTAATAATGAAATATGTATGAAAGCTTTAAACAAAGTGTGTTGCGTGTGTGTGTGTGTGTGTGTGTGTGTGTGTGAATGTGTTGTGTTTGTCTCCTGCAGCTGGTCCCACAGTGAAGCCCTCAGTGTCTCTGCTGCCGCCCTCTTCTCTGCAGATCTCTGGAGACTCAGCCGCACTGCTCTGCCTGCTCAGCTCTTACTCTCCACAGGGGGCGCTGGTGAGCTGGACACTGGACGGGTCAGAGGTCACCGAGGGGGTTCTGACCAGCGCAGAGAGCCAGCAGGACGGCCGCTACAGCCGCAGTAGCGTCCTGACCCTCAGCAAAGCACGCTGGGAAGAGGGAGAGCTGTACGTCTGCAGAGTAACACATGATGGAGCTCCTCATGAGGTCTCGTTCCACAAGAGCTCTGAGTGCTGATGTTTCTCTCCTGAAGATGAGCCGTATCTGAGTGTCCTGTGTCAGGCAGGATTCACATGAGTCTAGTGCTGCAGCTGGAGTGATTTACAACTCAATACTGAAAGAGTGTGTGTGTGTGTGTGTGTGTGTGTGTGTGTGTGTGTGTGTGTGTGTGTGTGTGTGTGTGATCTTTCAATCTGCTGTGTTTGCTGCAACATTCAATAAAGCTTCTCAACAAGTTCACTTTGTGTCTGACAACATCATTCAACTAACAGATGAAGATGCAGGTGCTTTTCAGAAGGTTGATGTAGCAGTAAATGTCAAATAAAGCTCTTGGGGTTTGAACATGGTCTCTGGAGACAGAGCTGCTCTATTCTGAGAGGATCACAATCACTCCACCCTGACAATGCAAATGGGGTTTCAGTCTCACTCTCTGATTGGTTACATGATCTGGACTGGAACACTTTCACTTCTGCTTTAGTGAAGCAGCGCAGACAAACTGATAATTTATAGGAGATTAAAAACTTTATTATATAAAAATATCATAAAAAAGATCAAGATCAAGAATCAGCCGTTCTGACACTAATTGTTACATAATCATTACAAAGTTTCTGTGTCTCAAATGGAAAGCATCACGTCCAGACAGCAGAAGTGACTGAATGCAGTCTGTTCAGTTTGATTGACAGGATCGTATATTACACCTAAAACATGATGATCATATTGAAACACTGACTCGTTCTCTTCATAAACAGATTTTTGTATGACTCTTTAACACTGTGTGAACACATATTTACTGTTGATGTAGTGTAAATTCTGACAGTAATAATATCCTGTATCTTCAGTCTGGACTCCACTGATGGTGGAAAATACAAACATAAATCATTATTCAAACCTGGACAACGATTGCAGAATAGTTCTGAATGAATCGGATAACCGCAAAATCCTAGGAAAGATTGTAACGTCTTCAGGTTTGTTGGCACTGGCCATGTAGTGACGGCCTCAATCTTGTTTGGATCTGGGGCGACGCCATCTGCAGACACGATGTGCCCCAGGTACTGGGCCCTTGGCAGACAGATCTGGCACTTGTCAACTGAGAGTTTCAGCCCAACTTCACCCAGACGATCTAGGACCTTGAGCAGTCTCTCTTCGTGTTCCTCGAGACTTTTTCCAAACACTATCACGTCGCCAAGGTACACTAGCACTTGTAAGAAGTTCTTGTCACCAACAGCCTTTTCCATTAACTTTTGAAAGGTTGCTGGAGCCCCGGTAATGCCTTGAGGCATTCGTTCGAACTGGAAAAATCCTAACGGGCAAATGAATGCCGTTTTCTCTTTGTCCTCTTCGGACATAGCTATCTGGTAGTAGTCTGAACGCAAATCCAGTACAGGGAACCCCTGACTCCCTGTTAAGGCATTCAGTGCATCTTCAGAGCATGCACTGTAAAAAATGATTCCGCATTTTAGTTGTTTCAATGTAATTTTGTAAGTTGATACAACTTGTGGTTTCTGAATTTGTTAATTCAACTTAACATGTTAAGTTTTCACTGTCTCAACTAGTCTGCAAGTTGACATAACTAGAGTATTTGCCGCCTCAACTTAAAAACATATGCTGAACCAGTAAGGTTAGTTCTCATTTTTTATCGCGAGATGAGATCACGTGAAGCGCGAAACAAACAGGTCTCTCGCCTTGACTCCTTCATCGGCCATTGCTGGAGAGTTTATCGGCAGATGATTTAATTCTTCCACTATCATCAAATATGGTAAGTAAATATTTGTTAATATGATGTAATAACTTGTAAAATTACATATGAAGTAATCATCCATGTATTGTTCAATATCAAGACTGATATATGGATGAATGCTAAAATAGCCTAGAGAGCGGGAAATGCATGTCGTGAAAAATAACGCATTTCTACCATGTTTGTTCACTCTCATGTTCAAGTTATTTGCGCCAAAATCAGCAAGTCTAATCACCATTCAGGCAAAGCAGCGTCGACGCGTGAGTACGACAACAACGAGCTGACAAATAATGTAACGTTAATTTAATGTAAAACTGTGTGAGTGGTGCGGCAGGATTATCAGAATCCTCCGGTGTTCGAGATGGACGCGCCATAACTGAAAAGTTGTTGTACAGCTGTCTAGTTTTACTTATTAAATGTCGAACTTAAAAGACTGTGGTCAGTTATGTTTAGTTTATTGTGGGAGATTATGTAACTATAGCAACCGCTTAACCATCGCAGTGTTTTCCCCAGAACTAGTGAAATGCTTAGCAGCTAATACTGTCCTAATAAGGTCTTAATAGTAATGTCAATAAATATATATCCACAAATTTGTTGATGAACTATTATTGATCTAGTCTTGATCTTGATTGTGTATGTGTACTCGTTTTATTAAATGTTAGTTGACTTAATTGTTCTTTTCTTTTGCCCTTGACCAATAAAGTGGAGCAGCAATTTCTGTTTTTTCAAGACAACCAATGAACGCATTGTCAGAAGGCACTACAAGCTGAAGCACTGCCATCATGTAAGTAACTGTCTGCTTCCCTGCATCTATAAAGACTGTGTGTGTTCATTTAGAACTGAGTTTGCTCTAAAAAAAACATTTGTCCAGGGACCATACACAATCTGTCCGGCTCTGTGCTGCAGCTTTTACGTTGAACTGTGATCTTTATGCTTTCTCAGAGACCTGTGGCATTAGGAGAGTTAAAAAAGGATCCTCCAGAATCTGGTATGGAAAAAGAGGTGGCCGGTTCTTTTTTTGTGAGAGACAGGTAAAGTCCTACACTGCTGAAAATGGTGTTTAGATGAATATGTAGATATATTATTTTGCAGTGTTGTTTAACATGCTGCTGTTATGTTTGTGTCATTTAATATTAGTTTAGATCAGTGCAGAATTCAACATGCTAATTTCACTGGACCTGAGCAAGTCCTTTTATGAGGGTCTTGACTGGCATCTACCAAAACTGTTGTGTCTACCGTTCAAGCGCTTTGCTGACATTGCTGAAATGAGGACCATAATGGACAGCCTAGATAAAAATGTAAGTACATATATTTCTACTGTACTTTTTTCATAAACATTATGGGCACTTCCTTTCTTGCCATTTCTGTTGTCGTGCATATTTTTTATTAGTGCTGCAAAATATTGAAGAAAAAAGTAATATGTCATTTGTTAATGCGTATTTAAAATAAATTAAAATTAGTCACCTTCTAGTCAATCATTTTATAATGACATATTAAGTTTTATCTTTGATAATCAAAATTACATTTTGGAAGAAAAAAGTCCCCTGTGAAATCAATTTCTTTAGGCCTTAAAATATTGTAGCTTGATTGTAACATTTTATAATGCTTCATTTAGTGTACAGATGCAAAATGCCTCCGTTTATTCACAGTGTATAGTATTTGACCTAAGTCTCTCAGTTTAAAGGTTTTTTACAGGAAAGTTCATTCAAAAATGAAAGTTCTCTCATCAATTACTCGCCCTCATATTGTTCCAGGCCTGTAAGACCTTTAATCTTCTTCGGAACACTAAATAAGACTTGGTGTACTCATGTTGTGTTTAAGTGGTTGAGCTTCAGTGTTGTATGTGTGAAAGCACATTTTGAAGTTTGTCATTTTTTAATACAGCACACAGATTCCGAAGAAGATATGATCGGGGCACGACTCTAGGAATCATCACAGTGGTGGAAGATGTGATAGACCCAATTCCATGCAACTCTAGTGATGTGGCCCTTGTAATCGAGGAAGCAGTTGTTCTGCGAGGATTTGGTGACATACAAATGACATTGCTTTATGCTCTCAACATAAACTACCCCAGAAAACACCTCAGATACACTTTCGAGGTGATTCATGAACATTGGAGCTGATACCTGCAGTGCAAGAGTGCACTCTCTTAAAAATACATTGTTGAATTAAAGATGTTGTTGAGGTAAGGTATGTATTTCTACAAAGAGCCTGTGTTTTCATCTGTATTTTTTTGTTTACCCATGTTTTTACAAGTTCTCTGCATCAAGGGCCTGACATCTTTTTCATTGTTTAACTTTGTTTAATTTTACTTGGCTAAAACATATATTAAGATTTCATGTGGTTTAAAGTTATTTCACAGTTAAAGAGGTATTATTAATGTGAAAAATCTTAAAGCGTTAGTTTAACCTAAATTAAAATTATTTTGTTAGATGTTAGATCTCTTGTTGCTCCAAACCTAAAAGACCTTTGTTTATCTTTGAAACATAAATTAAGATATTTTTTTAAATGAAATCTTTGATCTTTCTGTCCCTCCTTTGACATCCTACTCAACTAGCACTTTCAAGGTCCAGAAAAGACATCCTTAAAGTAATCCAAGTGACTTCAGTGGTTTATATATTTGTTTACATGCAGCAGTGTCAGCTTTCGCGTCGACACAAGAATCATGTGCTGCTATGTTCTTGTAAACATTTGATGGAGAAAATGATTTAATAAATAAAATGGAATGCTTCATAAAACTTAGGTTAAACCACTGGAGTCACTTGGATTACTTTAAGGATGTCTTTTCTGGACCTTGTAAGTGCTAGTTGCTTAGGCTGTCAAAGGAGGGACAGAAAGCTCACCGATTTTATTAAAAAGATCTTCATTTGTCTACCAACAATGGAAAGTATTAACAGGTATTAACAGGTGAGCAACTTTTTTTTGTGTGAACTGAGACTTTAAGATTTTTCACATAAATATACCCCCTTGTGGAATAACTTTAAAACACATGAAATCTTAATATATGTTTTAGCCAAGTAAAATTTTAAAAAAATTAAGCAATGAGAATGCATGTCAGGTCATCAATGCTGAAAACTTGTACAAACATGAAAAAAATCCCACATGAATACACCTTCTATGCATTTTTCAAATACATTTTTATCTTTAAACTTCATGCAATTGTGATATAATTGTATTCCTTTGAATATGTTAACAGTTTGTTCTTAACATTTATTGATTTGTAAGGAACAATAAAACCATTTGTATGGAAAAATCTGTTATTTATTTGGTTGAGTGTGCTATATTGCAAGTTGAGAAAATATGCTAAATTAAGTTCAATGAACATGCACTTTAGTACAGATAATTTGAAAATGTAAGTTATCGTATTTCAACTAATCTTTACAAGTCCAGGTAACTTGAAAATGTAAGTTTTCGTATTTCAACTAATCTTTACAAATCCAGGTAACTTGAAAATGTAAGTTATTGTATTTCAACTAATCTTTACAAGTCCAGGTAACTTGAAATAAGTTGTTGGCTCAACTATTTTAACTATGTCAACTAAACTTTTTAAGTTGAACATACTTAGTAGATTAAGTCAATAAAACTTAACTGAGTCAAAGCAAAAAAATAACTAAAAAATGTAAGTTGAGTGAACAAATTTTTTTTTACAGTGTGGTGTTGTATACTGGTCAGGTATGGTTCGGCTATTCAACAGTTTGTAATCTATGCACATCCTAATAGCCCCAGTCTTCTTTCCGACTACAACTATTGGGGATGCAGAGGGGCTTCGTGTCTCTGTTATGATCCCTGCCTGCAGCAGTTCTTGTAAGTGCTTTCTCACGTCTTCGATATCTGCAGGGGCCAGCTGGCGTGATCGTTGACGGAAAGGCTGGGAATCAGAAAGTCGGACTCTGTGCTCTACTCCTCTTGCTAATCCCGCGTCCGACTCATGCATTGAGAAGACATGAGACTTTTGAGCCAGTTTCTAATATAATCTGTTCTTCCATTGTTCTGAGTTAGGAGAGTCTCCAAAGTTGATCATGCTCTCATCAAAGTCAGAGGAAGCAGTCTCCTTAGGGGGAATCGTCACAACTGAATCAATGTGGTACACACATCCAATCACTGTTTCCACAGGTATGGAAGTTTCTCTTGAAGATTCATTCTTGAATAGTATTCTCAAGCTGTTGACATCCAATGCCCTGCTGGGCACAACCATGGGATGAACAATCACATCAGCAGATAGACGGCTGCTGGTGATGAGTCTTTCATCACTTTTTCTCTTTGTTAATCTGGCAGTTATAACACAGTTACAGCAGCCAAACAAAATCTAAAGTTAAAACTTTAGGGGGTCAAGAGCCCAACTAAAGCAAACACTGATCACCATAATGGTGGCGTAAAAAAAAGATTTTCTCCTTTGGTGATTCTGCTTGTTAACATCAGGTGTCTTCAGTACTGATCAATCATCACTCAACGAATCACTTAATTAGCTCATTAACTTTAACACTCTTGAGTGTTAATTTAACACTCATATGTTAACACTTTAACACTCTTGATTGTGGAGCCAAATAAACTCCCAGGAGAGTTAATGTAACACTGGAGTTTTTGCTGTGTTGTTGATTAACATGTGAACACTTTTTAATAAAATAGCAAAACATATATTTACAAGGTAGATGTAAAGAAATCTTAATAGGTCAATATAAGACTTCTCATTAAATTATTTATTATTGTTTTTTTATTAGTGACACATTTGGGGAGATGATATATTCCAAAACTTTCTGAAAATACAGTATGAGAATTAACTGCACAATTACTAGAAATGTTTACCTTGGATATTATACAATTTGCGTGTATAATTTTTTTTGGGAAAAATAAACATTTTTTTCCAAGATGTTTCCAACTCTAACTATGAACCAATTCTGTAGAATGTGCCATATAGCCTATTTGAACAGGATTTGTTACCGGAGGATTTGGTAAAGCTATCCGGCTCCGTCAGGGTCTTTGTTCATCGTCGGTCTCGCAGTTCCACACAGGCTTAACTAATCGAGGTCGCTGGCCGCTAACTTGTTAGCAAAGTCCATGCAAAAGCATTAGCCACTAAGTCAGCAGCTAACTTAAACTTATTTCTGTCTTATTTATTTTATTTATTTATTTGATAGGGACAATGCACATTAATGAACATCTGCATTGAAACAACAAAAAACAGACGTAAACATGCCAGATTATAGCCACGGGGCTAATTTACATCTGTAGTCCCTAGACAAATTACAGAAATACAAAGATTATAACATACAAAAATAACAAAAATGAATAAGTATAAGCAAAGTAAAAGAAGAGTCACTTAATGGTCACAAGACTGGTTTGCTCTAAGCCACACTTTGAGTTTGGTTTTAAATATAGGAAATGTGGGACATTCCCTGACAGTGATGGGGATACTGTACCATAACTTACAGGCCTTCACAGACAGAGCATTTTGTCCAAAGGCTGTTCTTCTGAAAGGCACCTCACACGCTCACAGTCACCTCTAGTGGAGGCCCGTGTCCTGGCACCACTGTGAGTCTTTGGTTTAAAGAAGTCCGACATGGGAGGTGGGCTAATCCATTTAACACTTTATAAACAAAACAGGCATATTTAAAATGTTTAAAATTCTCAAGGCTTAATAGATTATGCTTTTGTAAAATATCACAAGTATGGAAGGACAAAATTAAATTTTACTGTACTTGATATTCTTTTTACATGTTTTTTTAAAACTTAATGTGGAATCAAGGGTCACACCAAGGTACTTAAATTTCAAGACGATTTCTAATTCTTCTCCTCTTAAAAATACACCAGATTGTTTTATGTCGCTGGACTGTTTAGTGAACATCATACAAACTGTTTTTTTAGTATTGAGTAGCAGACAGGATTTAAAAAGCCATTAATTTACAGGGACCAGAGCAGAGGTCAGGATGGCAGAAGCCTCTTGAACACTTTTTGCACCTGTGTAGATGACTGCGTCATCAGCATACATTTGAAATTCAATATCAACACAAGTGTTTGGAAGGTCATTTATATATAAAGAAAATAATAAGGGACCAAGTATTGACCCTTGAGGCACACCAACGGGGACATCTAGGAAAGACGATTTGACACTGTTAATATTCACACACTGTTTTCTTGAGTCCAAGTAAGATTTAATCCATTGGATGGCATTTGAAGAGAAGTTAAAATATGTCAGTTTAGATAATAAAATGTCATGATTAACAGTGTCAAATGCTTTTTTTAGATCTAAAAACACAGCACCGACACAAGCATTATTGTCCAATTTACTTTTTACTTTTTCTACAAACAAACGGTTGGCAAATTCAGTCGAGTGATTGGTACGAAACCCAAATTGCATAGGATGCAAGGGAGAGTGGCCTTTATTTAGATGTTCATTTATAATTTTAGCAACCCACCTCTCAGCGATGTAGTTGGCTACATTTAATTTATCACCAGATTTAAAGATTGGGGTGACTAAGGCCATTTTCCTAGCCTGGTTAAAACCAGACCCTTCTCAGTTGAAACTGAGTGTAGGGTCTGGAGAAGCTATGTAGACAAATCATTTCCAAAGGGGCGTCACCAACCGACGTAGCTCAGCTTGATTGACAGGTGATCTGACCAATCATACTTCGCCATCCGCCATTTTGTCCGACAAAGCAGTCAGGAGAGTAGATTAACAGGATTTGAACTTGAAAAAACGGAGTGTACTGACGCCTTTCCGTGGTTAAAACAACATTCCTTCTTATGTTTGTTCATGTTTATTTGAGGCTATAAATTAACTAGAAGGAAGAGATGATCGGTTCACAAGAACAGCTTTAACTGATGCTCTACAGCAGTGGTTTTCAAACTGTGGGTCGCGACCCACTTGTGGGTCACACAGTGAGAAACGGTGGGTCGCACAAAGGCACTTACTTCGCTGCAGCGAAATTTACGTTATGATGAGTGAAACAAAACCAGTCCGATTAATGACCAAACGACTTTTAAGTGAGTTTTAGCTCCCGCCAAAGTTAATTTTTGTCCCGCCAAAGTCTTATTTGATCGGTGAGTAGCCTAATGTAGATGAACTGCTGCGCTTGTGACAGTCACAGTGCATGTTTAACTGAAAGAACAAACAGAGAGAGACTCGGTCGCCCGCGCGCGGTCTCTCTCTCTCTCTTCTGAGCCAGGCGAGTAAACAAGTCTTCACCGTCTCCAAACTAAGCGCTGTCTTGCTCTCTCTCCCTCGCACATATTAATCAAAATAAATCGACACGGTGGTAAAATGTCGAAAGACAAAGTTTCATGTTGAGCATTCGGAGATTTTTTTCCCTTAATTACCGCTGGGTGAATTGTGCTAAATAAGTTGTTGCCTTATCTTCTCTGAAAAGCGTCCCCGACATTCAGCTGACATAAAACAACACTTTAATTAAACGAATAAAACTATCCAGTGATGAAATGTTTTCTGTGTTGACACAAATCTTGGATGTCCATGTCCTAAATGCTGGGATAATCTCACAACACGCACGACACGTCCAGTTCGCGAACTAATGACTCATTTGAACCGATTCATTTTAATGAATGGTTAAAACAACTGATCTTTCCAACAGTGAACTCGGGACAGAAGACGTCTGAATCGGTGTATAATCAGTAAAACTTTACAATAAGGTTCTATTTATTACATAAATTACATAAAAAGTACAGTTTGCTTACTCAAGCATAAGCTTTAAAATAAATAAAACCCCTTGTTTTTTTTTTTGAAAAGCATATGACTACATTTTTCCACACAGTGCTGTCAAGAATCGATAAGAGAATCGTTAAAGAATCGGATTGATAATCAGAATCGTCGGTGGCATTATTATTATTGATAAAATCTTATCATTTACCATCCCTATGTGAAGACGGTAACATTATAATCAAACATTAAAGAACATTCATGTTTTTTAAGTTTTTTTAAGAGTTAAAAGTTTAAAATATTTTGCTAACATGAGGTCTTGTCACTGTCAGTCTTTTTAGTGCAAAACTAGGGTATGCAGATTACAGTTTTTTACAATCGCTATGACAGATTTTTCAATACATTTAACAAGTTTCCTAAACTCTTAACGCACCAACACACCTAAAACACACAATTGGCAAAACGGTTAATTTCATGCTCAAAATCACACATTATAAACTAAACTGCAAAACTAATTTTCAAAATACAATAATACACTAACACAATACACCATGTCTACCAAAACATTAACACATGTTCTCTTCCACCAGGAACATTTAGTCAATCATAGCACAATGTCATAAAAAACACTAACATCAGATGGAATTACAGAAACTGCATTATTTTATATGTGTCAGGTCTGCCCTTATACAACAGACATATTATTCTATATATATATTATACTATATCTATTATATCTATAGATATTGTATTGATCATAGATTGTGTTTTGCACTGCAGTTTCTTTTGAAGTCTCTACATTTTTGTTTTGTTTGTAATGTAAATGCAATTTGTTGTTTTTTTGCAGCAGAAATTCAATACAACAAAATAAATGACCCTTCTTAGAGTAGCTTTATGGAATGTATGGTTTATGAAAAAAAGAAGACAGAGACAGAATTGCTGCTGTAACGGCTTTATTTGCAACAGGACATTTTTGCAAGATAACAAAAATATGCAATATAGCTGCCATTTACAGTATTACTGTATGTGAAAATACAAAATATACAAACAGAAAAGGTCATCTTCTAATCTGCACGGTCTTCTGCATTTGTCCACATGTTCTCATCCACATCACACCTGATATCTTCCCTGGCAAGGTATCTTGGGATGAATCTTTTACAGTAACATGCCTTATCCACCCCTGGCAGTGTTCAGCTGTGATGTCTTGGTATACAGCATCTTCTGCATACAGGAGGGACATTTGGTCCTGTGGACTATGGTCAAAAACCTTTCATCTCCAGGCTGAGGAAACTCCTCAATGGGGTTGAGGAAAGGGAAGTAAGGGGCAAGGAAAATGGTCATCATCCTCTGATGGGCGTCAAACCAGGCTGTGACTAGACGGGAATGGTGGAATGCCACATTGTCCCATATTTGCATAACTTCAATCAGCTGTTTCTCACTAGCAATGGAATAATGTGAAAATACAAAATATGCGAACAGAAAAAGCACCAGAAGAAAAAAAAAAGATCTTCTAATTATTTGCATAATTCAATCAGCTGTTTCTCAGTAAGAATAGAATAAAATACAGGGGATATATTTGTGTTTCAATTCTCAATATAAACAGCGGTTTACCTTGACTTTAGCCTGTAAGGTTAGGTTTAGAACATGGTGTTATCTGTTCTGACATACAGTGTTAAAGCATTGGTAAATTTGGCAGTAAAAATCCATTGTTTTGTTCTTGTTTGATCTTGTGTGTAAAAGAAGTTCAAGCATTTTAAATTTGTGTTAATTGTATGCATTTTGTGTTAAAGCAACAAGAAATGTGTTAATAGTATAGCTTACACAGGCGGATGTAGTGCTAACTGTGTTAAGAGTTTTGGAAAATTGTTAAATGTATTGAAAAATCTGTCATAGCAATCGTAAAAAACTGTAAATCATTACAACAATACTTTAAATCATTGGTTATTAAAATTTAATTAAACCATTAAAATGGAATCAAGAGAAAAAAAGATAATTTGGTTAAAAAAAATTACACTATTTCATAGTACCCTAAACATGTAATTCATTTAAATTTTTAAATTTTAAGTTATTGTTAAATTGTATAAGTTTCATGATTTCAATTAAAGTTTTTTTCAACTGCTTCCATACATTTTCAAAACTTTGCCTCTTTTTTTTCAAAACTTAACACAAATCCAAGAATGGCACACACAAAATGCAAAACGCCTCACATCTCTTGCAAAATGAAGCACTGCATTCAGAATATCACAAAAGCAAACATATGTCTCACGTTGCAAACACCTTTGCCATAATATTATATTTTTGGATACATCATACACACACACATACACACATTTTTGGATACATCATACACACAGTTATTCAAAACCTTCTTTCATGCGCTGCTATGTACATTTCTGTACAAGGTTAAAAATAATTGGCAGAGAGATGTTGAAAAATTCACGGTAAACACGAAAGCAAGATTGAAACCAAACTATTTATTTTTTAATGTAAGCATTTGTGGTTGTGAATACAGTATTACGCAGTCCGAAAAACCTATAACTTGACCTTTGGCCTGTTTATAGTCCTATTCTAAAGCCATGATTGTTTGGTGTTCAGTAAAGCAATGAGTGTTTGCACATGTGAGGAGTGTGTGTGAGACACTGATGAATTACTGTGGCATTTTGTGTTTGAAAAAAGGAAATCAAGATATTTCCTGTTTTTTTTTTTTTTTTTTTTTTTTTTGTTACATAGAGAATTGTGTGTTGTGGTTTGCAAAAAGTGTTTTATGTGTTTATTTCAGAATTGAAAACTTCGAAGTCGAAGGCTGAGAATCAGTGTACCCAGATTTTGGTGTGTGTGTGTCAGGTTTCAGAAATTGGGTGACAAGTAAGGATTTTGTGTGTAAGCAATTGAAAAAAGAAAACTGTAATTAGACATGCTTTACAGTTTTTCTCAATAGTTTGCACACAAATACTGGTACTTGAGACACAAGGACCAGAACATGTAACTCATTCACCAACCCCCTGAACCAGTTCTGCTAAACTACAAGCACAATTCCTGCTTTACACTCAAACTGCAGATCTAAAACACACTTTTTTCAAAACACTACACACAATTCTCTGCTTTTGGCACAATTTTCATGCAGAAAATCTCTTGTTTTCACAAGGAACACACTGCCATTCAGATATGCACACACTCATCACATGGGCAAACACCCATCACACAGTTTTACAATTAGCAATCAGAGCTTTAGCATGAAAGGGCCACAGGTGAGTTCATCAATGGAGCAATGGATGCCAACATTGGATTTTTTTTTTTACTGTAACTGTATACAGTCAATTCTTCTGTTGTTTTGTATGTAGACCACTGTATGTCCTACTTTGTGTTGGTTGGGATGTACAGTGTGTACATTGTTTTTGTGGGAAAAATAAAATATATTTGTTACTGTGTATTTGTGTGTTCTGAGTATAAAAACAATATTCTCAGATATTTTACAACACACTTATGTATGTACTGTCTGTAGTAAGTGTAACACTGAACAAAAAAAGGTCTAAGTCATTATGATGAATGGAGAAGAAGTGTTTTACACTCATCATAGTGTTTTACATTGAGCACATCAGTGTTCAACTGGTTCTTATAAATGTCTGTTCATATGATGGTTTGTGTGTGTCATTTGAAAACAAAATACCATTTTGAGAAGAAATAACATTGTTTTGAATGTAAAGTTTCATTTTGCAGGAGAATTGAGGGGTTTTGCCCATTGTGTGTGTGTGTTTTTTGATTTGTGTGTAGAGTTCTGAGAATATGAGGCATGCTTTCAGAAAATGTGTGTAAACAATCGAGAAAAACTGTAATACTAACATTTACATTTCATTGAACCATTAAAATGGGAGTCCAAAAAAATGTAAACGGTAAAAAAACAGAGTACATAAAAATCAAAACGAAAAAAATAAAAATAATGAATTTGGAATGTGGGGAAAAATAAAACTGATTTCATAAGGCCCTACAAGCAGCTTTTAGTTGCATTACTGCCACTTTCTGCTCCGGACGGTGACATCACGTACCAATCCTTGGGCTGACACGGGAGAAATTTACTTGATGGAAAGATGCACACACTCCCGACACTGCTTTTGTTATAGTTATGGTTTTATATAGTTATGTTGTCAGGGTTCTGTCACTCCTGTCTAGTTAAATTCCTGATTTTGTGACAGAGCTCTGACACTCCCGGTTTTTGTCTCGTCTTACGAGCGCTCGAGACGTGCACACACTTGTCTACGTGCCGTGTTGCATGTGCGGGGTGTGGTGTTTGGATCCCGGCACATCGGTCTAGTTTGGTTTCGGTTCTGTGTCAGGATTCAGACATCCATGCTACGTGTGTTTGTCTTCTGTTGTGAGCACACGGGATGAGCTCACGCTCTGTCTTATATTGTGTAGCACACAGCTTGTGTTTTAGACTAGCTGTGTGCTTTCATGTTGTCAGGGGCGGACTGGCCATCGGGAGCACCGGGACATTTCCCGGTGGCCTGACGGTCGTTCTGGCCTGCCGGCTGCCGCTGTGCAGACGATCAGCCTGGCATGTGATATACTGGTGTGCAACTACGAATTAATTGACGGATCTCTCAATCGACGAATCAGGCAATGGCGGAGTGAAAATGACACTCCCACCCAACGTCAGCGACGCACTGTCTGCCTACAGGGAGAGTGAAAGGCTAATGGCGGCCCGCCTATTTCACTCAGGAAACTTGTCTATATCTGACTAAATCGTTCACAGACGCAGCAAGCAAGCTGCTGCAAAATCCCAGCCATGTTCGCCAGTAAGGGAACAGGTCGGTCAAGATTACATTTACATTATATTTATAATAATTTGGCAGACGAACGCTTTCATCCAAATCACTATAATCACAATAGATAAAATTAAACCAACAAACGAGCAACAATATGTAAGTGCTGCTGTGCTGTGTCAAGTCTCGTTTCGTCTACATGTAGCATATTTTTTATATAATAAATAAAAATGAATAAAAAGTAGACAGAATAGTGTTAGTGCAGGGCTCGACATTAAGGCTTGTCTGCTTGTCCGGGACTAGTGGATTTTTTTGTAGGACAAGTGGAATAGAAAATTAGTTGTCCCACTGGACAAGTTAAATTTCAAACAAAATAAAATGCCATGTTACTTCACGTTATGTGCCACTGTCACATGCCTGTCCTGTCTTGTGTAGCACATGTGGTGTTTGTGTTCCTGTCACTGTTTGACCCCACCCTCCTTGTTATCTCATTATTGGTTTCATTTGCCCCACCTGTTGTTCCTTATTACCTGCCTGATTTGTCCCTTTTATAAGTTCCTTTGTGTTTGCAGTCTGTGTCGGATCGTTGTCTTGTTTACGTCTCCCGCTTTCCCGTGAAACCCCGGTATGTTGCTTTGTAGTTGTATTTTTGGTTATTTCATGTTTTCCCCCTTGAGGGTTTTTGTTTCATTTCATGTTTCTTTTATTTAATAAATATTCTTTCTGCACTTGAGTCCTCTCCTTTAGTTTTTCTTTAGTTATACGTGACAGAACGATCCGACCATGTTAAGGACTCAGCAGAAAGATTCACGACACCCACCAGGCCCTCCTGTCTCGTGCCCCCACTACGATCGCATTATTCGTTTTCAGACACTAAGTGCCCTCCGCCAACAAGGGGCTGACCTGAGGAAGTTTGCGGGTGAATTCCTTGGAGCGGCGGAGGGTTTAAAACTTAATGACGGGCCTCTAAAGGACCTCTTCTTTTACGCACTCAATGAGCCCATGGACTGGGTTCTCAGGAGGGCGTATGATGGCTGTACGTTTGAGGCTATGGTGGAGGGTCTCGCTCGCTTGCAGGAGCGAGAGGCCAGGAAGAGGGTCCCAGTTCCGGTGGCCTCAGTGCCGGTGGTCCCGAGTCCAGTGGTCCCAGTTCCGGTGGTCCCGAGTCCAGTGGTCCCAGTTCCAGTGGTCTCGAAACGGAGGAGGAAGAGGAAGACTCCCTCCGTGACTGTTCCGGTGGTCCCTGTTCCGGTGGTCCCTGTTCCGGTGGTCCCTGTTCCGGTGGTCCCTGTTCCGGTGGTCCCTGTTCCGGTGGTCCCTGTTCCGGTGGTCCCTGTTCCGGTGATCCTGCTCGCACTGCCTGCACCACCTCAGCGATCCGTCACGTCTGCCCAGCCAGAGACTGTTCACGTCACGTCTGCCCAGCCAGAGACTGTTCACGTCACGTCTGCCCAGCCAGAGACTGTTCACGTCACGTCTGCCCAGCCAGAGACTGTTCACGTCACGTCTGCCCAGCCAGAGACTGTTCACGTCACGTCTGCCCAGCCAGAGACTGTTCCTGAGCCTATGTCTTCGGACAAGATGGTCGTCGCTGCCGCCGAGCCTGTTCACGTCACGCCTGCCGAGCCTGTGTCCCCTGACAAGATGGCCGCCGTCGAGCCTATGTCTTCGGACAAGATTGCCGCCGCAGAGCCTGTTCACGTCACGCCTGCCGAGCCTGTGTCCCCTGACAAGATGGCCGCCGTCGAGCCTGTGTCTTCGGACAAGATTGCCGCCGCCGAGCCTGTTCACGTCACGCCTGTCGAGCCTGAGTCCCCTGACAAGATGGCCGCCGTCGAGCCTGTGTCTGAGCCGGTGGTGTCTGTTCCTGAGCCCTCAGTGACCGCGACACTGGCCATTATGGCCACAGCCATGTGGTGTGTGTGGGCTACGCACACACTTGAGCCGGTGGTGTCTGTTCCTGAGCCGGTGGTGTCTGTTCCTGGGCCGGCGGTGTCTGTTCCTGAGCCGGTGATGTCTGTTCCTGTTCCTGAGCCGGAGCCAGTGTCTGTTCCTGAGCCGGAGCCAGTGTCTGTTCCTGAGCCGGAGCCAGTGTCTGTTCCTGAGCCGGAGCCAGTGTCTGTTCCTGAGCCGGAGCCAGTGTCTGTTCCTGAGCCGGAGCCAGTGTCTGTTCCTGAGCCGGAGCCAGTGTCTGTTCCTGAGCCGGAGCCAGTGTCTGTTCCTGAGCCGGAGCCAGTGTCTGTTCCTGAGCCGGAGCCAGTGTCTGTTCCTGAGCCGGAGCCAGTGTCTGTTCCTGAGCCTGAGCCTGTTCCTGAGCCGGAGCCAGTGTCTGTTCCTGAGCCGGAGCCTGTTCCTGAGCCTGTTCCTGAGCCTGTTCCTGAGCCTGTTCCTGAGCCTGTTCCTGAGCCTGTTCCTGAGCCTGTTCCTGTGTCTATGTCTGTTCCTGGGCCGGTGGGGCCAGTTCCAGTGCCCGAGCCGGTGGTGCCAGTTCCAGTGCCCGAGCCGGTGGTGCCAGTTCCAGTGCCAGTTCCAGTGCCCGAGCCGTTGGTGCCAGTTCCAGTGCCCGAGCCGTTGGTGCCAGTTCCAGTGCCCGAGCCGTTGGTGCCAGTTCCAGTGCCCGAGCCGTTGGTGCCAGTTCCAGTGCCCGAGCCGTTGGTGCCAGTTCCAGTGCCCGAGCCGTTGGTGCCAGTTCCAGTGCCCGAGCCGGTGGTGCCAGTTCCAGTGCCCGAGCCGGTGGTGCCAGTTCCAGTGCCCGAGCCGGTGGTGCCAGTTCCAGTGCCCGAGCCGGTGGTGCCAGTTCCAGTGCCCGAGCCGGTGGTGCCAGTTCCAGTGCCCGAGCCGGTGGTGCCAGTTCCAGTGCCCGAGCCGGTGGTGCCAGTTCCTGTGCCTGAGCCCTGGCCGCCCGAGGGGTCGTCTCCGCCGTGGCCGCCCGAGGGGTCGTCTCCGCCGTGGCCGCCCGAGGGAAAGTCTCCGCCCTGGCCGCCCGAGGGGTCGTCTCCGCCCTGGCCGCCCCAGGGGTCTTCTCCGCCCTGGCCGCCCGAGGGGTCTTCTCCGCCCGGGCCGCCCGAGGGGTCTTCTCCGCCCTGGCCGCCCGAGGGGTCTTCTCCGCCCTGGCCGCCCGAGGGGTCTTCTCCGCCCTGGCCGCCCGAGGGGTCTTCTCCGCCCTGGCCGCCCGAGGGGTCTTCTCCGCCCTGGCCGCCCGATGGACTCTCTGTTCCGCCCTGGCCGTCCGATGGACTCTCGGCTCCACCCTGGCCTCCAGAACTGTTCATTTTCCCTGCCCCACCCTGGTCTGTCTCTTTTGTTCCCCCTGTCCCACCCTGGTCTGTCTTTCCTGTTCCCCCTGTCCCCCCCTGGTCTGTCTTTCCTGTTTCCCCTGTCCCACCCTGGTCTGTCTTTCCTGTTCCCCCTGTCCCGCCCTGGTCTGTCCCTCCCTGGTCTGTCCCTCCCGTCCCGCCCTGGTCTGTCCCTCCCGTCCCGCCCTGGTCTGTCCCTCCCGTCCCGCCCTGGTCTGTCCCTCCCGTCCCGCCCTGGTCTGTCCCTCCCGTCCCGCCCTGGTCTGTCCCTCCCGTCCCGCCCTGGTCTGTCCCTCCCGTCCCGCCCTCGTCTGTCCCTCCCGTCCCGCCCTCGTCTGTCCCTCCCGTCCCGCCCTCGTCTGTCCCTCCCGTCCCGCCCTCGTCTGTCCCTCCCGTCCCTTGTGGAGCGTCTGGTAGCCGCTCCTTAAGGAGGGGGTAATGTCACATGCCTGTCCTGTCTTGTGTAGCACATGTGGTGTTTGTGTTCCTGTCACTGTTTGACCCCACCCTCCTTGTTATCTCATTATTGGTTTCATTTGCCCCACCTGTTGTTCCTTATTACCTGCCTGATTTGTCCCTTTTATAAGTTCCTTTGTGTTTGCAGTCTGTGTCGGATCGTTGTCTTGTTTACGTCTCCCGCTTTCCCGTGAAACCCCGGTATGTTGCTTTGTAGTTGTATTTTTGGTTATTTCATGTTTTCCCCCTTGAGGGTTTTTGTTTCATTTCATGTTTCTTTTATTTAATAAATATTCTTTCTGCACTTGAGTCCTCTCCTTTAGTTTTTCTTTAGTTATACGTGACAGCCACTCATTACGTCTATAATTTTACATATTTAATTTTACCGATTTGAGACGTCGCATAACTGCCAGATTCAAACTGTGCTTTCGCGCGTTGGCTGGCGCTGAGCCAGAGTCGGACGCATACAGCGCTGACATATATCACAACTAAGCAGTGTTTTCAACCTCATAATGTTTATTTTAGGTTTCAGATATTTACAGTTTTTTACAATCGCTATGACAGATTTTTCAATACATTTAACAAGTTTCCTAAACTCTTAACGCACCAACACACCTAAAACACACAATTGGCAAAACGGTTAATTTCATGCTCAAAATCACACATTATAAACTAAACTGCAAAACTAATTTTCAAAATACAATAATACACTAACACAATACACCATGTCTACCAAAACATTAACACATGTTCTCTTCCACCAGGAACATTTAGTCAATCATAGCACAATGTCATAAAAAACACTAACATCAGATGGAATTACAGAAACTGCATTATTTTATATGTGTCAGGTCTGCCCTTATACAACAGACATATTATTCTATATATATATTATACTATATCTATTATATCTATAGATATTGTATTGATCATAGATTGTGTTTTGCACTGCAGTTTCTTTTGAAGTCTCTCTACATTTTTGTTTTGTTTGTAATGTAAATGCATTTTGTTGTTTTTTTTTTGCAGCAGAAATTCAATACAACAAAATAAATGACCCTTCTTAGAGTAGCTTTATGGAATGTATGGTTTATGAAAAAAAGAAGACAGAGACAGAATTACTGCTGTAACGGCTTTATTTGCAACAGGACATTTCTGCAAGATAACAAAAATATGCAATATAGCTGCCATTTACAGTATTACTGTATGTGAAAATACAAAATATACAAACAGAAAAGGCCATCTTCTAATCTGTGCGGTCTTCTGCATTTGTCCACATGTTCTCATCCACATCACACCTGATATCTTCCCTGGCAAGGTATCTTGGGATGAATCTTTTACAGTAACATGCCTTATCCACCCCTGGCAGTGTTCAGCTGTGATGTCTTGTATGCAGCATCTTTTGCATACAGGAGGGACATTTGGTCCTGTGGACTATGGTCAAAAACCTTTCATCTCCAGGCTGAGGAAACTCCTCAATGGGTTTGAGGAAAGGGAAGTAAGGGGAAAGGGAAATGGACATCATCCTCTGATGGGCGTCAAACCAGGCTGTGACTAGACGGGAATGGTGGAATGTCACATTGTCCCATATTTGCATAACTTTAATCAGCTGTTTCTCACTAGCAATGGAATAATGTTAAAATACAAAATATACGAACAGAAAAAGCACCAGAAGAATAATAATAAAAAAAAAAAGATCTTCTAATTATTTGCATAATTCAATCAGCTGTTTCTCAGTAAGAATATAATAAAATACAGGGGATATATTTGTGTTTCAGTTCACAATATAAACAGCGGTTTACCTTGACTTTAGCCTGTAAGGTTAGGTTTAGAACATGGTGTTATCTGTTCTGACATACAGTGTTAAAGCATTGGTAAATTTGGCAGTAAAAATCCATTGTTTTGGTCTTGTTTGAGCTTGTGTGTAAAAGAAGTTCAAGCATTTTAAATTTGTGTTAATTGTATGCATTTTGTGTTAAAGCAACAAGAAATGTGTTAATAGTATAGCTTACACAGGCGGATGTAGTGCTAACTGTGTTAAGAGTTTTGGAAAATTGTTAAAAGTATTGAAAAATCTGTCATAGCAATCGTAAAAAACTGTAAATACACATAAGCACGAGAAAAACAATACATTTGGAGTTTGTAAAATACACACTGATGTCTGTGGAAGCAGCCATAACAATCTTTTCAAATATAATATCGCGTGACGCGTCGCCATGGAAACATTAAAGGGAACGTTCGCCTTGAAAAAACTCACTCTGGGGGTGGGGGTGTCAGTTAGAATATTTTAAACTTACGCGTGAAAGGGTTAAAGTCAAGAAAAGATCAAAAATAAATATTTGTGTGTGCTGTGGTTAGAAAAAAAGTGGTTAGAAAAAAAAAATCGGAATCGGCAGGTCAAACTCAATGAAAAACCGGAATCAGCCTAGAAAATTGTAATCGGTGCATCTCTATGTCTACAAAATTATTTTAGATATCGTTAGCCTCATAGCATAATTGCCTAAGTCATATTTCAATGTCTTTGGAAAGCAAGAAGAAACAAAAAATGACTTAGGCAATTATGCTATAACCTGTTACATTAATTAGCCTACAAGTTTATCAGTCCAGTAGATTACATGAATAGGGTGGTGGTGACTGCAGCAGCAGAGGTGGCCTGGCAGTGGAGTCAAATTCCCGGCCTGAATTATTGTCCCAGTCCGCCACTGCATGTTGTCATGTTCTGTGTGAACATGTGGCTTATGAGTGCTCTCATTGGCTGCATGTTCATGTCTCTTCTGTGTGAGCACATGGCTTGTGATTAGTTTTACTGGCCATGTGCTTGTGTTTTGTGTGAGCACATGGCTTGTCATGTGTTTCCTTGTGCCATGTGCTCTCCTGTCTGTCTAACCCCGCCCACCTTGTTACCTGATTATTGATTCATTTGCCCCACCTGTCCTCCCTCGTTACCTGCTTTGTTTGCTCTCCCTATTTATTCTCGCTGTGTTTGCAGTTTGGACAGGCGTTATTTTTGGTACAATTTTAACGATACCAATACCGCTTATTTTTTTAATTGTATATGTGATTTTTTTTTTTTTTATGATGTCAATTTTGTGTAAAATTTGATCATTACACTTACAAGCAAATTACATCCACATGACACATACTGGCCATTAATAAATTTATTACAAAAGCAAATTTTACAACAAATAAATAAACATGTTTAAAATAATTCAGTTTTTTACAAAATAATATTGATTAAATAAACATAAATATTAATAAAATAAAATACTAACGTGTACGTGTGGGCAGGGCACGTCGCTCGCTTCTCTCACGGGCCAGCTAAATATGTCAGGGAGGGGTGTTTTCTATTTAGCACAAACCTTAAAAAGAAGTACCAAAAACACTTAGTGATGCAGAAATTATTAATATAATTTTAATATCAATATTTTTGTAGAGGTATCGATACGTAAACTACTTTTGCCATATTGCTGTATCTTAGCTTGCTACATTTCCCAGGGTGAAGCTTCAGTGTAGTGAAGCTTCATTTAATGTACAGTAACTGCTAGCTTAGATCTCTACATTTTCCAGCTTGCCCAACACTGTTAAAATCCTTAACATTAATGTCATAATTAAAAAAATTATTTTTCTTTTTTTTTGTGTGTGTATGAGATTTTACAAATTTATCTTGCAATAATGACATTTTTTCTCATGTGGAGGGAAAGGGCTTCCATATACTAGACATGTTTGGTGGATTATTATTTTTATTTTTTAGTATTGTTTAAAATTGATGCATTTCTCATTCATTCTTTATACTGTAATACAGTCAGTAAAAAAAAAAATCATATTCTTATCATATAATGAATCTTAATGTGAAAAAAAATAATCATTCAAACTTTAAAGATAAAAGTTCATCATTTGTGTAATGCTCCTGTTGTTAGTGTTTTTAGTTATAGTTTAGTATTTAGTTTTAGTTTAGTTTTTAGTGTTTTTTATGGAATAGTTATATGACTTTTTTCGGGTTGAATGGTGGTCGTCTCGTCTTTGGGCCAGCGTCAGGAAGTATCGCGTGATATCAGGTCTCGCGATGTAACGAATTACTTTACGGCAAAAAAATCGGCTAAAATGCTGTCATTATTGCGCTCCCTCACGCTGTTCGAACTCGAATGAAGAAGACGTTTTAGAGAATGTCCCATCTTCTGCTTTGATGTCTTTAAGTTTGAATGATCTCATTCTTTTCCCTTTTGCCAGTGAATATCAGGTGTTTATTTTACATACAATCCCAATAAGACAGCATCCATTTATGACTTTAATTTATCACATACACTGAATATGTTGTTATGTTAGGCCTACACACTGTTTCATGTTTTAGAAAATAAGTATAAAATATAGTATAAATATAAGTGTAAATATCTGTGTCAGAATTTGCACTCATCTAGCATCTAACTACTATTTACACTTATTACAAAAAAATATTTTCATCTAATGCTATTTTAAATGAATGCAAATAGCCTGTCCCATATGTGTATTAGGGTTAAATGCCCTTGCTGAAGTTTTCTTTAAATGTGTGAAGGTGTTGTGCTGTTTCTTCTTTCCTCCTGCCACATTTAAGCAGTGTCACATGATCAAGAGTGCCGTTATACTGAATATCAGCACGCCTGTGATTCTACCATAGACATGAAGAGCAGCACGACTGTGAATGTGATATTACTTTATATAACAGTCCTATAAGATATAACGGTAACACTTTACAATAATAGTACATGAATTATCATGTACTAATACCTGATTTAATAATTACTTTACTATGAACTAATGATGAGTTAAGACATGTACTAATGAGGAACTAACCTTAACTACGACATGAGTCATATGAATTCCTGCATGAATATACCATCTTAACTACACGTTAGTACATGCTTGTTAATTAATGTATTAATTAACATTTCGGGGTAAACTAAATCAAACTTTCTCTAGAAAATGGACACATTTAGTGTCCCAAAAGAAGAGCAAGAACCCTAACTGACTAACATCTGACTGCATTATGATATAAAGACAGTAAACCAATCCATAAAATAACCACATAAATAACCATCATCTGTGCTAACACTGATTTTAATTTTGAAAATTGCATCTGCATGTTAGTGTAGGTATTTCACTCTTGATGGCAGCAGTGGAATCACTTAAAACAGAATGAGATTAAATCGTTTTTAATGATGAATGCATCATTGTGTGTTCAATGAGTAAGGTTAAATGTAAACATTGCAAGACATCTAGTGTCATTCACTGATGTTTGTGACAGTTGCTGGTGTCAAATTTATGAACAATTTTACATTGTGCCCTTTTAGTACATCTTTCTTCTGATCTGGAACATGTTTGATTTAGTTTAAACCCGAAATGTTAACTAATACATTAATTAACAAGCATGTACTAACGTGTAGTTAAGATGGTATATTCATGCAGGAATTCATATGACTCATGTCGTAGTTAAGGTTAGTTCCTCATTAGTACATGTCTTAACTCATCATTAGTTCATAGTAAAGTAATTATTAATTCAGGTATTAGTACATGATTATACATGTACTATTATTGTAAAGTGTTACCGAAATAACTTTCTAACTTTCCTTTCAGACAAAATCTGATTAGTTGGTATGTATATTATTTCCACGACCACTGATGAAAGAAACCACTGAGATCAATCCTGGAGTGAGAAAACACATTAAAAAAAGCTGGTGTTTCTGCTTCACTCCGCATCGCTCTCATACTGTGATCTGAAACACTGACAATAAAACATCCCAGTGCCATAATCAATATCAGCACTAACTCTTATTTCATGTCAAATATATTACTACAGATACATTTATTTTTAAAGTTTTTAGAAACTTTTCTAAACATTGATATTGTGTAGTTTGTGATCCTCCATCAGCAGCTGCAGTTTCTCTCAGCTGTATCAGTGCAGTCACTGTGACGTCTGACTGACAGAGGTTTTTGTACGACTCTTTATCACTGTGTGAACAGCCTAGTGCTGCCCGGATAGTGGAAACTCTGACAGTAATAATCTCCTGTATCTTCAGTCTGGACTCCACTGATGGTCAGAGTGAAATCAGTTCTGGATCCACTGCCACTGAATCTAGATGGAGTGTTTGAAACTCTTTGGTTTGCAGAATGAATCAGGAGTTTAGGAGCTTCTCCAGGTTTCTGTGAGTACCAGGCCATACAAGTACCCAGCAAACATGCGACGTCAGATAGACGTTCAGATCATGTCTGTATAACGTCCGTCAGTTCAGAACCACTTTTGTACGTCCTGTTGATGTGCAAAACAGGTTCAAAATCTGAACGTCTGACTAGGACCCCCTATGGACGTCTGTGGACGTGCAAAACTGGTTTAAACTCTGAACGTCTGACTAGGGACTCTTTTGGACGTCTGTGGACGTGCAAAACTGGTTCAAAATCTGAACGTCTGACTAGGACCCCCTATGGACGTCTGTGGACGTGCAAAACTGGTTCAAAATCTGAACGTCTGACTGGGGACTCTTTTGGACGTCTGTGGACGTGCAAAACAGGTTCAATATTTAAACGTCTGACTGGGGACTCTTTTGGACGTCTGTGGACGTGCAAAACTGGTTCAAAATCTGAACGTCTGACTAGGACCCCCTATGGACGTCTGTGGACGTGCAAAACAGGTTCAAAATCTGAACGTCTGACTAGGACCCCCTATGGACGTCTGTGGACGTGCAAAACTGGTTCAAAATCTGAACGTCTGACTAGGGACTCTTTTGGACGTCTGTGGACGTGCAAAACTGGTTCAAAATCTGAACGTCTGACTAGGACCCCCTATGGACGTCTGTGGACGTGCAAAACTGGTTCAAAATCTGAACGTCTGACTGGGGACTCTTTTGGACGTCTGTGGACGTGCAAAACAGGTTCAATATTTAAACGTCTGACTGGGGACTCTTTTGGACGTCTGTGGACGTGCAAAACTGGTTCAAAATCTGAACGTCTGACTAGGACCCCCTATGGACGTCTGTGGACGTGCAAAACTGGTTCAAAATTTAAACGTCTGACTAGGGACTCTTTTGGACGTCTGTGGACGTGCAAAACTGGTTCAAAATCTGAACGTCTGACTAGGACCCCCTATGGACGTCTGTGGACGTGCAAAACTGGTTCAAAATCTGAACGTCTGACTGGGGACTCTTTTGGACGTCTGTGGACGTGCAAAACAGGTTCAATATTTAAACGTCTGACTGGGGACTCTTTTGGACGTCTGTGGACGTGCAAAACTGGTTCAAAATCTGAACGTCTGACTGGGGACTCTTTTGGACGTCTGTGGACGTGCAAAACTGGTTCAAAATTTAAACGTCTGACTAGGGACTCTTTTGGACGTCTGTGGACGTGCAAAACTGGTTCAAAATCTGAACGTCTGACTAGGGACTCTTTTGGACGTCTGTGGACGTGCAAAACTGGTTCAAAATCTGAACGTCTGACTTGGGACTCTTTTGGACGTCTGTGGACGTGCAAAACTGGTTCAAAATCTGAACGTCTGACTGGGGACTCTTTTGGACGTCTATGGACGTGCAAAACTGGTTCAAAATCTGAACGTCTGACTGGGGACTCTTTTGGACGTCTGTGGACGTGCAAAACTGGTTCAAAATCTGAACGTCTGACTTGGGACTCTTTTGGACGTCTGTGGACGTGCAAAACTGGTTCAAAATCTGAACGTCTGACTGGGGACTCTTTTGGACGTCTATGGACGTGCAAAACTGGTTCAAAATCTGAACGTCTGACTAGGGACTCTTTTGGACGTCTGTGGACGTGCAAAACTGGTTCAAAATCTGAACGTCTGACTAGGGACTCTTTTGGACGTCTGTGGACGTGCAAAACTGGTTCAAAATCTGAACGTCTGACTAGGGACTCTTTTGGACGTCTGTGGACGTGCAAAACTGGTTCAAAATCTGAACGTCTGACTAGGGACTCTTTTGGACGTCTGTGGACGTGCAAAACTGGTTCAAAATCTGAACGTCTGACTGGGGACTCTTTTTTACGTCTGTGGACGTGCAAAACTGGTTCAAAATCTGAACGTCTGACTGGGGTCTCTTTTGGATGTCTGTGGACGTGCAAATCAGGTTCAAAATCTGAACGTCTGACTGGGGACTCTTTTGGACGTCTGTGGACGTGCAAAACTGGTTCAATATTTAAACGTCTGACTAGGGACTATTTTTGACGTCTGTGGACGTGCAAAACTGGTTCAAAATCTGAACGTCTGACTGGGGACTCTTTTGGACGTCTGTGGACGTGCAAAACAGGTTCAATATTTAAACGTCTGACTGGGGACTCTTTTGGACGTCTGTGGACGTGCAAATCAGGTTCAAAATCTGAACGTCTGACTGGGGACTCTTTTGGACGTCTGTGGACGTGCAAAACTGGTTCAATATTTAAACGTCTGACTAGGGACTATTTTGGACGTCTGTGGACGTGCAAAACTGGTTCAAAATCTGAACGTCTGACTGGGGACTCTTTTGGACGTCTGTGGACGTGCAAAACAGGTTCAATATTTAAACGTCTGACTAGGGACTCTTTTGGACGTCTGTGGACGTGCAAAACTGGTTCAAAATCTGAACGTCTGACTAGGGACTCTTTTGGACGTCTTTGGACGTGCAAAACTGGTTCAAAATTTAAACGTCTGACTAGGGACTCTTTTGGACGTCTGTGGATGTGCAAAACAGGTTCAATATTTAAACGTCTGAGTAGGGACTCTTTTTTACGTCTATGGACGTGCAAAACTTGTTTAATATCTGAACGTCTGACTAGGGACTCTTTTAGACGTCTTTGGACGTGCAAAACTGGTTCAATATTTAAACGTCTGACTAGGGACTCTTTTTGACGTCTGTGGACGTGCAAATTTGGTTTAATATCGAACGTCTGAATAGGGACTCTTACTGTGGATGTGTGTGGATGTGCAAGAAAGCCAGGACTCATTTTGGACAGAAGACTATTTCAGTATATGAACCAATCTGAAATGTGTCATTGTGAAATGCAAGAAGTTTTTTGACAAATAGTCACAAATAGTTATGAAAATGGCAAATGATATTGCATAATAAGTTTATATTATGCAATCATTCTAAAATGAATCAATTATTTACAATTTATTTAATATATGAATTAAGAAATAGAAACTGTGAAATTTCTGAAAAATTTGTATTTTGGATGTGAATGTGTGCTCAAACTTGCACATTGAGTGCATGCACATTTCCAGCATTAAAAGCAATTCAGTAGAATTACAACCCACTATCAAGTGGTGCAGAGCACGCTTCATGATTCTCTGGATCTTCCACATAGGGTTGAGCCCACAAAGGGCCTAAAATGGTGTCCGGTTATGGCCGCCATAGAGTAAGACGCGAGAAGCATCGCTCCCACACAAAATCCTTTTTTATTGCACTATTTTGAGCAAAGCGCGGATTTACTTGTATTTTTCTTTTTCCGAACTGGACTGACATATTTGGGCAACTTTTGAGGATGCCTCCTAAGAAAATATTCGAGAATAAGAAGGAAACGGCTACCGAAGATTCCTCGGCGTTAGCCTTAGGGGCTAGCCCGACATCGCCGCCTCAATGGTTCCAGACAGAACTGGAGAAAGGGCTTGCGAAGCTTCAAGTCATGATCGACGGACGTATGTGTGAAATCCGCGACTCTGTTGACAAAGTACACAGTGACCTTCAGGAAACGAGACTAAAGCTGAGCGAGTTGGAATCGCGTCAAGATGGATTTGAAGAAGCCATTGTTAATGTGCGTGAGGACATTGCTGAGGGTAAAAAGCACGTGGAGTACGAAATACTCACTTTGAAAGATAAGGTCGATGATCTTGAAAATCGCTCCAGACGTAACAATTTGCGCCTTGTTGGCTTTCCTGAAGGAGTTGAGGGGAGAGATGCAGTGTCATTTGTGGAGGAATGGCTCCCTAAAATCATCGGTATGGATCAAGAACGGCCCTTTGAAATTGAACGAGCCCATCGTACCCTTCAGCGCCGGCCGTCGGAACACGAAAGACCGCGAGCCATTGTAATTAGACTCCTTCGTTTTAGAGATACAGTCACGATATTGAATATGCACGGGAGAAAAAAGACCTGACATATGGAAACTCAAAAATAATGATCTTCCGAGATATGTCAACAATTCTCTACAAGAAGAAACAGGCGTTTGCTTCTGTTCGAGGTCGGCTCCGGGACCACAACATCTCCTACAGTATGCAGTACCCTGCTACTCTGAGAGTGGTTCTTCCTGAGGGTGCACGATCCTTCGGTTCAAAAGATGCCGCGGAGGCTTACTTAAAAGCCCACCATCCAAAACTTTTGTTGCCAGCGGGTTCGGAGTGAGACTGTAGGTAGGCTACATTATGAATAGTGACTGCATTTACGAAGGACTCTGAGTAGCCACCGAATGGTCGCTACTGAAACCTAATAAATACCAAGTAGTCCGAGATTGTTTTGATATTGAGTCACAAGTGCCTTTATGCCTATGGCAACTTTGGTGATTTGTTTGCAAAGTTTTACCTGTAATGTTCGGTAGATGGCGTTATCTGCGCTAATTATTTCCTGGTTAAAGTTGGGATGCCTTAGCTTGAAGTTGTGCACGTTCTGTATGCAACGTTACGCGAATGTGTTGTTTACGGGGAAAGTGTTATGTATGTGGGTGGATGGGAGGCTGGGAGGGAGGTTTGTGCCACTTTTTTTTTTTTTCTTCTTTTTTTCCTTCTTTTTTATGTGTTTTCTTTTCAATTTGACTGATAACTGATAGAGATAAGTATAAATATCTGTCCTGGAATGTTAATGGGATTAATAATAATTTAAAGAGGAAAAAAATTATGTTGTTCTTAAGAAAAAATAAGATAGACATTGCTCTCCTACAAGAGACGCATTTGACTGAAGAAGATCACTGTAAGTTATTACGTCAGTGGTCTGGACAAATATTTTTTTCATCATATAGCTCTCATTCAAGAGGGGTTGCTATTATGATCAATCGCAGAGTGCCTTTTGTTTTTGAAAGCATGGTTAAAGATAATTATGGAAGATATATTATTCTTAAAGGATATATTGCTTCTGAGAATGTTACAATAGCAAATGTATATGCCCCCAATCAAGATGACCCTCAGTTTTTTCATAATTTTCATTTTAAACTGTTTTTGCCCTGTACAATCATTGGAGGTGATTTTAATTTGGTTTTAGATTCAGCAGACAGATCACCTAACAAAGGTTTTGTCTTAACTCCATCAGCAAGAGTTGTGAAACATATAATGGCTGAACTAGAACTGTTAGATATTTGGAGAGCTTTGCATAATAAGCAAAATGATTTTTCTTTTTATTCTCGACCCCATAAGAGTTTCTCTAGAATTGACCTTTTTCTTTTACATAAAAGACAAGAACACTTAGTTGAATCATGTGAATACCTTCCACGAACTTTGTCTGACCATTCCCCTTTAGTTCTTACAATTTATACCCCTACTACTAAATCACATATTAGAAGATGGCGGTTCAGTAATTATCTCCTTAACGACCTTGATTTTATAGACCTTCTAAATAACAATATAGAAAATTTCTTGAATTTCAATGCTGGTTCTGCCGCTTCAGGTATGATTTGGGAATCACTTAAAGCTTATCTGAGGGGAATAATCATAGCATACTCATCCGGAAAAAAGAAAAAATATCAAAGTCAACTGAATGAACTTTCTAAAGATATTAAAAAGCTGGAACAGGACTATTCTATATGTGGAGATGAAAGTATTCTACATAGACTAAATTCATTGCAGCTTGAGTATGATATGCTGTCCACTAAGGAAGCAGAGTGTATCCTCCTCAGAACCAAACAACGATATTACGAGCATGGGGACAAAATTGGCAGATTATTGGCCTGGCAAATAAGAAAAGACGATGCAGTGAGGTCTATAAATGCAATTCGTCAAGTAGATAACACTATCATCAGAGACCCTAATCTTATTAATCAGGAATTTATGCAGTTTTATAAGCTATTATATACCTCACAGCATACAGATATGGCGAAAATACACTCTTTCCTAGATAGCCTTGATATACCTTCACTTACCGAGGAATGCAGGGACTGTCTGGAGAAGGACATAACGGAAATTGAAATACAAGAAGCGATATCTTGCTTAGCTGTTGGCAAATCACCTGCACTGTAAAAAGTTTAACTATTATTTACTCAATTTTATTGGTGAAACATTTTTACACTCAATAAAATTGAGTAAATTTTAAAGCTGTGAAATCAATGAAATGTACTGTATGAATTGAGTAAATGCAAGTAAAAAAATTAAGTAAATCTGAGTAACTGCATCTGGTACATTAACAAATAAAATTGAGTAGAAATAATTTAACATTTAAACATTAAAAAAACAATATTTATGAGTAATATTAACTGTTTTTATTAATGAGTAATATTAACTTTTTTATTTTCTCTAAACCTTTGTAAAATAGTACTCCAGACAACCACCATTATACATTACATTGGCCTTTATTTTCAATGAGTACAGCAATACAGCACATTTTAGACTGTTTTTTCATGTATACAATATTGCCTGCATTTAAACTTATTTAACAAGTAAAAATGAAATATTTAAACATTCAGGTAGCCTAATTCAAGTGTAATCAACCACTCTGTTATCCAATATCCACCGAATCTGCGCTGGTCCTCGTGCCGGAGACAGACTCGCGCTCTGCGGGTGAACTTTGAACTTCATACCGCCGTCTTGCATTTCACTCACAGTCACTGTCTGAGGCACAGCCGAAATATACTGCGAGCGACTGACATAACCTGCCAATAAACAAAAAGTGATAGTTCTGAGGACATTTTATCATCCAAATGATAATAATTATATTCATTATCATTATGAAAGTCATGTGTTTATGCAAAGCGTTTCAATCACGCAAAAAGACAAACGCGGCTCTCGTCTCGTTTAGGTGTCGAATTACGCCTCTGTAGGCTATGTTGTTTTGCATTAAATATGATTTGAAGCACAGTAATGATTTTATAGATAAAATAAAACATACACCAACCTGAATTTCACAGTGAAAATGCACCAAATCTGCGACGCTGAGAAGAGAGCTGTTGTTCTTGACTGGAGAGTTCAAACAGCCACGCTCACTCCAACCGTAGAGTTTTCGTCACGTCAGAGGGTGGGGGAGGGGGGGGGATTATTTTAATTGAGTAAACTTACTCAATTTTAAGAGCGTGTTAAATATATTAATAATATTGATTTGAATTAAGTATTTTTTTTGTTTCTTGAAACAGATCAGTTTAATTAAACATTCTCAAATATTTTCATAGAAATTTCACATATATATTAAGTATATTATAAAGAAATAATTGGTTAGTCAAATACTAAATTATTTTATTGAAAAAAACTTAAATATATCTGTAAATTTTAGATCAAATTAACTGTTGGATTTTTACTCAATTATTTTGGTATGTTTAACTCAAACAATCAAGTAAACGATATACAGAGATTTTATTAAGTTAATAAAGTTAAAAATTTCTGTAATATTTACTAAGCCACAGAATTATTTTTTACAGTGTGGTATGGATGGTTTCTCCATGGATTTTATTAAGGCTTTTCTACCTAAATTAATCAAACCACTAAATGATATGTATTTGCAGGCTATAGAGACTCAGCGTTTACCTGACACTCTTGAACAGGCTATGATAACTCTTTTACTTAAGCCTGGTAAAGACCCTCGTTTATGTGGCTCCTATAGGCCGATTTCATTACTTAACTCAGACTACAAGATTTTTGCCAAAATTATTGCTTTAAGATTGGAAAAAGTTATCTCACAATTGGTACACATGGATCAAACAGGATTTATTCAAAATCGATGTCTCTTTGACAATGTTCGGAGACTTTTGAATGTAATTTTTTCTGCTTCTCAAGTTGATTCTCCTGTTATTGCTCTATCTTTAGATGCCGAAAAGGCTTTTGATCGTGTTGAGTGGCCCTACTTGTTTACAGTCCTTCAAAAGATGAACTTTGGTTCTAAATTTCTTAATATGGTCAAAATGCTTTATAACCATCCAACAGCAGTCATTCAGACCAATAACGAGATCTCGGCACAGTTTTCTTTGGAGCGGGGTACAAGGCAGGGCTGCCCACTATCTCCCCTTTTATTTTCTCTTGCAATAGAGCCTTTAGCTATTGCAATTCGCTCACATGACACTATCAGTGGTTTTACAACCCTTCAATCTAAACATGTAATCTCTTTATATGCGGACGATATTATGTTGTATTTGACAAATGTAGATTCTTCCATACCAGCCTTGTCAACTCTATTACAAGAGTACGGGATTATATCTGGTTATAAAATAAATGTGAATAAGAGTGTCTCTATGCCTCTTAATAGAGCCGCTTCGCAATTGTCCCTTAAAAATTTCCCTTTTGTCTGGAACACAGATACATTTCTATATTTGGGATTACAAATACCTAGAGATTTGTCTCAGTTATATAATTTGAACTATGCTCCCCTGCTTAGAAGTGTAGAAAGAGAATTAGATAGATGGAAATCTCTTCCTATTTCATTAATTGGTCGGATAAATTCTATTAAAATGACTGTGTTGCCAAAATTTTTATATTTGTTTCAGGCACTCCCCTCTGTGTTACCAAAGTCTTTTTTTAAGGATCTCCATAGAGGTATTTCTAGGTTCTTATGGAAAGGGAAAGTTCCTCGGGTAAAATTAAATTCACTGTTTATGCCTTTTCAGAATGGTGGACTCAAACTGCCTGACTTTTATCTATATTATTGTGCAGCTCAGCTGCGCATTGTTTGGATCTGGCAATCAAAATGTATTTCCCCTCCTGCTTGGCGACAATTAGAAGAGGCCCAAGTACAGGGTATAACCCTTGCTGCAATACCTTTTGTCTCTATAAACTATTTGAAGAAATTTACCTCTAACCCACTAATTGTTGGTACTTCTAAAATTGTTGCAGACCTCATGAAAAAGATGAAATGCAAGCAGACTATTTTCAGATCCACTGCTTTTTATTACAATCCTTTTCTACCCCCTGTCCTCAAAGATGGCATAGCCAAACAGTGGTATGATCAAGGCATCCAAACCTTTGACAAATTTTATGAGGAGGATACACTCATGTCGTTTGAGCAATTACAACAGAAATTTACCCTTCCCTCTAAATTTTTCTTTAAATACCTGCAAATTAGACACTACATTCAGACCCAACAAGGTGGTCGTTTATCTAAGCTTCCTCTTTCACCTCTTGAGGCTATCTTGGCTGAGAAAAAAGGTCATAAGGGTCTCATCTCTTTTATCTATGCCAAGTTGTTACAACTGATGGCGGGTAGCATTCGTGACGTAAAATCTAAGTGGGAAAAAGACTTGGAGTGCTCATTCACAGATGACGAATGGAAAGCAATATGTGAGAAAGCTCAGACTTTTTCTATCAATAGTCGTCATAAGCTCATCCAATTTAATGTGATACATAGAGTTTACTATACTCCAGTTAGATTGCACTCTTTTAAAAGCTCCTACTCAGAGATCTGTCCTAGATGTAAAGCAGATAGAGGGACTCTTCTACATATGCTGTGGTCTTGCCCTGACTTGGAAGAATATTGGAAAGGGGTCTTAGAGATTATTGCTATAGTTGTAGGTACTAATGTGCCTAGAGAGCCTAGACTTACCCTCTTAGGGGATACTACACTACTTGATCAACAAAGAATTAATCTGAGATTTGTCAGACTAGCTCTACTAGCAGCCATAAAATGTATAACTTTGAGATGGAAGGATTCTAATTCACCTTCTACTTCCATGTGGATTAAAGAAGTGTCATCTTACATGCCTTTGGAAAAAATTGCATTTCGTTTGAAAAAGCGTCAAGATTTGTTTGTCAAATACTGGGGTAGCTTCATTTCTTACTTGGGTATAACAGGACAGAATGCTTAGAACCTAATTTTTTAAACTTTCTTGTTTCATTTTATTCATGGTTTATTTGTGGCACTATGGGTTGAGGTTTGGGGCATGTTTAGGGTAGTATGTGCGGGGATGAAAGATTTGCTTTGATTATTCTGTACTTTGTTGTACTTTGCGTTTAACTTGGAAAAACCCAATAAACATAATGTTCAAAGGGCCTAAAATGTTACAGATTTATATTAAAAATGTTGGAGTGGGATCATATGTGTATTTTAGTTTTTGTAAAGACTCCTAATTCAATGCTGATTTAGCACATATCTCATCACAAAATGTCCTGATGTCATTGGAGGACACAGAATCCTGTACTGATGAACAAATATAGCAAATACGTATGTGTGAGATTAGGGTTAGGGTTAGGGTTACCCTAACCCTAGCACAAAATATTTCAATATACAGCAAAGAAGGAAAATCAGAAGCTAAATCGATAATAAAGAAAGAAGTTATGAGAATGTGGCAGGAACAATAGAATAGAGGAAACAATTAAGGGAGGGGAACTATTTTTATAAACCCTTAGGTTGGGGTACGAAGGGGGAAATCATTGCAAGGTTACGGTTAGGGCACACTAGACTAAACAAAACTCTGCATCTAGGCAAGCATGATACTGGTTTATGTAATAATTGCAATGTACCTGATCAGCAGAGTATTGTTATGATGTGTCATAAATATGATAGCAGTAGCCTAGTCAAGAGGAAAATTTAGGGCATGGGAGAGATTTTAAAAGAAATATTAAATAAATCGTCAGGCCATAAAATAATTTAATATTTATTTTAACTTAAGAGCTACCAAGCTGGGTAAAATAATTTGTTTTATTTATTTATTTCGTATAATGACATAGCATGTAGCCAGAGATAATTTATAACCTGAGGGTGGCGGTAATGCACTAAAACAGTTTGCGACCGCCGTTAAAAAATCAAAGAAGAAGAATCGCACGTCACACTGCAAGGTCACTAGTATCCTGCTGATGAAAGAGGCTGCTGACACGTGGAGAGAGACACTGCCTTAATTGGACTAAAACCCTAAAACAGGTAAGTAAACATTTGTTAAAAATAAGTATGTTATTCAGTTAAGAGATGATATCAGATGAATTGGAAGTCACACATGCCCCTAATACCTTGACAAACTTCTTAAAACTGCGGCAATTTGCGCGGGCACATTAACCGAAAAGTCGACAAATGCGCCTGCGCGTTTTGCTGTTTTTTTCTTTTTTTTTTTTCTTCTTTCTTCACATAGCAGCAAAATAGAGTTAAAATACTCCATCATTTATGGTCATACAGACTTGAAATATGAAAAAAATAAACTGTAAAATGTATTTTTTATGTGTCCACTTACAATCGAAACAAAACATTATGCTTTTGTGTGCTTTCTGCCTCTCCTTCTCCATGAACTTTTTCTGGAGCAGGTCTCTAAACGTAAGCAAAACTCAACAAATACACACTGGCAAGAGTAATCTTTATAATAATTTAAGTGTTTACTTTTCAATGATCTAATTCTAAACGAAAGAATATTCTGCTTGTAATCTATATAAAAAGAGAGACGTTAGTCGTTCTCATGGCAACTCATTATCTGCTAATCACCCGCTGAAAGCGCGCGCTATTCAAACGCAAATATCTTTGTTCTAATATAGTGGTGGAAATTTTGATTCTTTCCAGAGACTCGTTCATTTTCAGTTCGTTCACCAAAATGATTCGTTCAGACTCGTTCACTGATTCGTTCAGTGACAATTTCTTAATAAATACTGCAGCAGGTGGCAAAAAAGAGTGTATTTTATTATATGTTTTAACGAACGTATTTACTTGTTAAAAAAAATGATTTGGCTTTGTTAAAATGTGTGCCTTATTTACTAAATTAATAAAATAAGTCTAAATAAGAGGTTCAGATGACCAAACCAAGGTTTTCTTGCATAATTAACATTTTAATTGTTTGGTCAGACATACACATTCATAAATCTGGGATTATATTAAACGTTGAGTTATGTTATGTATGTTAAATATGATAAACAATTATACGCACACGCACACCTATAACTGCGCTTTGAATGAGATTGAATCACATGACCGATCAACCCAGTACTCTCATTCACGAACGAAAGTACCAGTTTGATCAATTCGTTCACGAACGAGATCTCTCTCTCGTTCAGACTCGAAACAGAGCAATCTCGGTCAGTTACGGGCGTATTCGTTCATTAGATCCAACCAATTACATGCCCCTTCACAGCCCTAACTGAAATGTTATTTGCTGACGTTACGCAAATGAGACCTAACATATTTTTGGTTTGTTTTAGTTTTTAGAGAAGTGCATATGACATGAATAAAACGTAATTAATTAATTTTTGATCATACAAAATGAACACAAGTAGTAAAGTAAATTTTTCAAAGTGCAAAATACCACAAAACTAAGTCTAAAACACACAAACAAAAGAAAAGAAAAGCAGGTAAAGAGAAGTGTAAATTTAAATCAAGTAAACCGTCAAGTACAAAATGACAATGTTAATTTGTCTTTGTTATATTTAACCATGCTTGCGTTATTAAACTGTTTTCATTACAATGGTAAAGTGTAAATTTCCTTCTTTGATGCAAATATGCTGACTACACAAACCCAGCTCTATCGGTTCGCCACCATTATCGTTCAAACAACTGGTTCTTTTCGTTCACGAACGACATGTAGCCTACCAGTTCGTTCACGAGAAGATCTCTCTCTCGTTCAGACTCAAAACAAAAGCAACTCGGTCACAGTCAGTGAAGGGCGTATTCGTTCACTACATCCAACAAATCACATGCTCCGTCACATCTCATAATCGAACGCTATTGGCTTGAGGTTTAGTCATTCTTGACAGGTTGAAAACACAGAGCTACCCGGTTCACTGAGCTGCGCATGCGCTGCAATAGCGCCGCGCGGCGGTGGAGGGAGGAATTTCAGTGAACGAGAAATATGAGTCAATGGATTATGTGAACGAGAGCGATTCGTTCACCTAAAAGATTCGTTCAAAAAGAACGATTCGTTCACGAACGTAACATCACTATTCTAATATGAATCGCGTTTGTATGTGTGAATGAACGGCTCAGATGCTCGTTTACTACAATTACAACATGCTATTTTTACATGAACGTAACGCTATTATAGTTTAGCTTTTCCTTAACTATATTGCAATACTGAGATGAGTAAAAATCTGCTGAAATATGTTCATGAAATATGTTGTTTAAATAAAATGCAATGTTTTAAACGTATGCTATTACACTGCAAATTAAAATGTATACGCCCTATATTAATGTATCAAAAAATATATGTTTGAGACGAAATATGAATGTTTTTAGACAATACTAATGAATCCTTAACTTTGAAATACGTATGATAAAATTTATGCTTTTTACAAAGGAAAAATTACACTTGGAATAGTTAAAATTGTAAATGTTGTTGACATTCATATTATTGTATTTCATTAGTCACAAATTTGGGGAGAGGATAAATATTCCAAACCTTTCTGAAAATACAATATGATGATTCTGCACAATTACTAGAAATGTTTACCTGGGATATTATAAAATTTGCTTGCATAAAAATTTGTTTAACTTTAAACCAATTCTGTAGAATGGCCCATATATCCTATTTGAACAGGATTTGTTTCCAGGTATGACTGTGGGCTTTTGACTTTCATTTATATTAGGATTATTTTGTTAACTATATGCTAAATAAATTAAAAGCAATATACTGTGTCTGTGTGTGTGTGTATATGTATACATTTCTTGTCAGCCGTCTTCTTAGGTGTGTCTTCTTAGCTACAATGAAGTTTTACGAGTTTTTATCCAGTCATCAATGGCTTATTGATCATTATAGGTGTTATCAATAATTAAGTTGTTGTTGCTAGTTTGAGTTGAGAAATACACATTTCAGCATTATCATCACTAATCTGTGTGTGCATTTTCCTTGAGAACCAAGCAAGTTGACTCATGAAACCATTTGTTTATTATATCGCGATCGCATATCTCAATCACAATATTGACCTCAATAATTGCAATATGACATTTTCCCCAAATCGTGCAGCCCTTGCCAGAAGTATACTTCCTCGGGACCCGCTGCTCTGCACATTTTGTATGTCTCTCTTATCTGACACACTCATAACCAGTGATATAGATATCTTTACACTGTCCGCTCAGTACAACAGAGGCAGGAGCTCCGCACTGGGGTTTCTCGAGGTATATGGGCACACAACTTGCTACAAGAGCTATATCCACTATTACGAACAATAAAGTAATATTTGACAAATTTTGTCTTTCAGATTATGAAAATGTTCAAAGGCTAATCTCAAGATACTCTGGGAGGTCTTTCTCAGAGCAAATGATCACTTCTAAGAGGTTTGTTTAATCGATCCCAGAAAACAACAGTGGCCCATGCCCCCATTTCTTCAATCCACTCTTGGCACTCTCACCCATGCTACAGTTCCTGTAGAGTACCACACACATGTCATTTCTAAATGGTGAATTTATTTTTTCAGGCTCTTTACCAACCGGCTGATGGCAAGATTCAATATGAAGGAGAAGGTGAAGAAGCAGAAACTGCCTCTGGAGAAGACAAACTTTTGAAAGGTAAAGGTACACAGCAAACCCCCCCCCCCCCCCCCCCCCTCCCCCTTAAGCTTTTAGTTAAAGCTTAACTAAGAGACAAATTGTGTTAGTATTATTATAATAAAATGATACCCAATTGTACTTTTTAAACTGGTAACCTACTGAACAAACTTAAAAAAAAATTGCAAATTGAAAAGCACATGCTACATGCATAAAGTTTAAAAACACGAACTAATTTCTTTTTTTTTTTGACTTTTTTTTTTTTACATTGTTCTATTTTAATAAATTAAAAGCACTCAGATAGACAAAAGTGAGGGTAAGCATTAAGACAAATCTTCAAGACAAAGTTAATCATTCAAGGGCTGTGAGTATTTTCTCTTTGCCTTTTATTTGATTCACATTAATGGTGCGATCATCAGAAGGTTTATTAGACTGAATGCAGATCAAATAATACCAATCTCCCCTTTTCTCCAAACTATTTACACCAATTTAAAGGAGTCATAACCTAGTATTACCTTGTATACCTACTGCTGTATTATAGTCTTTCAGGCCCTTCTAAAAAAGAAAAGTGGAAAAAAAATAAACACAGAGCTCCTCAGACCCTTATTTCTGAAGGCATTATTGTCTCGCGAGATCTGATGCGATATTTTGGCTGTCGTGGACGGTCATTTTAATAATGCAAATGAGGGGCGCGTTGATTGGTTGCAGGAAGGAGGGGGGTTGACACCGCAGGTAATGCTTTAGCATATCATTCCAAAATGACATCATGGTGCAAGTTGTGAATGAACCCGACCTGGCCGCGACCGGCTTCCCGGTCAGTGTATAAGCGTTAGGCAATCAATAATAGCCGAGTTCATGATGATCTCAGTCATTTGTTTTTTGCAAAGTATGTTAGCAGCCATTCGCCATGTTTACCTCGAAGCTAATACTCCCGCCAGTGTTGTGCCTGAACGCGTTCATTGAACGATAGTTCATGAACTCGTTCATATTTTGGGCGAACGTGAACTGAACGCATTACTGCCTGATGAACGTTACTGTGAACTCATTCATTCTGGTGTCTGAACGCCACGCTCTCTGTTTAACTTCGTTCAGTAGGATGCCGGATTTCTATAAAGCCTTCCAGGCGAAAACACACCGTAAACCGGCCTTAATATGTACCGGAAAAACACCCAATCTGGCAACACCAGCCACCAGTGTCCATTGACTCTCTTGTTCGATATCGTTCATCAAAATGAACAAATCTTTTTTCGAGTCATTTCGTTCATTTAAGGGGCTTTAAATGTTACTATTAACTGGCAAATTCCCCGAACACATCAACCTACGCAATCTTGATCATATTCTGAATTAAGAAATCATTATAATGCAGTCAAAAATCGTTTACAGGGAACATAAATAATTACTTCACCTCGAGTCTTTCGTTTATTTGTCTAGTGACAGACGCAATAGCATACAATAGCCGCATTAGCAGTTAGCTGCTGTTTGTAACACACAGTAGAGCAATAAAAACAGTCTTACCGTTTCAATTGCAGGCAATTTTGTTGGAATGGCGCTTTTCCCGAGCTTCGATGACAACTTCGCCTGATATTGCCCCAAATTTGTGAAGGATTCCGGCGTACAATGTTTAGCACAGCACAAACACCTAACGATAAGCCAGTGGGAAGGGTTGAAGGAACCGCATCATTAAAAATTAATTTAATCCACTGGTCCCTGATAGCTAGGTCCGTTCTTGGTAGAGAAAACACATTTACATGTTGATTCTGACAGTCAACCACAGAGCAACTCACGTGTGCACTACGTTTCTGCATCTTTCGCGACTGAATATGAGGGGGAGAGGGGAAGGGTGGGCTTCCTGCTGCGGTGTCCATATATGGTATATCCTGCCCCGTCTTGACGTCAAGACGGGGCAGAAATCAAAATCTCGTTTTTTAGTGCGCGTGCACGTGGGCTATTTTACAAACCCTGAGGTAAACAAACGCTTCACTTTTAAATATCGGCTTCCCGGCCAGTGTATAATCATTATGCAATCATAACATACATTGATTCTCGTGGAAAAGTGAAAATTGCAGGTTATGACTCCTTTAAGATATGAACTGTGTTTAAGTGAATACTCTCCAATCCGGTCATTTTGACATATTTTGTTGTGTATTTGATGGTTAAATGCGCACACAAAGCCTAAAGTATAATTTGCTTGTCTAGTTGGTTGAACTCTAATGTAGAAAGCGGTGTGTTATTTCTTGATAACAGAACTCTGCTAAGTATAACACACCGTTGCCATGAAAAACAGGTTTGCTATAGACGCAGGATTCTAACCGTAGAGATGGAACGGAGTATTTTCTTTAGCAGAACTCTGCAATTAAATGAATAAACTCCTTAAATCAATTTATGTCAAATTATTAATTTATTTGGTGGGCAGCCATGTAATAAGCGGGATAATGTAGAGCGAGGCGGTTGTTATAGCGAATACAACCCCTTCAGGCAGATTCAAGACCCCTCCGCATCAGCCTGCGGGGTTATATTCGCTATAACCGCCTTGCTTTACATCAGGGTTCCTCAATTGTTTTTTACCAAGGGCCAAATTCTGCCGACAATACAAAGCCAAGGGCCACCGATCAAAATGTTATGACCTTAATGTTTGCTCTTCTGCTATTATTGTTGTTGTTGTTGTTTTGTTAAAAGAGTCACAAATCACAATATAATTATTCTGATTTTATTTATTTTTATTTATTATTTTTATCATTAGTCTGTTTTATTCAAGCACTTATCAGCATTTTTGTATTCAGATAAAGAAAACTAAAGAACTTTGCATGGTGGATATTAAAAACAAATGAACAAATAACAACTCTGGATCTCCATGTCCGGAAATGTCATCATCCGTGAACAGCTTTTTGGCCTTGTTTGCCAGGTTCCAAGCCACACGTAAGGATGCTGCAGTGGCATTCTCCTGTATGGATGTGGTTTTATGAATAACAGCAACTGATTGCTTGTAAGCTGCTACCAATTGTGTTACCTTCTGTTTGCGACTCTCAAAATGTTCAGGAAAATTGCTGTTAAAATTGCAGTGCAATGAGTTGAAATGGCGTTTGATATTATCAGCCTTATGCCTGGTTCAGATTACACGATTTTTTTGTCTGTTGCGATAGTCACTGTGTCAGATTACACGATTTTGACTCCTAAAAATCTTGTCATGTTGTGGACAAGAAACATGTCTACACATTGTTTTCCGACCAGTCATCGCGAGCCGTCTCACTCTCACACACTCATTCACTCGCACACATATACACACGCTCACTCATATACATGCACTCACACACGCACGCACTCACTAACACACACATACACGCACTCACACACGCACGCACTCACTCACACAAGTTACACGCACTCACTCACTCTCTCTCTCTCTCTCTCTCTCTCACACACACTCTCCCTCACTCACTCACGCGGCGTCGTCGTGGAGGACCGTTAGAAAATTAAACATGCTAGTCTTTTGATTGTTCAGTCCATTCAGATTATTTTCTGTCCACTTTTCTTTTCTTAACACTTGCCATATTTTCGATGTGCGCGAATGCTGTCAGATACAGCGTTTGAATTTTAACGCCAGTGACGTGCTTACGCTGATGTTACCATGACAACCTTGAAATAAGCGCGGGCCAAACATTTTTCTCTCACGGGCCGGATGTGGCCCGCGGGCCGCCTATTGAGGAACCCTGCTTTACATTATCCCTTACTTAAATAGCTCTTTTTTATTATCAAACAAGTAACCGCAATGCAACAGTAGAGACTGCATTTTACAACAACTCTCTTCTGCATTGCAAATATCAAAAATGCATCATAGACAGATGATTTAATATTATCTCGTATAGAAACGGCTGGCAAAGATAGAATTTGCAAGATAACATCTATTTATCATTAATAAATAGTAAGTGCATTTTCTCAATTTCTCCAGTACTGACAGCAGAACTGATAACGTTGGAGCTGGAGACTTCACTGGATTACCTCTTTCTAAACTCATCTACAAGTAATCTAGTATTTGCTAAAATGGAAGTTATAGTATCCAAAAGCATTACATTTGGGCTGTGCTTGAGAAATTTTATTATATGCAGTCTCTCTCAATTCATGATTGCTATCTTAAATATCTTGTCACCCAAGGCCACTGTCTTTTGCAGTCTTACACCTTCCTAACATACAGCGGCGCGAGTTTACAGAACCCATTTTCAGTAATTTGTTTGCTGCCATATACCACACCAGTCACCATTGGTCACTGTAGTATTGCCACTTCAAGTATTCGTTCACCTCAAAATGAAAATGTCCTGATAATTTACTCACCCCAATGCCATCCAAGATATTCATGTCTTTCTTTCTTCAGAGGAAAAAAAAATTAAGTTTTTTGAGGAAAACATTCCAGGATTTTTCTCCACACAATGGACTTCAACGGTAACCAAATTGTTGAAGTCCAAATCAATGCAGTTTCACGCTGGACGTAGGCAGAAGTACCGCCCCGTTGTTTACAAAGTGAACTTGCGAAGACTAATACAAACCATTTTAAATAAACTGACAAAAATCCATAAATGTCATTCAACATACAATAAATTTGAACAATCCTCCTCCTCCACGCTTGTAAACAATGAGGCGGTATAAAAATATTGTATGTTAACTTGCAATGTTAACAATGTAACTGGTTTTCTTTCCATACTTATGGATTTTTTGTTTTTGTTCAACTCTTGCAGCTGCAGTCATGAAATGGGATAAAGAAGCTACAGAGGCTACAATCAAGCATCATGCAGCAGAACATCTTAAACGTGCCGTGGAGGGCATACAGGGGTGGAAATGAGGAATTTTACATGAGTACTGTAAGGCATGTGTGTTAATTTCTAGTTTAGGGGACTTTATATCTCTCTCCCCCTTTCCAACCACCCTCCCCCAATCTTGGTCTGGAGTAATTTGTTTTTTGTTCACTTGGCAGTTCAGTGTAACCATTAGAGTTGTTTTATTTATCAGCCTGTTCATAATTTGCTGAAAACCTCATTAAAGATGGAAAAAAAATTGTCATTTCAAACTATTTTTGCTTTCTTTTTTTTTATCAATAATCAGATGTCACTTATTTCCAATTGCAAAAATATAAGGCTACTAAAACGTATTTGCATGTTTTAGACAGGTGCATCAAAGGGATAGGTATTAATTTATTATTTACAATTTTAAAGCAGTAGTTCTGCACACTGCTTTTACAATGACTAGAATGAGTTTTATTGAATAACATGTTGTCATCCAACCTTGGAACAAAAGCCTGTTTGATGACCAAAACATGGTTTAATAAAGCTAATAGTAAAGCTAATTTCGTTTGTGCATCTTAAAAACTTTTATGAATGTTCTTTAGACGTCTGTAAGTGACGTTGAAATGACGTTGTGAAAACTTTCATTTACAACATTGTAAAGATGTCACTTGGACATCAAAAATCAACATTTAAAAGAGATGTCTAATGAACGTTCACTATGTATGTCAATAGTGAACACTAAAAAGACGTCTAAAAAAGACGTCAAAAACTTTCATTCTGGCTCTTCAGCAGACGTCTTCTGAACGTTCACTTTTTATTTCAGTTGGACGTCAACAGTGAACGCTAAAAAGACGTCTAAAAAAGACGTCATAAAAACTTTCATTCTGGCTCTTCAGTGGACGTCTTCTGAACGTTCACTTTTTATGTCAGTTGGACGTCAACAGTGAACGTCAAAAAGACGTCTAAAAAAGACGTTGCAAAAACTTTCATTCTGGCTCTTCAGCGGACGTCTTCTGAACGTTCACTTTTTATGTCAGTTGGACGTCAACAGTGAACGTCAAAAAGACGTCTAAAAAAGACGTTGCAAAAACTTTCATTCTGGCTCTTCAGCGGACGTCTTCTGAACGTTCACTTTTTATGTCAGTTGGACGTCAACAGTGAACGTCAAAAAGACGTCTAAAAAAAGACGTTCAGGCTGACTCTTCATTGGACGTCTTTTGAACGTTCACTTTTTATGTCACTTGGACGTCAACATTAAACGTCAAAAAGACGTCTAAAAAAGACGTCATAAAAACTTTCATTCTGGCTCCTCAGTGGACGTCTTCTGAACGTTCACTTTTTATGTCAGTTGGACGTCAACAGTGAACGTCAAAAAGACGTCTAAAAAAGACGTTGCAAAAACTTTCATTCTGGCTCTTCAGCGGACGTCTTCTGAACGTTCACTTTTTATGTCAGTTGGACGTCAACAGTGAACGTCAAAAAGACGTCTAAAAAAGACGTTCAAGCTGACTCTTCATTGGACGTCTTTTAAACGTTCACTTTTTATGTCACTTGGACGTCAACATTGAACGTCAAAAAGACGTCTAAAAAAGACGTCATAAAAACTTTCATTCTGGCTACTCAGTGGACGTCTTCTGAACGTTCGACAAAGACGTTGTAATGACGTCGTTTGGACGTGTCTGTGCTCAGTGGGATATGAACCTGTACAGCCATTATACACTACTGTGTTTGTTTTGCAGTTTATAGAGACTGATTCACCAGTTTGAACCGTTTTTACAGAAGGAGTCTGAGTCACAGTCACCTGTCCACTGAAACCTGTTAGAAATAGTGAGAGTTAGAAAAGCAGCATTCACTGTTGATGATATTATAATATTTCAATTTAACATGTTCTTGAAACATTTACCTTCAATGAACACACAGAGAGTCCAGATGAAGATGTTGATTGTGTTCATTGCTGTAGTTTAGTCTTGTGTGATGATGAAGATTGTGTTCTGCTCTCAGTCATGAAGTGTTAAACTCACAGCACTATAAACACTCTCAGAGCACTGAAGCATGTGCTGACAATGCAAAGTGACTCTCCCTATTTAAATCATTATCCTGAAGACTGTAGATCAGTCACAAACACATTATCAAACAACTTCCTCATGTTGAGAAATGTCAAGCTATTATACACACATTTCTGAAGAGTATATTGACAGAATCATAGATATTATTGATTCAGACATTATTAATATTTAAATTGCACTTATTTAACAACTGATGAGGACATTATTGATTTGAAGACATTAATATTAAATATTAATATATTAATTATATTAAGTTGCTGTAAAACGTTGAATTTTCATATAGCTACCAGTCGTGCCTCATTAAGCACACACACTTCTCCAGATTTGTTAAACATCGTTTTCTTGACAGCATTGCTTTAACTGTGTACAAACATCTGATAAACGTTTGTTTTAAAAAGTGCAGATTCACTCATAACCAAATGCAACATGGACGTTTCCTAAATGTGTTTAATATTTGACATACGCAGTGAAGATGCTTGAGATGAAATATGAGGCATCTGATGAGTGAAGAAAATAAAGAAAAGTCAAAGTAAATATCAGAATATTTATGAACCATTTACAATTAAGCTGTGTGGAAAAGTTTGAAAATATAATTTATTTGTGTTTGTTTAGGATGCATGAAATACAGCTTAAAATAGCCTTGGCAAGACTAAGGATTTGGTATTTATTCCAAAAATATAAAACAAAATAATTTCCATGACAGAATGCTATTAAACACAATAAAACTGATGTATCTTGATACTCAACAATATGTAAACAGTTAACTTTAGGACATCAACGTAGAGACAAGGTAAGTAGAATGAATTAACTTCTTTATTTTACACTATTTCACAAACTCATATCAACCATGACTAATCTCACTTCTCCTTCTTTTCCTCTCTTTTCTTCTGCCCCCTCTTGAACTCACTAGTGCCCTCTAGTCAATTACACAGAACACAACATTCCCCCCTTACATAAAGTCAGTAGGTGACTTATTCAGTATTTAACTCGTAAGGCCGTATGTTTTAAGACATCAGCAATGCAATAGTAACACTTCTTAACAAGCTGCATTACTATAAGTCATTATTTAAACCTCTTGATTAACCTACGCAGTATTATTTAGAAATGCCATTCTAGATACCAATCAAGTACTTTAACGCAATAGAACAAGTACATGTGTTTAACTTTTTTTTTTTTTTTTTACAATCATGTTTTCTTTGACTTCACTACTTTATGAAGTCTTTCATCCACACTGGTGGTTTAACAACTCTTTCACTCCTCCTGAGAGTGACTGGGTGGTTTTGAGCAGGCAGATTGGATCCCTGAACAGTGTTTTCAGTTTGATCTGGGAATTTAGTCAGTCTCAGTCCATTCCATTTCTTTCCATCGCTAAGCACGAATGAACTTGGTCCGATCTTTTCACGAATCGACAAAGGTAAGGTATACTTAGGGTTTCCTTTAGGAACATGACCTGGCTTTCTGACTCTTACTTGTTCCCCGACCTTGAAAGAAACAGGTTTGGCTCTCCTCTTACTGTCTGTGTATTTCTTACTTTTCTCCTGTCTTTCTTTGACAGCATCTCGTACACCAGCACATTTGTCACTTTTCCCCCTCACCGGAAAAATGTCTACCTTCGTTCTCATTTTACGGTTATACAAAAGTTCAGATGGGGATACACCGGTAGTAGCATGAGGAGTAGCATGGTAACTCTGAAGAAACTCAACTACTGACGGTCTCCAAGCTTTTCTCATTTGTTTGGCAGATAAGACACACTCTTTCGGTACTCTATTCCAGCTTTCAACTGCAGCACTTCCTTGTGGGTGATACACACTTGTACGCAGGTGTTTGATACCACGTTCAGAAAGGAAATCCGAAAAAACTGAAGATAGAAACTGAGGTCCATTGTCCGTAACAACAAACAAAGGGTTTCCTTCTCGTGCAAACACAGAGTGTAAGAAAGAAGTAACAACCTCAGAAGTGACATGTGAAGAAAAAGCAACTTCTGGCCACTTGCTGTAATAGTCCACCAATGAAATTGCGAAACGACAACCTGATACAGCATGTTCGAAAGGTCCGACGATATCAAGACCCAGTTTTTGCCAATGTCCATCCGGCAACTCTACAGGCTGTAATGGAGCAGGAGCTGTCTTTGCAGATTTATTGTTCAGTTGACAAGTAAGACAAGTTCACGTAGCCTTTGTTTGGTTCTGACCAAACCTTGGTGTGTTTCGTGAGCCAGCTTAACCAGGGTTGAATGAAGAGAAACAGGAACAATGACACAATGTTCACCTCGTATGATCAATCCGTTGTATACAGACAGTTCATTCCGAATGAAAAAAAATGATGATAGAGCTGGGTCTACATCCTTCTTGTTGTGTGGCCAGCCATTCAGTATTTGCGTTCTAAGTAAACTCAGCTCAGAACAAGATTCTGAATGTAACCCTGCAAGGACTGCGGCAACCATTTCCGGTTCCTCAATGTGCTCAGTCGTCACTGGTAAGGGTATTCTTGACAAACAATCTGTGGCCTGGTTTTGAGCACCAGGGCGGTATTCAATGTCATACGAAAAACATAGCAAGGGGGCTGACCACCTGGTTACTCTCATTCCAGCACGTCCAATTCCTTTTGTAGCCAGCAAAGTAGTTAATGCTTTGTGGTCAGTACGTTTCTCTACAGCGAACACGCAAGCTAACGCCTCTTTTTCCACTGTAGAGTATTTTCTCTCTGCCGCGCTAAGCGTACGTGAAGCAAAAGCGACAGTGTGTTCTACACCATCTGCATGGAGTTGTGTCAGTACTCCCCCAAGCCCATAGTCCGAAGCATCAGTTGATACGATCGTAGGAAGAGAAGGGTCAAAAAGTGCAAGCACTGGGCTCTCAACAAGTATAGCTTTCAGTTTGTTAAAGCATCGGTCTGCTTGTGCAATCCATTCGAACAAAGTTTCAGAAGCATTTCTCAGAAGAGCACGTAATGGTTCCACTTCCGTGGCAAAGTTTGTGAAGAATTTACTGTACCACGAGATCAATCCAAGGAAAGAACGAAGAGACGATAAGTCGTGTGGAGTAGGAGCATCGACTATAGCTTCGATGTGAGCAGTATCTGGTAAGATTCCTTCTTTTGAGATCACATGACCCAGGAATTTGAGGGAGGTCTTGTTGAATGTGCATTTCTGCATGTTCAGTGTCAAACCAGCATCTGCCAATTTCTGAATGACAGTTTTAAGAGTTTTGTCATGTTCACTCTGTGAAGCGGCGTAAACTATTATATCGTCCAAATAGTTTCTTACACCTGGAACACCTTTTAGCACCGTCTCCATCATTTTCTGGAAAGCTGAAGGAGCAGAAGCTAATCCGTAAGGAACACGACGGAATCTGAAAAGACCATCATGCGTGATGAAGGCAGTTAACCCTCTGGGGACCAAGGTGTTTTTGGGGCCCTTGAGAAGTTCTGACATGCCTTGACATTTGTGCTTTTTTCAGTTATTTATAAACATGTTAATGACAAAGGTGTAAATTCACTCTATATAGCACAAACAGGGCTACCATAATATGCAAGCAACTTGTATGTAGATGTTTGTATTTTTAAGAGAATAATGTTTATGCGTGGTTATTGGAAAAAATAAAAATGAAAGTTGCTGAATTAAGACCACAAAACACATATTAAATATGTGTCCACAAGACTTTTGACCAATGGATGTGGTCCCTTTGAGTTCTAGCTTCAAAATTATATGAAAATAGTCTTGCTTTATCGTTCACAAAAAAAAAATACATTGATTTAAATGGTGTAAAACAGGTTTTGCTTGGAAAGCCAATATGCGAGGGGGAGGAGTAGTTCACACCCACTCTGCATAATGACTCTGCCTAATGAGCCATCCTTTCAGGTGTGACACTGACTGAGCCACAATACAAGGACAAAGGATGTATTTAGAAGAAGACTTATATTGACCATTTAAGATTTTGCTTACATCTCTCTTGTAAATATGTTTTGCTATTTTATTAAAAATGTTACAATTACAACAATAATTACAATTTCAACAATATTTCAAGTGTACTCTTTCTTTGTAAAAAAGAAAAAGAAAAAAGATTATAGGCCTACATTTTATCATATGTATTCATTAGTTTGAATATAGCCGTATTGGAACATCTAACATCTTAGTCTATGACTTTATTTTTGACAAATATATATATATATATATATATATATATATATACAGGGCTTGACATTAACTTTTTTGCTCACTAGCCAATGTGGCTAGTGGTTTTCCAAAGTTACTAGCCACACAGCATTTTTACTAGCCACATTTTTGTTGTTGTGAAATTACCTGATAAAAGTTGACCATGGCGTGCTAAAATGTACTTGAACTAGATTTACAACCCTTTTAAATGTAAAACCACTGTATACACCCAAATCAAGACTACATAAATATATAACAATACAGGTCATTATAATTAGCTCTGATAAGGTTGTGTGTAAAGCTCCTTTTTTTAAATAAAACCATGTATTGTGTATTATGTAGCCACATTGCTCCACCGGCATACGACATAACTCCAGCAGGTTCTTTGCTGTCGGTCACTAGCGACAATACTCATTAGGGCTGTGAAAATTGCTCAAAAATGACCTTTGAATATTCCCTCTAAAAAAAAAACATAGCTTATAGGCCTATTCGAACTATTCGAACATCTGGTTGCGCATTTTGTCAATGACGCGCATTAAGTCAATAACAGGACAAATTAATACAAAGAGACATAACTACTTGTATAGGTAGTTTATTTAAGTTTAAACATATTTGACAACGTATTACCTACACGAAAACAAGTAAATCAACTAATAAGACCGCAGACCTCACTCACTCTCGCTCGCAGGCACTCTTTCTCTCTCTCGCCCTCACCCTCAACACCAAACGCGAATAGAGCATCTGGCGCGAGTGTAAAGACGCGTTTACGCGCGTCTGGAGGTCTTACGGTGCGAATGAGGCGTCACGCGCTCTGTGCATAACAGTTCAAAAATGAACAACAATAAGCGAATGTTGAGAGCTGATCAATAGTTTTATGCAAGCAATTTAAGGTCGCGACTCTTATATAGCAGGCTTCATACAGTGATTGAAACAAATATTATTAACATTGATTGAAGTTTTACAGTATAAATAATTGACATTGAATGCTCCGAGCGAGCTGTGCTGTGGTAAACATGGAACTTTTCCTTGACATGAAACGGTAAATAATCAAACCAGTGGAAGCCTGCAGTGCATGAAACTGCTGTATCTAACCTACCTTATTCATGCAATATCTATTCAGTCAGTACAGTAGCCTACACTTCACTAATGTTTCTGTTTAACGTTAAATAAAATGACCCCTCAGGCAGCGCGCCCACTCGCAAAGCAGACAGCCGCGCCTCTGCTACCGCGGGCGTTTTTCCACATTCGAATATTAATTTTCACCTTCGAAATTCTGTTTTTTTTTTAAACTATTTGAATATATATTCGAATTTAGAATATTCGTTGACAGCCCTATGGGAGTTGTAGTGTCGTAGTGTCACACTTATTTTCAGATGCCTTTTGAAATGACTACAATTATTCAACCCGCCAAAGTGGCTAGTTGGAGTGACTGTGTTACCCGCCACGAGCAAAATCCACCCGCATTTGGCGGGTTGGCGGGTGTTAATGTCAAGCCCTGTATATATATATATATATATATATATATATATATATATATATATATATATATATAAAACGTTAGATATGAGCAGAAATTGCTAAACAAAAGCTTATTTTATGTGGCAGTATATTTTACAGTAGCCTAAAAACTGTACCCAAATCTAGTCAACAAGTGACTGACTGTAGCGTTGTTTTTATAAAATATTAGGGCATATAAATGTTTACTCATCTCAGTAGGCTATATCAAAGCACTTTATTCTTTCACACACAGACGCGCGATTTATATTTAGGCTAAACAGTCTTTACAAATATGTACCCTTCATTCATCTCACAGAAAGGCGAGTCATATTATAGAAATGCGATTCATCTTTTTGCGGTTTGCATAGGCCTACACTAACGTTATTCCATAACGTTATTCCACACGTGAGAAAAGAAAACAGCCTACCTCACTCCTCAGCGGGATCTGCTCCTCATATCAGGATATATTGTTCCTCATATCAGCACTGTTCTGAGGAATCTTTTCTCCATAAGGTAGGCTATATTATGCCTCACTCGATCGCGACGCGCTTTGTTTACAGCTGATGTGGGCGTTTCACAGATCTTCAATAGTTCTCAGAATTTGCGTTTGAATAGCACGCGCTCTCCGTGGGCGTGTCACATTACTGTGAATTAGCTCGTAATGAGGTCGACTGGAGTCGCTCTCTTTTTATACAGATTACAGAAGCTGATAATATTTGTTTTTTATATAAATGACTTCATTTAACAGATGCGATCTCAAGCTTTATGCCCGTGGGTCTGTTTGCCTGTTTGACTGAATTTTCGCGGAGTTATAGATCATTTTCGAACGCGTTTCAAATGGGAGTTTACGGATAGAGAGAAGGCAGCAATCGCATCATGTTAAAGTTTCTTTATTTGTCAAAAAGCAAAACACTTTATTTTTATTTTGAGTATACAGAAAAAAAATAGAAACTGAACAGGATCGATTGATGTATAACACGAAAACTAAAGATCAAAATTAACAGAGCATTTTGTGTTTATTTTTCATTGCTAAAAAAAAAAAACGAGCAAAACGCGCCGGCGCGTTTTTGGTCCCCAGAGGGTTAAGTCACGGCTGTCAGCATGTAAGGGTAGTTGATGGTACGCGCATGTTAAATCAATAGTCGAAAATACAGCTGCACCCCTCAACTCACTCAACAGTTCCTCCATATGGGGTAATGGGTGTTTGTCAACTAGTAGTGCTTTGTTCGGTTCACGAAGATCAACGCAAAGTCGAATTTTTCCTCCTTTTTTTGTAGTGACTACTATTGGCGAAACCCAGGGAGAAGAATCAATTCGCTCGATAATACCTTGATTCAGCAGAGATTGTAGTTCCTCTGAGACTGCATTTCGTACAGAAAAGGGAAGTCGACGGAGTTTTTGTTGAACTGGTACCGCATCATCACGAGCTTTGACCTTATGCATGAAGCCTTTTACACACCCCACGGGCTCAGTATTTGCGACACTGTGAACTGAAGCAGAAGTAGTAGAAACAGTAACAGTACAGTCATGGTTAATTGTACATTTCAGTGCTTTAAGCACATCCATGCCTAATAAGGGAGATCCGTTTTTCACAACGTATAGTAGAACGGAAGCAGACACTCCATGCAATGACACATTAGCTGTAAGACATCCTAGAACTGGAATGTATCCTCTCATGTACGTGACCAATTGGACACTCGGCGCAGACAGTGGAGATGTACTGAAATAATGCCTGTACAAAGTCTCTGGCAAAATCGAAACTACAGAACCTGTATCCACAACAAACTCGGTCTCCATAGACTGCCCTGTGTCAGTAGAAATCTGCACACAACACTTAATCCTGTCATCAACATTTTCACAGTTCATATTGCATATTTGTACTTCGGGCAGTACTGCGCGAACGGATGTTGTTGAACGGCATACTTTCGCAAAATGTCCTGTTTTGCCACATGAATTGCATTTAGCTATAGATGCTGGACAATCAGATGCATTTGCCAAGTGCTTATTAGAGCCGCATCTGTAGCAAGCACGCTGTGATGCAGTATGCTTACTCGGTTTAGTTTTAGGTCTGTCTTGTGTAGTCGATTGGTAATGAGAAGTCTTTGAACTCACCACCTGTACCGGAGCAGTATCTCTCTAAGTAAATTCACTTTGTGCAACGCATGCTCAATCTGGCACGCAACAGTTACAGCAGCCTCCAACGAAGCGGGCTGATCCAGTAGAAGTTTCTTGCGCACCGTTGTAGCGTACGCTTTCTCGATGAGCTGATCCCGAAACATTTCATCCTCTACTGTACCATAAGCACAATCAACTGGCAATTCTCGTAATGCTGAAGTGTATTGCGCAATCGTTTCATCTGCGCGTTGAGCTCTCTGTCTGAACTGGTGACGTGCAACAACCACATTAACTTTCGGAATGAAATGCGCTTCCAAAGCGGACATTGCGTCATCATAAGTCGTACCCGTATTCGGCAAAGTGTAGAAAATACGTCGTCCTTCTGTCCCCAAGCAATGTAAGAGAACTGCGCGTCTTCGAGCCGCCGTCCAGGAATTTCCTGACGCGTTAATAGCCAGCATGTAGTTCTCGAAGATTCTTTTCCACGTGCAGAAGGGTATCGGTGGATCAGAAGCACATGGCAGAAACGGAGCAGGTGTGGGAAGACTCGCCATCGTCGCCAGTTGTTGTATCTTGATTCAGCAATATGTAAACAGTTAACTTTAGGACATCAACGTAGAGACGAGGTGAGTAGAATGAAGTAACTTCTTTATTTTACACTATTTCACGAACTCATATCAACCATGACTAATTTCACTTCTCCTTCTTCTTTTCCTCTCTTTTCTTCTGCCCCCACTTGAACTCACTAGTGCCCTCTAGTCAATTACACAGAACACAACAAAAACATTTGAGATTTGATGGAAATGACACTGTGGTGATGACACTGATTTGCTTTTTCAGCAAAATGACATTATTGTTAATGTTTTATGAAAAGGAGATGAATGTCAGTAATTCTGTAGCCTGGTAATACCAAACTCTGCTACTTCGCTTTACTTCGTAGACAGAGTCTGGCATGGCATAATTGAAAAGCGTTTTCTTCCTCGCGGGGGGGGCACTTGTCTGAAGTTTAAAATCATTGGTTACCCGTAAGCCTATCACATAACGTTGTGTTCATTATGGCGTGTGTTATGCGCATGCTCAGCCGCATCTAACTTCCACTGTAAACACATGTATGATGCGAAAACAAAACCATCGAGCGAAATACCGGAGTGAACATGGCTGTGAACGACTTTTGCAGATTATGTGAAGTAAATCTACGCATCCACGGTACAATCAGTGTCTACGTCACGGCTCTCAGCCCGCCCTCTGTTCGTTGATTGGCCGGCTGTTTTCAGGCCGGAGGAAAACGCAAAGCTATTACGCTTTCTCAGACTGAGTACAGAAGCGAAATGAAATTGAGCGGAAATTAACTGACGTAGTCAGGCTAGTAATTCTGTAGTCTTCTACAGAAACATTAGACTTTATTTGATGGTTTGTAACCCCAGTATATCTCCAGAAACTAGAGAAGTAGTGTATTCCAGTAACATGAAGCTCCTGTGAGGACACTAAACATCTGCTGATGGAGCTGCTCTATTCTGAGAGGAACACAATCACCCTGATGATGCAAATATGAGTTTCACTGTCTGACACTTTATTATTATTCATTAATAATCTGTTACCTATTTAAGCATCAAGAATGGTAAAACATAAACACTGTCGGCCAACATCGCTTAACAACATGTAGGCTTCAATGTTATCGTCTAAACGCCTAAAAATAACAGACAATGAATAACAAAGATATGAAAAGTGTTTCAAATCAATAAATGAACATTTCAGAAATTTTTATTTTTTTATTAAGCTACAAACAAAATTATAAAGATGGTAGAGCTGAGATTTGAACTCAGACCGCTTGAAGCACCGTGGCGCTCACGTTGTAGCGTTGACCAGCTATCGTCTGAACTCTGTCTTATGAGCATGAGCTTAAAGCAACACTAATTAACATTTTTTACCTTAAAATAATGTTTCCAAAATCGTATCAGTGGTTCATCAAGTCGTAACAGGGTGAAAGGCACTTCTGGATTCGCTTTGCAGCCCTGTATCTGCTATAACCGCACTATGCAAGTTTGCCAAACCGGGTCGCGTTTCTGTAGTTCGATTGAGACATAAGAAAACTACAAATTTGACTTGCTTTACGGCAAGCGTTACAATAGTCATTATTTATTTTTTCTTCGTTTCTGATGTCGCAATACATCATGCATTCATGAAATCATGCAACATACTCTACCTTGCCTGTGAACATCGTTCATTCAAAGCCAGAGCTGGATAAGCAGCGTGTGTGTGTGTGACATTTTAAAGCAAAGACTATGTATGAAAGCATGACATGCAGTGAACATAAATACTCGGTTCATTTCCACTGAATATAACAAAGAAAATAAGGAAATATATCTCCACTCTATTCAGTGTTGCACACGCATTGTGTTCTGGACTACACTACCCATAATTCCCTCCCGCGCAAACTACAATTTCATGTCCTTACGACATTAAAGGAACAGCTCCCTATTTCCCTTTTCTCCCACAACACTTAGTAGCAATTCCCTCTCTCTAGGATAGGGGAATCTATAAGCTGAAAGCTCTGCCATCATATGTTGCCTTTTTACATTTTTGTAAAAATGTTACATTTACTGACCGAGTCTATTTCTTTCGTTCTCCATAAATTAATGAGAACATTTCATTTAATTGAAAGGAGGGTCCCACTTATTTATTTATTTATTTAGTTGGAATTCAGTCAGCTTAACTGTTAATGTAATAAAATAATTAATGAACAAAACAAACTATATACAATTGTTTCTTAACTTGCCTGTGACATATGCAGTGCCCAAATTATTATTTTGGACAGACAATTGAAACCTGCCTCTCAATTAAATTAAATGTTCTCAATAATTTATGGAGAACGAAAGAAATAGATTTGTTCAATGTAGACACTAATTTAGTCATTTCACACGCAAAAAAAACACGTATGATGGCAGAGCTTTCAGCTAATAGATTCCCCTATCCTAGAGAGAGTGAAGTGCTACTAACTGCTAATGTGGATTTCTGTCTAGATATGCAATAAACATTTTGCAAAAGAAAACCTTAAAAAGTTTAATTATAGATAAAGTAAGACAGAAACACACCTGTTCACCGGCCATTGTCCTCAGCTCTGGCAAAGGCAAATTTAAAATCAGTGCTTCTCCCGGGAGACTAGCGCTAAATTAATCCCCTATCTTAGTATGGAATTATATATGTGCCAATAAAAACGAAAGAAACTTTTGCAAAAACGAAAAAAAATTTGCATTGAGAATGGAGAAAAACACTCCGAAAATAAAACCAATCAAATAAACACCAAAAAAAAATAACATTGTCTTCAAATAAACTGCATTCTTTGTTTACGATTGTCACGTTCCCTTTCGCTAAACATGCGTTTGATTGCGCTGCCAGAGTTAAAAGTTTTTGTTTACACTGCACAAATTTACGTTCACCATTCTGGCACAGACCTATCATGTGGGCGGGCTTAACAGCGGTTTGCTCTCATTGGCTAGTGAGATTTGAGTAGAGACTCAGCGGCGCGAATTTTGGAATCTGTGGGACAGTCTAACAAGTAACAACAGTATAATATTAAAGCACATCAATATTAATAAAACACGGATATTTTTTCCGAGATGAGTAATCAGAAGCGGCACGGAGCGTCATCAACATCCTCAACGGCCTCAACCGCAGGGCTTTCGAGGTAGCCTGAGGTAAGTTTAATATAAAATCAATAGACAAATCTAGATACAAGTTTTTTTCTGCTCTCTATCCAAGTTATGTCTTTATTTAGATCAGTCGTTACATGTTTTATGTCACGTATAGTCTTATTATTCACATGTCTGCAATGCACTTTTGTAGTTTGAATACTTTGATTGCTCCTTATACATTTAGCCTTTACCCCCAACATGCTCCCTAAAACAAAATGAAATATTAGAACAAGTTTTTCTTCAGACCACCTAACAAATGATGCCATGCAGAGGTAACACAGGGGTTAACTTCATGTTCTTAAGAAAGAAACAATAAGAAAAGTGTCAGACAATAGACAGCAGGCAATGGCACTAATTGAGACAAAGAGGAAGAGGTGGCGTGAAGTAGGGCTGCACGATATTGGAAAAAAAATTACATTGCGATATTTTTTTCCCAACGATATATATCGCGATATTGCGAGCCATCAATCCAGGCTAAAGTCAATAATTACCATTCCATGTTATTAATAATTTCACTAATAAGCAAGCTTCATTACAAGTAACAAAAAGGCCACTTAATATTTTATTCCAGAAACATATTTCTCTCAGAACGTTCTTCGGGTTCTAGGACCTGAAAAATTATGTTTTCTGTGCGGATTCAGTGACGCGTTCATGTAAACGGCACCTAGACCCAGCAAAAGTAATGATTAATAATATGTTAAATATTACAATGAGACATTTTAATTGTTTATTAATAAACAAGTGTTTTCTGTAAAGATGAAGTTGACAATACTGACTCGCGATCTTCGCAGCAGTGATCGGGAGAAATGCACTTTTCATACAGATTAAATATAGCTATATATTTTTTCAATGGTTCTGTTTAAAAGTAGAGATTTCTGTAGATAATAAATATATTTCTTTTTTTCTTTTTTTTTTTTGGTGTGTGAGGCGAGTAGGCTACCTTTTATGCTGAGTTTCGGTTCATGGATCATAGCTTAATCTCGAGTTCAGGCGCTGGCTGCTATATTTAATTTGTATTTATTAAATCCAGGAAATTGGATAGTGAAATACTGATTAAAATTAAGATACAATTAATACAAAACGAAATTCGTTTTAAAGAAAGGCTTTGTGCTTTCTGTTTGAGGTCTCTGTGAAAGTTTAAAGCAGTCTTTTAGTGCCGCTTTTATAACGGTCGCATCCGTAATGTCATGTAACATTGTTTTTTCCTCATAAATGCAAAAATTTTTTAAAAAGACAACCATCCACAACTGTATAACACTCCAGCAAAGTAGCCTACCTCTTTTTGGTCAACATCCTCCTTTTTGTAGACGAAATAGGCTAGTCCCAAATAGCTGATTTTGACTTTTTTTGCGGCGGATCCTCTTCGTCGCGCATTTTTGAATGTTGGCTGTGAGCGGTGAGCTGCGGCACAGCGAACCAATCACTGTGCAGGCACGCAGAACTGTGTGCTACCCTGGTGCTACCGTTCTCTTAATACACTATGGGCACTAGGCTACTAACGTTACCCTTCACATCGCATGTTCCAGCGATGTGACTATCGCTCATTCGCACATCGCGATGTCGATGTTAAAACAGAATATCGTTCAGCCCTAGCGTGAAGTATTGAAAAGAAGAGTGTCAATAATCCAATCTCTTGCTGAGAGAAACATGGCTCTGAGAGGATCCACAGACACACTCTTCCAGCCCAATAATGACAGATTCCTGAAAGAAGAAGAGCTTATGGCCAAATCTGATCCTGTCTTAAAGCAACATATAGATAGAGCAGATAGTGGAGCAGGGAACATGACAACATGCCTAATAAAAAACATTCAAAATGAACTGATAAGTGCTGTCAGATCAAACTTTGCAAATACTTTTCCATTATACTGGATTGCACCCCTGATATAAGCCACACAGAGCAGCTCTCAGTTGTCATTAGGACTGTGTCAGTGGAGGACAAGCCACAAGTGAAGGAACACTTCAGTAAGCTGATGCAGTGTGTTTCAGCTGGATACGGCAAAACAAAAGCTTTCTTGACTGACTACCGCGGTAAAGGCTTTGCTTCAGCTCCAGCTTTAGCAAGAGAGATGTGTGAAGAAATGAAAGTGGATGCTGTTCTCAAAGAGAAGAGGCTGTGATCAACACGTAGACAGTTTTCATATGAATGTCCAGATGAGCCCATCAGTGATGCACTGAAGAGGATGGAGAACATGTGTAATGTAGTGGTGGATGTGGCCATTGTGTCACTGGAGGAGAGGTTCAAGACCTTGGCAGAGGTCAAGGAGAAGTTTGGTGTTCTTGTCAACTTCCCTAAGATGAAAACTGAAGAACTGATGCAGCAGTGTGTGAGACACTAAGCGGCACTTTAAGTAATGGTGGACAATCAGACATAGATGAAAACAACTCGCCCTCGAAATGAGAAGTTTCCCTGACCTACCATCAGCCAACATGACCACCATGGAGATTCCTGAGTTTCATCATGAAAAGCAACTGCAAGAAATCTGCTCAAACATGTGTGTGCACTGAGAGTATCAGTGACTGTAGCGGCTGCGGAGAGGAGCTTTTCAAAGATCAAGCTGATTAAAACACACATGAGGTCTACCATGAGCCGAGAGCGTCTAAGTGGACCTGCAGAGATCAGCATCAGTCATCATGGGTCTCAAAACTGGGCTTTTGATTCAGTCATTGATGACTTTGAGACTAAGAGCTCGAGTGTGCTGGACTGTATCAAATAATAGAGTTTTTGCACTTTTTGTAGATTTGTAGTTTAATTATTGTGTGATTCTTTTTTTTTCCATATTTTTTATAAATTATTTATTTCAACATTTATTTATTTAATATTTATGTTAACATTTATCAGTATTCATGTTATATTATAGTAAGTTGTAATTCATATGAATGATTTATCTAAAATCTCTCCTAGGGAACCAGCGGAGCCTGAGCCGGCCCTGCATTTGAGGGAGAGACACACATGAGTGACAAACTAATATTAGTCAATTAACAATAAACTGGGTTAATGTATTTTAGCATAAAGAAATCTATATCATATTTACCTTTAAGGTCTTTAGAAACTTTGAACTAAACATTGATATTGTGTAGTTTGTGATCCTCCATCAGCAGCTGCAGTTTCTCTCAGCTGTATCAGTGCAGTCACTGTGACGTCTGACTGACAGAGGTTTTTGTACGACTCTTTATCACTGTGTGAACACATAGCTACCACTGATATGGTGTGTACTCTGACAGTAATAATCTCCTGTATCTTCAGTCTGGACTCCACTGATGGTCAGAGTAAAATCACTGCCAGATCCACTGCCACTGAATCTAGATGGAGTTCCAGTATAACGGTTTGCATGTCACATATATGAGGAGTTTAGGAGCTTCTCCAGGTTTCTGCAAGAACCAGGCTAAGTAATGATAAACACTATACACATACACATCACTGCTGGTTTTACAGTTTATTCTGACTTCTTCTCCTGGTTGAACTGCTGGTATTGATGGACTCTGAGTTACAGTGATCTGTCCTCTACACTCTGAAAGAAAACAGGAAAAAAATGAAAATGATGTATATTTCACATAACACAAACCTTGTTTCCCAAATCATAAGTCTGCTACGCTATTACATATTTATAATTAGTGTACAGTATCTAGCAGTAATGTTAATCTAGTGCTTGTAATTTTTCCTGCATTAGTTATTAATTAGTTTTGCATGAATTGTGAATTTGTTTCATTATTTCTCTGGGAAGTATTAAAAAATTGTAGTTATTGATTAGTTATTAGTGAACTACCACTTAAATCTGTAAAAAATTCAGTAGTTCTCTAGGAAGTATTAAAAAAATAGTAGTTATTGATTAGTTAATAGAGAACTACCACTTAAATCTGTGTGCTATTACTTACTAATTCGTTAATCAGAGTTACTTGTTAGTTAACTGTAGTTACTAGATTGTTAACATTGTGTTACTCATTTGTTCCTGTGTAGTTATTCATTAACGAAGGATCCGTATTTTAAAGTGTTACCTGTATATTTATTGTTTAGATTTTGCATCCCTGTTGTACTGAATTGTGTCTTCAAAACTGAGTTTTGTATTGGATTGTTAGTTTTGTGTATTGTCACATCAATAATTAATATACATCTTGAATGTGAAAGTATGAAACATAGAGAAGCTGAAGGTGTGTATTAAAATGCAAGGTCCAATTGTTTGGCTTATGATTAAAAGTAGCAGATAAATGCTGTTTGATTTAATACTTGTATAAACCATTGACATGGTAATGACGCAGTAGACTCAGTTGTGTTTAGGGCTTGACAAGGGAATATTTATTAAATTAGTTGTGACTGATTGGTAGTGATAACTGCTATGATAGTCTCATGCATCAAATTATTGCATTTTTCTTTAATTATGTATGTGAATGGTTGCCATTTACCAAGTATCACAAGTAAGTTAATGTAGTCCCTAAAAATGTAGTATAGTAAAAGTGTGGTAGAGGAACAAATGTATAGAATAATGTAATCTATGAATACTGTACAAAAGTTTAAAGGCACAACATTTTTTAAACAAATGTGGATATAAAATAATTTAAATTTTATAAATTGATTATAATATATTTTTAAATAATAATTACAACATAGTAATCATTTTAAAAGTTTGTTTGATGTTTTAATTAATATGTACTATGTGTTTTATAAATTAAATATATTTAATGTTATTTTTAATTAATATATTAGATATAATTGGTACTTGTATCTGATTATATTTATTTATTTATTTATTTTATTGTATCAGTCAATAATTGTTATTGTGAAGGATTGAGATTTTGTTCAATACAAAGTGAAATTAGGTGTAATGTGAAATATTTGTTCATGTAGAAATGTAATATATTGCTTGTTGCTTATTATTAGGAGACATGGACATTATGGTGAATTCATCTTCATCAATAAGGTGTGTTCGACAGCTGGACTTTGTGTTCGATGAGACGCTGCATGAAGTTGTTGAAGATGTGAAAGTTGATTACATTTTGAAGGATCCCCGCGAGTATCAAAGGGTAAGATATTTATGTTTGTAAATGGTTTGGATAAGGAAAATAATGTTAAAGGTGCTGGCAAAAGTTAGGTTTGTACTTATTTGTTTACTTTTGAGGGAGAAATAAATAAATAAAAATTGTGAGTGTATGTCCTAATGTGTAGTAAGACAATTGTACTGTAGTTCTGTGTTATTAGGCGTTTTAGTTATTGCATAATGTAATTAATGGCAAAAGTAGTGTATTTTAAATTGTAGAACTGCAAAGATGCATCAATATTATTGTTAACACAAATTTTGCTAATTTGTCAATTTATGTGAAAAATATGAGGGTTGTAGTGGTGGGCGATATAGTCTCAAAATTATATCACGATATCTCGGGTATTTGCAAAAATATGAAGAAGTTAAAGGGATAGTTCACTTTTAAATTAAATTTTGGTATGTTTTAGCTTACCTCAAGGGCATCCAAGATGTAGGTGTCTTTGTTTCCGCAGTAGTTTCAATTTTGGTATTTTTAGGTCAAACCGTTCTTGTCTCTCAGTCAGATAATGCAGGTCTGTGGTCACTGTCTCAAAGAGCATGCACCGGTGACTCAAAATGGGGGTTGGAGGTAACGGAACAATTTTTTTTTTACCGTAACCCATACCCGAATATAAGACAAGGTTTTTGTCCAATGTTGGATCCAACGTCGGAGGTGACGGAACATGTTCCGGCGTGTTCAGGCTCAAATTAAGCCCTGGTTATGTCTAACGTAAAACAAACATTTGAGAGAAAATCTTTTGCTTGTGTCATATGCATGGAATGTTGCCATATTACAGATTGTATTTTTATTAATGTTATAATATTGTTTGTATTTTATTTGAGTGTTTGCTAAGAATATATTGCTTATTTTAAATGTGGTTGAAACATTAAAAGATTAATAGCTGATGTTGGGAATGTATTAATTGTATAAGTAAAGATCTGACTGATTAGATCAGAAAAATATAGATAATTTGATTTATGGACAAAAAATAATTGTTAAATGTAGACTGTATATATTAAATGGATGCATGTAGTATTATTATTATTTTTTTTTAGTTCTTGTTTTTCTTGAAAAGGTTATAAAAATATGTAGTTCCTTACCCTTACTGACTGTTAATAATTTGTGATATGTAAACAAAAAAATTAAGAATGACATGGTTTACAAACAGCCAGTAATTAAGTAAATATAATTATATATATCATAAAGTAGGTAATCTATGTCCTATACAAATTAATGACTCGTTTGTCACAAAATGAGTTATGGTATTTTGCTTTTGCTTGGTAGTAAAATTGTTTTAATGTGTAAGTGTGTTGTCGTCATATGGGATTAAGTACTTTGTTGTTTGTTTTGGAATTTTTAGGTTAATGTCTCGGTGAAGATTCTTCAACTGACTGAAGACCAAGTGTGTGTCACAAGATCCCATCAGAAGATGCAGAAAAGATCTTATGATGTGGCAGACAAAACACACGGTATCGCTTTGTGTGTTTGTGTGTATGGGGCGGCGACATTTAGCACAATGGAAAATGCTATTACTTGACAAATGTGTCCGTGAGGCAGTTCGGTGGAGAAACGTCCATTTCCACTACAGCACAGTCTAAAGTAACTCTGCTAGATGTTGATATGGAGGTCCATGGCATTGTACACAACGTGAAGGTCTTTGAAGGGCAGCTTGTCACCGCAGAAGTGAAAGTGGAGTACATGTGTCCAAAGCAACATGTTTTGCCAAATGTTAACCTTGACACTGCAATAATAAGATGTCAACAGTGTGGGGTGTTGTTGCAGTTTTGTGTGCAAAAGTGACTATCGAAGATTTTACTGGGAAAATGACTGAATTTCTCATTGATGATTACGTGCTGCGCCAACTTCTAAATGTAGGATCTGAAAGGTTCTTTGACACGGATGTTCTGGTGTCCAAGCTGCTTGTGGAGGACAGAATCCAGTTAAAGAGCAGAGGAAACCGCATTACTGCAGCAGCATTTTTGCCTCCATGTCCTCAGTCTACTAACGAGATGGATCGGGCAACAGATTCAGGCCCGACTGCAAGCTGCAGAACCCCTCAGGAGTTTGTTGATGATCTCATGCTTGAGGAGTGTTTCAGGAGTGAAACTGGTGAAGAGTTGGATAGTGTGAATGAAAAGGAGACTGAGAAGGTTGAAGTGGATGAAAAGGGCAACATGACTGATTGTAAGAGAAGTGAAGAGTCTGTTGAAGGAACTGTGGAAAAAGAGGTGGGAGCACGTCCAAAGCATGCCAAATGTGACCGAAGTTTGAGAAATCCAGGGAAGACTGGGAAGAAAAAGTGATAAATGGTGTAAAAATCACAATCACAAAAAAAAAAATAAAAAAAAAATAAAGTTGTTAATATTGCAAGTTATTTGTTTTTTTTTAAAGTTTGGAATGCTACTAAATATTTAGGAAAATTGAGATTAAGTAAAATGTGTCGTTCAGTGAGATTAGTGTTAAAATAGTTGGTTAAGTTTGTTAAAGATAGGTAGTAGTTTAGGGACAAAAATAGTATAAAAGTTTAATATGTATAGTTTTAACACTGATTCTGGGTAGTGTAGTGCTGACAGGACGATGACAGACGGTGAATGTGACATTAATATGTAGGAATTTGTGGAAGTTTAATATAATGATAATGTGACGTTAATTTAAGTTTTTATAATTAATCGTAGTAGATTATAATTATTGCAGTTAATTGTGAAATTGTATTTGTAGTTTTTAGTTTTAATGTTTAAATGGATGTTCATTTATGATTGGTAAATTTTATAAAGGAAGGTCAATAGTTAGATTTGATATTTAAATATATTATATACATATAAATATAAATACTTTTTTGTTTGTTTTGTATTTATTTTAAACTTGCAAATAATTGTTCATTGTTGTTTTTGAAAATAAAAGTTTCAACCTTTGTTCTGTTTCATGTTTTGTCCAAATACCCGTGTGTATGTTAAGCTAGTAATTGTAGTATTTGTATATTAAACAATAATGCAACATTACAGATTAAGTGGATAGTAGAAGGGAATGTTTGGCCAATATTACATTTATTTAAAGAGTTTCACAATTAGATATTTCTGCAGGCATTTATCTTTTTTATTTTGTGTAATTTTCTGTCAGTGGTGTTTAAGTGGTAATTTTATTAAAAATATTAGAATTTTAGAGTAATTGAAATAATGAATTAATTAATTGATGACCAAAATTATTATAGGATTTAATTTAAAATGTATGAATTTGTAGTTTGCATATATCAAGTTATAATCATCATATTTGACTTACTGTACACCTTTGCACAGCAGCAATTCTGCATGTTAAAAATACTATACAAATTATTAATTCAATATAAAATAATTAATTTTTCATAAGTGTATAAATTAAATGTATCAGTATTTATTGGTATAGGGCTTTGCTGTTGGATTATTAATGGCTTAAACAAATATGGCATAAGTATGAAGTTTATATGTAATTGTAGGTTCAGCTTTCTAAATGGCAATGGCCTATTAACTATGTGGTTGACAAAACAAAATGTATTATGAAATCACATTTTAGTCTTTTTTTAAATGTAATATAATTATCTAAATGTTTTTCAAATAATGTTACACAAGAATATGTATTTTGACATTTTATTTATATTAAATTAGCATTTAAGATGCAATAGTGCTGATATGTAGTTGGTGTGAAGTTGTCAAAGTCCACTATAGTATACTATTAAACAGAGGCACTATTTTGGGACACAGACATTTGTAGTGGTGTCCAAAAGTACACTGGATGTTATCAAGTCTACTCATTTGATCTAAGTATGAACTTAAATAATGAGTGTAGAATTGATGCATAGTTAGTGGTTGCATTTTGGCCCAGACCGGCCCACTACATATGGTCATAAACACCAACCATCTTTTGCACGCCCTTGAATATATATACCAACTCCTATCTTAGTAGGAACGAGCGAGAGTTAACAGAGGAAATAAAAATAAATAAATAAAAAAATCATTTATTAAAACAGTTGAAGTATACTCCACAGTGATGAGTCCTAACACAAGCTATAAGCGGCTCTGGCAGAGCAGTACCAGTGTTTGTCACAGGAGTTTTAGTAAAACTGTGGTGGGTGACCTCGGGTCCTCCAGGGGGTTCGGGGGCATGCCCTCCTCCGGAAGAAAATGTTGTGCATTTTAATGTTAAATTCATAAATCTGGTGCACTTTAAGTGTTCAAAATGAAGAGCTCCAACCCATATTTAGTGTGCAAACTGAACAAAGAAAAACTCAAACCGCTTTCAGTTATAGTCTGGATCTACTGAAGGGAGAGTGTTTTTGGGGAACTAATTAATAGAAAACTACACAGTCGATCCTCAACAACACGACATAATGGACGGCACTTCGTGGAGGAGGAAACACAATAGTGTGTGCTGCTCCTGCGACGCATACACACTGCAAATGGAGAAGCCTATGTGTGAAATAGTGTAATCATATGAGTCGTGTGGTTTCTCCAAGTCCTCTAAAGAGACACGATCCTCTATATAATCTAACGGTTTAAATGTTTACTTCTAAATCTAATCACACTCGAGTAACATACGCAGAGATGACGCACGCACAGCACATCTGATAAACAGAAGCTCTGAGGTGCTCATTATCATAACAACCAATCACAGCCGTTCAACGGCTCTGGAACCAATCAGCTTTAGTCGTGTGTGTTACACGTGTTGTTTGAATTTAAACAAGTAAAAACTGTTTTAAGCATCTGTGGAGAATGTATTAATGATGCATTTCAAATAATATGATGTTGAAATCCTTGTGGGAATTTCAGTAGTACAAACGTATAATGGACAACAGCCTTTTAGATAGCCTTTTACAAGTACAGACAAGTAAAAGTGAACATCATATTAATTTAAAGTATGCTTATTGCAATGCTTAATAATAGTTGACAAATGTCTATAGCCTAATACATTGTAAGTTGGTACACTGTAAATGTAAAACGTGTTTTCAAATTATTAAAATGATAAATACATAAATATCTAAAACTTTACTAAAAGTATGCTTGTGTTTAGCATATTTCTTAAAAGTGTAACTGAGCATATTTATTACCAATGTACTTATAGTGTACTTTTTAGAAATATATTAAAAATCAATTCAATATATATTTTAATGCACTTCAAATAAGCATGTTGAGAATACAAATGTATTATAAACATACTATTTTAATTTCAAGCATATTTTTAATACACCACCAGTCCTCGTTTCAGACTCTCATCCACAGACGACTGGTTTTGGGTATTTTAACTGTGTGATAAATATAAGAGCACAGAACAACGGTTCATATACTAAATATTAAGTCTGCTGTTTAAAACAGAATAATAGAACCAATGTAGGAGAATGTTATCATGCACAAACATCGTGAAACGTACTCGGTTACTAACGTAACCTCGGTTCTCTCTAGAGAGAGGAACGAGTACTGCGTAGAATACGCTAGGGGAAAATCCTTTTCCACGAGAATACTGAAGCCAAAAAATTATCCTTAATTTTGTATTAATGTAAAACGCGTTGCGGCAGCATACAGACATAGGCGAGGCAGCTCGCGCGCCTATTGGCTGGTCTGCTGGCAACTGCTTAAGCCTATCGAGTGAGACCTAGAGTGACGTCAGACCCAATGGGGGCGCTTCGCGCCCTCTGCATCACGTCCCGCCGAGACGGGCGTGGCTTAGGTCTATAAATACCGCTCGCAGGCATTATATCTCTGGTTTTTCATAGTCGAAGCAACCAGAGCGCATGCAGGCACGGCAGGATACGCAGTACTCGTTCCTCTCTCTAGAGAGAACCAAGGTTACGTTAGTAACCGAGTACGTTCTCTACGAGAGATTCTCTCGTACTGCATAGAATACGCTAGGGGAACCTACTGTAAAACGCTGTGCGTGCTGGGATCTGATACTATAGACTCAAGGGCGACAGCCCGGAGTTCATACAGTACATAATCACCCAGAGGACAAGAGAGGCGGGTTTAGCCACTATCTTCCCTATGGCAGCATAGAGCAAGGATTGCAATACTCAAATAGCTGCATAACTGACAGCGCCAGTTATGAGATTTGGCCATACTAGACCGACAGTAGTCTGGCCTGTAGTGCGGGAACCTCTAGATTGTAAAACCTTATAAATGTAGACGGAGAGGCCCAGCCTGCCGCCATACAAATATCTTGCAAGGCAATCCCACTTGACCAGGCCCACGATGAAGCCATGCTTCTCGTGGAGTGCGCTTTGACACCCAGCGGGCACTGCATGCCCTTGGTTGTGTAAGCTAGCGCTATTGCGTCCACTACCCATCTGGATAGGGTCTGTTTCGAAGCGGCTAGTCCCTTAGAACGCCCGCTGAACGAAACAAAGAGCTGCTCCGTCTGTCTGAAAACAGACGAGCGAGACACATAAGCTCTTAATGCCCTGACTGGGCAAAGGGAGCTTTCGTCCATATTTCCTTCAGAGACCGGCAGAGCAGACAGGGAGATGACCTGTGCTCTGAACGGTGTATTGAGGGATTTAGGAACATAACCGTGCTTAGGTTTGAGTATAACTCTTGAGTCATTAGGCCCAAACTCCATGCACGTTGCGCTTACTGAGAGGGCGTGTAAGTCCCCTATGCGCTTCACTGAAGCGAGAGCCAGAAGAAACGCCGTCTTGAAAGACAGGTGTTTAAGATCAATCTTCTGCAAGGGCTTGAATGGATGACCTTTCATGGCTTCCAGTACCGTAGAAAGGTCCCATATAGGGACTGTGGGAGGTCTGGGAGGATTCAGTCTCTTAGCTCCTCTAAGGAAGCGAATGACTAAATCATTCCTTCCAATAGACTGGCCGAGCGTGGTCGGAGAGAACACTGCTATGGCCGCTACATAGACTTTGAGCGTGGAAGGGGACCTGCCCTTATCCAACAGCTCCTGTAGGAAGGAGAGAACCTCTGTCACACCGCAATGCAGGGGTGACACACCACGAGCTGTGCACCAGCTAGAGAACACTGACCATTTTGAGGCATAAAGACGTCGCGTAGACGGAGCTCTGGCCTGTGTGATAGTGTTTAACACTCCCTGTGGGAGGTCAGCGGGTACCCGTTGATGGCCCACACATGGAGGGACCACAGCTCTGGGTGAGGATGCCAGATCGAGCCGTTGGCTTGAGAGAGGAGATCCCTCCTCAGAGGCACTGGCCACGGGGCGGTGCTCGCTAACTGCATCACAATTGGGAACCAAGGTTGGCTCATCCAAAGTGGGGCTACAAGCAGCACTGAGCATCCTTCTTCCCTGACCCGATCTACCACCTGAGTCAGGAGGGAGACGAGGGGAAAAGCGTAGAGAGGACGGCGAGGCCACTCGTGGGTCAGCGCGTCCTTGCGCTTCGAGAAAAATTCTGGACAGTGAGCGTTTTCTTGAGACGCGAACAGGTCTACTTCCGCTCTGCCGAATTTCTTCCACAGCAGCTGGACTGTCTGTGGGTGCAAAGACCATTCCCCTGTCGGAACCTGGTTCCTGGACAGTCTGTCTGGCCCTATATTTAGGAGCCCTGGCACGTGCGCTGCTCTCAGCGAGAGCAGGTTTCTGCGGGCCCATATCAGGAGGCGCCTGGTTAGCCTGTACAGAGTCAGGGACCTGAGGCCGCCCTGGCGATTTATGTAGGACACCACTGAGACGTTGTCTGAACGTATTAGCACGTGGTGTCCCTTTATGAGGGGACAAAAGCGCGTGAGCGCTTTGCTCACTGCCAACATTTCGAGGCAGTTGATATGTAAGAGCTTCTCCTGCTTTGACCATTGGCCAAAAAACGTTCTGCCCTCGAGCAGCGCTCCCCATCCCGAGGTGGATGCGTCCGTGGACACCACCATCACTCTCGAGGAAGTCCCCAGGCTTACACCTGATTGGTACCAGTCTTTTGCCTCCCAAGGTTTCAAAGCTGCAATGCACGCTTGATTGACCTTGACGCGAAGCCGACCGGAGGCCCACGCTGTGCGTGGTACTCTCTTTCTGAGCCAGAACTGCAGTGGGCGCATGCGCAGAAGGCCAAACTGGAGAACTGAAGATGCTGAGGCCATCAGACCGAGCATCCTTTGAAATGTTTTGAGAGGGACTATCGCGCCGCAGCGGAATGAGCCGGCTGCGCGCCGAATGTCCAGTGTGCGCTGAGATGACAGGCGTGCTGTCATTAGCAGCGAGTTCAGCTCTATTCCCAGAAAAGATATAATCTGTCTGGGGAATAGCGAGCTCTTTTCCCAGTTCACTGCGAGACCGAGATTCTCGAGGTGATCGAGTAAAATGGTCCTGTGCTCTATGAGCTCTGAGTGAGATTGGACTAGAATCAGCCAGTCGTCCAGATAGTTCAGCACTCGTATGCCCCGTAATCTGAGGGGTGCGAGCGCTGCGTCCATGCACTTCGTAAATGTACGGGGTGCCAGGGACAAGCCGAAAGGCAGGACTGTGTACTGATATGCCTGGCCCTCGAAGGCGAATCTCAAAAATTGCCTATGACGTGACGCTATCTGTATTTGAAAATACGCGTCCTTTAGATCTATTGACACAAACCAGTCCCCTCGGCGGACATGCGCAAGGATTTTTCTGGTTGTGAGCATCCTGAACTGGCGCTTCAGAAGCGCTCTGTTCAACTGCCGCAGATCTAGAATGGGTCTGAGACCCCCGTCTTTCTTGGGCACCAGGAAGTATCTGCTGTAAAGCCCCCCTTCGCTTTGAGCTTGAGATAGGGGTTCTATAGCCCCTTTGCTCAACAGTTTCAGAATCTCGGCTCGAAGTAGATGAGCTACTTTCGATTCTACCGTGGTCTCGACGCGCGCCATGAAGCGGCGAGGGCGTCGGCGAAACTGCAGCGAATAGCCTTCTTTTATGATGTTCAGCACCCATCTCGAAACCCGGGAAGCTTTTCCCACGCAGGTGCGCGAGTAGCTAGGGGCTGGATGCGAAGCACGCTCTGATCGGCTCGCGATACAGCGGCTTTTGTGTGCTGTGACATAAGCGCCGCGCTCATGACATCTGAGGCAGGGGGCGCGCTGATAACAGCGGGCAGAATGCTCGCGCTCGACTCCTCTGCAGTGTCTAGCTGAGAGGGGGAGGGCTGGGCTAGTTTCATGTCTGTGTGTGGGCGTGGGCGCAGAGCAGCGGGCACATACACCACCTTTACAGCATTGCTCGCGTGAGCAGAGCATATGCATACTGGTCCTGTATTTACAGGGACCGTGAGACATGTGGGAAGTAGCATTTGTGGGCACTGGGTAGTGGGCACGTTTGCTACATTTGAAGCGCAATCGATCTGAGTCGATTTTATGTGCGCGAGCCCTGTGTGAAGGGCTGTGCTTGTGTGTAGGAATGGGCACTGAGTAGTGGGCATTTTTTCTACACATGAAACACCGTCGGCCGTGGCCGGGACACCAGAAAATACACTCTTTAAGGGATTTATCTGGGTAGCCGTAAAAACGGCTTTTGTGTGCAGGCAAGCGGGCAATGGAACCGGCTTGTTGGCTGCTAAATACGCTGGACCAGTCACATTTCCTGGAACTGGACGAGCGGCAAGCTTTGGTGGAAGTCCGGCCGCAGCGGGACTTGGACACCGTCGCTTCCCTAGGCGTGCTAGGACGATTTCGGGGCCTCTGGCTTCAACGCAATCTTCTGCCGCGGGCCACGCGGGGCGGGGCGGGGCGGCGGCCGGATGAGCGAGAGCGCGGTCTCGAGCTCTGGGTTTGGCGGCGTTGTGAAGAGGAGGCGGTGGGCGGAGGCTTAGGCTGTGAGCTCTGAGCAGACGGTTTCGCACGGCCTGCTGCAGAACTGGAGCGCTTCGGGAGGAAGTGCTTCATGGCCTGGGTCGCTTTCTGCACCTCAGCGAACCTATCGGCGAAATCTTTGAGCGAGGTTCCGAAGAGGCCGGCAGGGGAAAGCGGCGCGTCGAGGAACGCGGTGCGTTCTGACTCAGTCATGTCCGAGAGCGTCAGCCACAGATGTCTCTCAGACACGGTGAGCGAGGCCATGCTCCGTCCAATGGCCTGTGCTGCTGACTTGGTGGCGCGAAGAGCGAGGTCTGTAGCGCTCCTCAAGTCCGGCACGCAGATTGCGTCAGGTCCTCTCTCATCCAGCTTACGGAGGAGATCGGCCTGGTATATCTGGAGCATGGCCATGGTGTGCAACGCTGACGCGGCCTGCCCGGCGGCGGAGAAAGCGCGGCGGAGCAGGGCTGACGTCGTGCGGCAGGCTTTTGAGGGCAGCGCCATCTTAGCACGCCGTCCAGCAGAGGGCGGGCATAAGTGCGCGGCAATAGCCTCTTCGACCGGCGGCAAGGAGTGGTAGCCTCTGTTCTTTGCGTCGTCGACAGCGGAGAACGCCAAAGAGACAGAGGATCGTGTCCTGGCCGAAAAAGGGGAGCCCCAAGACTTAGCGACTTCTTCATGAAGCTCAGGAAGAAAAGGCGCTGGCTTGGATGCAGGTGAAACGCTCTCCCCAGGCAGGAAGTAGCCGTCCAGCCGGTTGTGAGCAGGCTGCTCAGGCGTAATCCACTCGAGGCCGAGGCTCGCCGTGGCCTGAGTGAGTACGCGCATGAGCTCCGCCTCAATGCTCGCTCATCCCGCCCAATCCTCACTGCCTGATGCTAGGAGAGAGCAGGAATCCCCCTCTCGCAGCAGCGCGTCGATCTCATCAGCGTCATCGACAGAAGCGGCGGCAGACCGCGGCCGCTGTCCGTCCGGAAGTGAAGCTGATGAAACCGGAGAAGCAGGCGGGCACACCGGCGAGCTTTGACGGCTGGGAGAGGGCTCCGGGATTCGCTGAGCGCGGCGCTTTTTACGGCGCGGCACAACAGCAGGTGTGGGCGCAGTCTCGCTGAACAGTGCCAAGTGAGTCCTCAGAGTCGCTAATGGCAACAGCTCGCAGTGATGGCAGCCGCCATCAGCAAGCGCGAGAGCTGCGTGTTCTTGACCCAGGCAGGAAGCACAGATGACATGGCGGTCCCCGTCGCTGAGTGTGGCTTTGCACGAGCCGCAAGAAGGCATCTTGAAAAAGACGCAGCTCTTTTAGATGGTGTGAGTCGCGCCGGCGAACACACACACACAGTGCAAGAAAGGATATGGGCGCTAGATAGCGCAGCAGGAAGGCGATTAAGGCGGCGCGGCCAGCAGCTTCGTCGACTCGTCCCGCTGAAGTGCTTCTTCAACAGCGCGGCTTCTTCTCGGATCCAGCGATGTGAGTTGCTTCGCTGAAGGATGAAAAATCAGAGATATAATGCCTGCGAGCGGTATTTATAGACCTAAGCCACGCCCGTCTCGGCGGGACGTGACGCAGAGGGCGCAAAGCGCCCTCATTGGGTCTGACGTCACTCTAGGTCTCGCTCGATAGGCTTAAGCAGTTGCCAGCAGACCAGCCAATAGGCGCGCGAGCTGCCTCGCCTATGTCTGTATGCTGCCGCAACGCATTTTACATTAATACAAAATTAAGGATAATTTTTTGGCTTCAGTATTCTCGTGGAGAAGGATTTTCCCCTAGCGTATTCTACGCAGTACGAGAGAATCTCTCGTAAGAGAACTCTGTATATTCGTGTGCGCATGTCAATAAATATATTACGATTTGAAGCTTGTGAAAAATAAACGCACACATTAACTCGATCACATGTTTAGCGTTCATGTAAACACTACATTCAGATTCATCAATTGGAATGAATTCAGTCCAATTGAAACAGACTTTTGATACCTTGTGGTAAAAGTGGCTCTCCTATTGAATATCTCCTATCAGTGTGGCTCTCATGAAACAATAGTGAAGACCACTGACTTTATTAAACACTTACACATTAAAAACAGCTGGTGTTTCTGCTTCACTCCGCATCGCTCTCATACTGTGATCTGAAACACTGACAATAAAACATCCCAGTGCCATAATCAATATCAGCTATAACTCTTATTTAATATCAAATAAATTACTACTGATATATTTATCTTTATTTTTAAAGTTTTTAGAAACTTTGAACTAAACATTGATATTGTGTAGTTTGTGATCCTCCATCAGCAGCTGCAGTTTCTCTCAGCTGTATCAGTGCAGTCACTGTGACGTCTGACTGACAGAGGTTTTTGTACGACTCTTTATCACTGTGTGAACACAAGTTTACTGTTGATACTGTGTAAACTCTGACAGTAATAATCTCCTGTATCTTCAGTCTGGACTCCACTGATGGTCAGAGTAAAATCTCGTCCAGTACTTGCTGTTCCACTGCCACTGAATCTAGATGGAGTTCCAGTATAAAGGGTGTTTATGGCATAAATCAGGAGTTTAGGAGCTTCTCCAGGTTTCTGCTGATACCAGGCTAAGTAGCTGCCTAATATTCCTACATCTATATTACACTCTATTGTTGCTGTTTGACTCTGTTGGACAGTTTTAACTTCAGGTTGAGTCAGAGTCACTCCTCTGGATTCTGAAGAAGAGAAAAGAAAGTCAATTAGTTTGTTAATCATCTTTTAAGAAATCAATGTTTGTATATTAAAGTGATCAAAACAACATATTATACTTATATTAAAAAGTAACAACCTTGAATAAACAGTGCAATGGTCCAGATGAAGATGTTGATTGTGTTCATTGCTGTAGTTTAGTCTTGTGTGATGATGAAGATTGTGTTCTGCTCTCAGTCATGAAGTGTTAAACTCACAGCACTATAAACACTCTCAGAGCACTGAAGCATGTGCTGACAATGCAAAGAAGTGGGCAGGATTTACAACAGCTTGTGCTGATAACTAACTAATATACACTAGAGTTACAGAATCATGACTTTATTTTGTATTTTTATTGTGACTCCTGAGACACTGAGGATGTGCAGATGAACGTCCATCTCTGTGTCCATATTCAGTCATGTGACCATCATCACTGCTACACTTCCACTAGATGAACCGCCATCACTAAAGTAAGATCATGAATCATGAGTCTGTTCAGAAAGTATCAGGACTGATTGTGAATCTCTAATCAGAGTTCATGGTGTCACTCCATCTATCATGAAGCCTCATGTGTGTCTGAAATCATCAAATGGAGAAGAAACAGGCTGTTAAAGATGGAGACATAGGGTAAACGTACCTATTAAGCTCACCAAAATCTACATTGAGACATTTTTAGTGCACAAGATATTGGTTTTAGTACAAGAAGTTATTTTAAAATAAAATATTAATCTCTCACACTATAATATTTCATTTTATTTTAAATGACAAAAGTATTTCAATTAAGATGTACATCATTAAATATAAAAAGTCTGGCTGTGCTTAATGGGTACATTTTGTACCCTTTAAGCACACCCCTGTTCCCAATAAGCTCACAACAAGTTTTATTAAAAAATCTTGTTTATTTTAAACAACCTTTTTAAGGAATAATTGAAAAAAGTTTTATTTGAAGGTACAGAGTCAATCACAAAAAAACAGAACACTAAAATCAAGCAACAAGGCATTCAATTTGATCAGGTAGCCTATCCTATTCATAGTGACGTGTCATTCAAACTCATTGCAACATCTAGACTAGTCCACGTTCAGCTATGTAACCCATATTGAAAAATCAAATAACAAAACAAACCAATGTGCTCCTTAAAGGGATACTCCACTTTTTTTGGAAATTGGCTCATTTTACAACTCCCCCAGAGTTAAACAGTTGAGTTTTACCGTTTTCGAATCCATTCAGCCGATCTCTGGGTCTGGCGGTACCACTTTTAGCATAGCTTAGCATAATGAATTGAACCGGACAAGACCATTAGCATCTCTCTCAAAAAAATGACCAAAGAGTTTCGATATTTTTCCTATTTAAAACTCGACTCTTCTGTAGTTACATCGTGTAATAAGACCGACGGAAAATGTAAAGTTTAAATTTTCTAGGCTGATATGGCTAGGAACTATACTCTCAAAATCGCACCTTTTCATTTTCCGTCCGTCTTAGTACACGATGTAACTACAGAAGAGTCAAGTTTTAAATAGGAAAAATATCGAAACTCTTTGGTAATTTTTTTGAGAGAGATGCTAATGGTCTTGTCCGGTTCAATTCATTTGCTAAGCTATGCTAAAAGTGGTACCGCCAGACCCGGAGATCGGCTGAATGGATTCGAAAACGGTAAAACTCAACTGTTTAACTCTGGGGGAGTTGTAAAATGAGCTTATTTCCAAAAAAAAGTGGAGTATCCCTTTAACTCTCTGGGTCAGAGCTTTCCTGTCTACTCCAAACTTCTTGGACAGATACGACAGGTTTCTGATGGCTCCTTCTTTGTATGACATGCCTCTTTCATCTTTGGGCATACACTATAGTTTCGTCTAGCTTTTGTCATCTTAAGACTGTGAAAATAAGTTTATTAATCATTTTTTTGAAGATTAACATAGTGACAACCATCAGTTAATATTTAAATTCTGATTATTAAGTATTTACATAGACGTATAATGTGGGTGAGCTTAAAGGGAGCACACACTGTGCTTAATTGGAGCAAAAACATTTTTTAATTAATAAATATTAAATTAAAATTTAAAGGAAAATATTTAGCTAAATTAATAATCTAGGTAATGTATTAAGTTTATACCAATTTTAATATGAACAACTATTATAGACAATATCTATGAAATTATGCTTTTTCTAATTGATGTCACACTGAAGCTGTGTGATTGTCATAGTAGTGCACCCTTTAAGCTCACCTAACAATAATATGAATTCTTTAAAAATTACAGCAGTTTAAAACCACAGACTATCAATAAAATGTAAAATTATAATATTATGGATTTAAAAGTACAAGCCATTAATTCCTGTGAAGTAATATATTAATGTAGCACACAATCTTATACAGCTAGTAAGCTAGCTATGTTCGTAGCATCTGGGCTATGTTGCTAAAACTATCTTTTAGATCTAACTGTAATTATTTCCCACATCCAGGTTCCAGGTTATAATATTCAAAAGTCTAAACATTAATCTCTTAATTTTGCAATAAGAAGATGTACTTCTTCAAAATAAAGGCTTAAACATATAAAAAATGCACATCTGAGGGGCTCCTCTTCTGGTGAAAGTTTTCAGACAGCTTTGAAAATAGCCGCCAGACAGTGTGAACACATGGACACACATATCTCAGTGTGCAATGGTCTGATTGGTTTAAAATTACAGGAGGTATATAGTAACAAACACATCAATTGGTTAATACATCAAATAGGATAATACATTGCTGTTTCTTTTTATAATCTGAGCTCCAAGATGGTAGTGTGCTTAATGGGTACTTGAGCTTAATAGGTACGTTTACCCTATTAGAGCTTGTTCACGTTTCATGATCTTGTGTGGAGATTCATAACCAGTCCAGATACTTTTAGAACAGACCTTGAATATGAAAACATGCTTGACTGTGGAGAACATGCAAAATAACTTTTATATTTTCATTGTTGACACTTTCTATTGACTTTGGCTCTAATATTCAATAAACTCATTATTTGAAGAGATTTTGACTGAAGATTGAAGTCTGAAGCTGCAGGTTTTTCTGTGAATCATGATGATTGATCTGCATATGAAGAACAGAAGCATCATTATGAGAAACTCCACAACATCATCCATGATCAAAGAGGTCAAAGGTCACCTCAGAGGTCACAGCTCATCAAATATATTTCTTTAAACAGTGTTATATCAGAAAGCATTTAGTCAAATCTGAATGAGTGAGTGTTGAGAAGAGCTGAGGATCTTCTAATATCAGTGTGTTGAAGTGTTGTTTCTCTCTCTCTGCTGGAGTGTGTGTTCACTCGAGTGGAATAGAGGTTTTTGTACGAGCGTTTCATTAGATTGTATCACTGTGGTGGACTTTCGGTGGAGGAACTAAACTGGTGATCGGTAAGTCTGTCTATTTAATCACCTAATAAAAAAATACAATTTAGATTTCAGAAAGTGTTTTACAGTGGAAACAAGAACAACATTTATTAATAATAATGATTATTAGATATTGTGGTGATACTTTACTTAAAGCCTTTATGTATAATGCATTATAAAGGTATCAATAGCGTATGTTATAATGTCATATATGTTTTCATAAATAACTGTAACCACAGTTAAAATGTTTTATAATATTTGCAAATTCCTTGTTACATCTAGAATTGGTTGTTTGTCATGAGTTTTAGTGAATTATAATTTTTTGGAGGTGTAACAATGAATAGATAATATTATAATGTGTTAAAACCTTGGTTACAATTATTGATGAGATCATACATGCATTATAATGTGTAAAACAATATATAATTAATGCATTAAAAATACGTTTATAATGCAATATGTATAAAGGCTTTAATTAAAGTGTTTCTGATATTTTTGTATAATTATTGAATCTAAAACTATGATATTATTATAAGAATAACATTATTCCTTTCAACAAAAAAAAAAAAAAAAAAAAAAAAATATATATATATATATATATATATATAAAAAAATGAAATAAAACTCTAAACATATTTCCACACTGTGTCTCACTATGAGTTTATTCAGTTTATTACAGGTTTGTTTTTCCTTCATTTATTTCTACACTGAGTTCATTTTTAGTTCATCTTTTATTGTAGAAATCATACATGTAAAAAAGAGATTTGACATCAGAATGTAAATGTTGCTCCTTTCTGTAGTTCAGTCAATGATACTGAATCTCTTTTGCTCATGTTGTGCTTATAATTCAGTGTTTTGTTCATTCTGTGTGATTCAATTGTGTTTTAACTCTGTTTGAAATTGAGTTACATTTTCAGTTCAGGAGAATATCTCAAAATGTAAGATATTTATGTTCAGAGTGAATAATTGCTGGAATTAAAGCAGTCAGATCGGCCTGATAATAGATAATATGTGTTTTAACTGCTGTTACACTTATTGATGAGATCATACATGCATTTTAATGTATATAGCAATGAATAATTAATGCATTAAAAATGTAATTGTGTGTGTGTGTGTGTGTGTGTGTGTGTGTGTGTGTGTGTGTGTGTGTGTGTGTGTGTGTGTGTGTGTGTTGTGTTTGTCTCCTGCAGCTGGTCCCACAGTGAAGCCCTCAGTGTCTCTGCTGCCGCCCTCTTCTCTGCAGATCTCTGGAGACTCAGCCGCACTGCTCTGCCTGCTCAGCTCTTACTCTCCACAGGGGGCGCTGGTGAGCTGGACACTGGACGGGTCAGAGGTCACCGAGGGGGTTCTGACCAGCGCAGAGAGCCAGCAGGACGGCCGCTACAGCCGCAGTAGCGTCCTGACCCTCAGCAAAGCACGCTGGGAAGAGGGAGAGCTGTACGTCTGCAGAGTAACACATGATGGAGCTCCTCATGAGGTCTCGTTCCACAAGAGCTCTGAGTGCTGATGTTTCTCTCCTGAAGATGAGCCGTATCTGAGTGTCCTGTGTCAGGCAGGATTCACATGAGTCTAGTGCTGCAGCTGTAGTGATTTACAACTCAATACTGAAAGATAGAGTGTGTGTGTGTGTGTGTGTGTGTGTGTGTGTGTGTGTGTGTGTGTGTGTGTGTGTGTGTGTGTGTGTGTGTGTGTGTGTGTGTGATCTTTCAATCTGCTGTGTTTGCTGCAACATTCAATAAAGCTTCTCAACAAGTTCACTTTGTGTCTGACAACATCATTCAACTAACAGATGAAGATGCAGGTGCTTTTCAGAAGGTTGATGTAGCAGTAAATGTCAAATAAAGCTCTTGGGGTTTGAACATGGTCTCTGGAGACAGAGCTGCTCTATTCTGAGAGGATCACAATCACTCCACCCTGACAATGCAAATGGGCTTTTCAGTCTCACTCTCTGATTGGTTACATGATCTGGACTGGAACACTTTCACTTCTGCTTTAGTGAAGCAGCGCAGACAAACTGATCATTACATTTATAGGAGATTAAAAAGTTTAGAATATAAAAATATCATAAAAAGATCAAGAATCTGCAGTTCTGTCACTAATTGTTACATAATCATTACATTTATAGACAATGGTGTAAATATACTGTATATGAAAATGTTATGAAAATCATAACTAATACATGATCACAAATGAAGAATCAGTGTGTTGTTCATACATGTTTATATTAAAGTGTATTTGTTAATTTTATAATAAAAACTCTTGGTTGAATGTGTGTTTCACTGCCAGTTTCTGCCCAGCCGACTCTCAGCCAGATCTGTCTTACAGTGCCTGGGCCAGACCTGGGCCATATCAGTCAATAAGAGTCGCTTTACAGGGTGTGGGCCACATCTGGGCCAGAGGAAGCTCTGTGTGTCCATGTTCAGTGTGTTGGGCCAGTTTTGGGCCGGGGACCCAGCCAGAAGTGGAGGTGGGCCAGGCAAAGTTTGCTATCTGGCCTGCTGTTATCAACTCAAGAGTGAACCAACATCATGTTGTTCTAGTGATGGAGAAACAAAGCTTTTAGAAACCATTGAACCGATTGATTTGCATAATGATTCACTGTATTGAAGCTCTGGAAACGCCACACGCTGGTCAGAACAGCGGAAACTCAGCATAAAAACACCTTTTACACACCAAATGCAAATGTTTTAATTTAAAGTCTAATCTATTCAATGCAATTACCAAATCATCTAATACCAGTAAATATGAAATTTATTATTATTATGAAATATGTTAGTTTATTAAATTGAAGGGCTTGTTTTGTTTGTTTTATGGAGAGCTTGGTAATCAGACCAATTAGACACTTTTAACTACAACTCCTTTTTTATTATAAAAATGTGTCAATAAACATTAATATTTAAAAAACTGATCTGAGATCAGGTCAAATGAAATAGACAGTGGTTCATGGGTTCACAGAGATCATCGCCCCCTAGTGATGAACCAGTGACATTTGGAAACAGTGACGACATGAAGCCAGTGCTGCCAGATTTGGCCAGTTTTGAGTTTGATTGTGCTGGTAAAAATTGGTTTGGCGGTTTTCAAACTCCTACATTTTATAGACTAATTGGTTAATAAACAAAACTCAAGTGTGCATGTAGTCCATAAAATCAGTCATCATGATGTGTAAATACACCGGCCCACTGCAGATCTGATTCAGCCAATCAGAGATCAGCAATCAGACGTGATCATTCATGACTGACGGGTTTTTAGTGAGATCATTTGTAGCTGTATATTCGAGTGATCAGTATGTCAAAGTGGCATAAATATACAGTTGTATCTACAGTAAAGAGTGTGAGAGTGACCCAACTCTCTAAACGTGGATTACACCTGGTGGGACTCGAAGGCTCTTTATGAATATAACTGTAACTCTGAGAGCACAGTTGAATGACTTCATTGAAATGGAGTATGGGACTATGACTCCTGTCCATCATCATGTGCACACTGGCCTGATCAGGACATCTGCAACTTCTAAACCGTCCAGACTGCGCTCTACTCGTCCCGACCGCTGCTGGAAGAGGTTTCAGTCATTCATCAGTTTTGGCTGTGCTAATTTCTGTTATGATCTACAATGTGCACTTCAAGAAAGATGTACTCGTTCTGTTTAAAGTTATGGCTCGTTTCCACTGAGCAGTACGGTACGCAATTATTTCCGTTTCCACTGTCAAAAGTTGTGAATGATACCAAAATGCCGAACCTTTTTTTCCGGTTCCCTTCCGTTGGGGTTCCTAGCACAGTGGTCCGGTACTAAAGGGTGGAGCTAGACTCACTGCAGGACGTTGATTGGTTGACAGAGTATCGTCAACAAGGGGAATGACAACATTAAGAAGCGCCATTTTTTAATATACAGTTGAAATATAATACTACTGTTATTGTGTCACGAAATGTAGTTTTAAGAGTTTTTCAGGTAAGAATGTAGTTGTTTGAAGCTCAAATCTGTAGTTTATTTATAAAGATTTATGAAAATTTGATCCAGGTTGTGAGATCCAGGTGATCACCGGCGCTCGGTGCTCATGTACCCCGCCTGGAGCAGCCTTTTCTCGGCTAGTCGTTCTGACGTTTGCCGCCGACTCTGACGTAGTGGTTAAACATGAGATATAATTTGTCTTGTGTATATCTAAAGGGCGATATTTGGTCTCGTGAATCTATAATTTGTTCCCTGGCCAATCGTTTTGGCTGAGGGCTAAGTGAAGTTTCATAACTTTATATATTTAAGCTATTTAACTTTCCGTTGTAAGGTTAGACTAGAGCGCTGACTTTGTATGTTTGACTGAATTGTTTGCTGTATTTCTTATTGTACAGCTTCTTGTACCTTTTACTTCTACTTTTATAATGGCTAATATTGATAAAACTGAAATTTAACAAAAAGAGACTGGGTTGAGTTTTGTCATTTTTAATTCTATTACAGTGAAGATGATCACTGTAATGTTGTTTACTGCAACATCTGTTGTTTAGTACAAATGCACATATTGCCTGGACCATATTAACATGTTTAAAGCAACACCATGGAACCTTCATAATATATTTCCAAGACCCTTGTGATGGTACATCGACATACAATAGGTTGAATGACACGTCTGCCATAGCCTGATGGGGTCTGTATCGCTTTTACTGGCACTACGGAGCTTCGGGGTTCGGGTAGTAACCTGAGCACAAAAAGAACTACAAAATTCGACTGCTTTACGGCATACCTCACTTCCCCTAGGAGAAGTCACACTTATTTAAAAATAAAAATAAAGCGAAGGTAGGCTAACTATTCCCTCTTTTTCCCTTAGTCATCAATGCGCCACTTGTTTGAAAAGTACCTTCTCTTTTTCTTTTCTTTGCCCTCAACAGTTTGTAAGGACATTAGCTCTAAGGGGAAATATTATTAATAATCCATAATTACCAATTATGATTAATTATTAATATTTGGGTCAGTTAATCAGATTAACTTTGAGGTAAGCCAAAGTAATATTACAATCAATTAATCAGTTCCAAAGAACTCTTTGATTATTCATTTATTCTAAGGAAAATGTATTGTTCATGGTCGCTGAAAAATAATTATTCCTTATGTACAGCAATTAGCATGTAGCAAGATCAAAATCGTAAAAGGGACTTTGTATGCAAACAGAGGATCAGAAACCAAATTCATAATCGTGCACAAATTTTATTAACTAAATCACAAACATAACTAACACTAAACAAACATAAATACATTCATACATCCATACATACATGCATAGGTAAAGGGGTGAGTGGTGTGGAACAGGAAATAGAACTATGGAATAAGATCTCAGTATGAGAAGAAGAACCATCAGCTTATTTCATAGCAATCTCATCAAAGAATACTTGCATGGCAGTTGGTCAATTCTTGGAGTTGTTGAAGATTGAATTTGTTGATGAGTCTGTGGCCTTGAAGAAGAGCATGGTGGCTTCGAGCACATGGCTGTTGTGAGTCGAAGCCTGCTGAGGGCACGCTGGACGGCGCGGCGCCCCCAAGTGCCGAGAAGACCAGGAGTGGATCGTTGTGTCAGTGATGGTAAAGTTGCCATTGTTCTCGGAAGAAATTGAAGAGATTGAAGTAACAGGGTTCCCCCCCCTTTTCCCAGTAACAGCAGAAACTGCGTTGTTGTCGGCTGAGAATCGCTGAGAGAGAGAGAGGCAGGGCTAACGGAAGGGCCTTTTAAAGCTTAACCAAAAGGCACGACTTGAACCAATCAGAAAGAGGGAATTTCTGGCGGGAGTTTCCTTTGTGGGAAAGATTTACAACGCTGTCTCAAGCCCTCTTTTTCTGTTCATTAATACTCAGATAGATATAACAAATCCACACTGCATTCTAAGAGAAGGTGATGCACATCAAAGCGTGAGTCATCAAATGAGGATTAATTTGATAGGAGACATGATACAGGTAAAGTTACAATGACCGTTGGTTGTATAATAAAATACATACCATGGTGTATACATAGTAGGACACAAAACATCACAATCATTCACACAGTTTCTGGGATCCACGTTCATTTCTAGATCAGTTAGTTTCTGATTAATGCAGCGAAGTTTGCATGGAAGATTGTTTCTGTCCCCCCATTGTCTCTCTCTTACACATGCAGCCACATACCTTTTGGTCGTAAACCCCCCCTGTGTTTCCTGTAACAAGACACCATCCTGCCAGGGTGTTAGCATCATTTGGGATGTTAAGTTTTGGTGAAAGTTTCACAGTGAGTTTGCTGGATTATTCATTAAATAAATGAATTGTGTGTGTCCGATTGGTCCAGACGCTACAAGTTTGTACATCGCTACTGCTGACTCCGCAGCGAGCCTCTTAACATGGGTATATTTCAGCCCATTTTTTTTAACCGATCATTTTCATTTTGTCTGTACCTCAGCTCAGCTATATTTGTCATGATCCATTCAATCTGATTAATTTGATTATGCATGTGTATTGTTAATCAAAAGGTGGGGATAAGTAATTAACAAATCATGTTATGTACTAGGGCTGTGCAATATGGGGGAGATATCTAATTTGCAATTTTTGACTAAAGACTAAATAGACTAAAAATATATATTTATTGTTTAGATTTTGCATCCCTGTTGTACTGAATTGTGACTTCAAAACTGAGTTTTGTATTGGATTGTTAGTTTTGTGTATTGTCACATCAATAATTAATATACATCTTGAATGTGAAAGTATGAAACATAGAGAAGCTGAAGGTGTGTATTAAAATTTAAGGTCCAATTGTTTGGCTTATGATTAAAAGTAGCAGATAAATGCTGTTTGATTTAATACTTGTATAAACCATTGACATGGTAATGACGCAGTAGACTCAGTTGTGTTTAGGGCTTGACAAGGGAATATTTATTAAATTAGTTGTGACTGATTGGTAGTGATAACTGCTATGATAGTCTCATGCATCAAATTATTGCATTGTTCCTTAATTATGTATGTGAATGGTTGCCATTTACCAAGTATCACAAGTAAGTTAATGTAGCCCCTAAAAACGTAGTATAGTAAAAGTGTGGTAGAGGAACAAATGTATAGAATAATGTAATCTATGAATACTGTACAAAAGTTTAAAGGCACAACATTTTTTAAACAAATGTGGATATAAAATAATTTAAATTTTATAAATTGATATGATATATTTTTAAATAATAATTACAACATAGTAATCATTTTAAAAGTTTGTTTGAACTGTTAAGGGAAGGGAGATTGTTTTAATTAATATGTACTATGTGTTTTATAAATTAAATATATTTAATGTTATTTTTAATTAATATATTAGATATAATTGGTACTTGTATCTGATTTTATTTATTTATTTTATTGTATCAGTCAATAATTGTTATTGTGAAGGATTGAGATTTTGTTCAATACAAAGTGAAATTAGGTGTAATGTGAAATATTTGTTCATGTAGAAATGTAATATATTGCTTGTTGCTTATTATTAGGAGACATGGACATTATGGTGAATTCATCTTCATCAATAAGGTGTGTTCGACAGCTGGACTTTGTGTTCGATGAGACGCTGCATGAAGTTGTTGAAGATGTGAAAGTTGATTACATTTTGAAGGATCCCCGCGAGTATCAAAGGGTAAGATATTTATGTTTGTAAATGGTTTGGATAAGGAAAATAATGTTAAAGGTGCTGGCAAAAGTTAGGTTTGTACTTATTTGTTTACTTTTGAGGGATAGAAAAAAATAAAAAAATTGTGAGTGTATGTACCTAATGTGTAGTAAGACAATTGTACAGAAGTTCTATATTATTAGGCGTTTTAGTTATTGCATAATGTAGGTATGATGACAAAATTTTCAAACACCCCTAAGATCAAAATGGATCACATGACTAGACAGAGCTGAAAATTCCCTTTACAATGACACCTGGATTGTGAGAATCAGTTGAGGATTGAGAAAGTTATGATATTTATAATATAGGGGATTAGATTAAAATATTATACATTAATTACAATAGAAGGCATGTGACCGAAAATGCTTATTATTCACATGTTTTTGCTTGTAACTTCCTCATTTTATCAGATATTTTAATGAAATTTTAACAGATGGTTGAATTGTGTTAGCTCTTTCAAATGAAATCATGAACATTTACTGTTTTAGTTGGAATGGGCATCAGACCCATGGTAACGCACTGAAAACAATTCTAATTAATAAGCGTTCATTCATATTCATAAACATTTATTTTCAGAATACAAGCGAAGACAATTCTACACACCACTATTAATTGTGAATTCATATTTATACATTCTGAAATTGCAAATATACATTCATATTCATTCTTTTTTCCATACTAACAATGAATGATTGGTACAACAAATATACAGGCTATCAGTATCTGTGTAATTGTGCTGGTTGACTCTTTTCGCTTTCCATACTTAAAATTAATGATTGGTACAACAAATATACAGGCTATCAGTATCTGTGTGATTGTGCTAGTTGATCACTGGTTATTGACAGGCTATTGTACAACCAAGTCATCCAAGATGACATCTGCTGCCATCGCATAGATGGACACATCAGTGTCATGTGCATCACATTCATACCCCTCCCCACTCATGGCCCAATAGCCAACAGTGTATTTTAATTTTTTTTAACATGGAAAGTTTCAATTTTCCCATTGAAAATTACTCTGTTGCCACCCAAATCCCACGCATGACATATAAATGCCCCCACCCCTCTGCCACCCAACAACTCCTTGATCAAGCTAATTTTTTCTTCTGGGAGTTCTGGAAACGCTTCCTCGATCTTGTCTGCACCTAATTCTTCAATCTTTTTCTCTAACACTTTCCGGTCTTGTTCACTTCTCTTCCTTTCTTTTGTGGCTTGACGTTTGTGCAATTCCTCCTGTAGCTCTCCTTGCTTCTTCCTCCTCTTTCGTCTTTGTATTACCCCCAGCCTCACTGCTTTCCTGATGACCAGCTCTTGTTTTTCCTTGTCTAAACTGTCCAAATAGTCCACAGTGTTGTTTTTCCGTGCTCTCATTTTACAGGACAAGTAGCAGATGGTGGCATTTGGAGCTTTCTTCTTCAACGCACTAAACATCCCCATCAGCTCTTCAGCATCCATGTTATGTGATCTTGCTGAGGTTGTCTCTTGTTTTAGTTTCTCCGTCACTGTCCATGTATCAACAAAGTATTGTTGATACTGCCTTTCAAGTACTAAAATGACTGCTCTCAGACAGCTTTCCATCATTTGAGTGAACATGGCTGTGTCTTTCGGTGGTTGTTGCAATTTCTCAAGGATTTTGTCTGAAGAATTCAGCTGATTTCCAAAGAGGTCTGTTGTGCGAGTTAGGAATTCAGCAGGTGAGTGTAGTTGATCTTTCAGGTTCTGCACAGTCTCTTTGATAATTTCAATACATTTAATGTAATCAGTTTGGTCATCTGCACCAGTGTAGAATTTGGTCATCCAGGGTCCAGTCAGTAATTTCCCAAGCAAACCCAGAACTTGCATTTCAACCTGACCAGCTATAGAGTCGAAGTCTTCCAGTATGCTAGCACGCAGGCCTCCACAGGATGTTCCTCCACAGAGATGTGACTTTAGTGCAGCGTGATGACTTGAGAATATCCCACATATATGGAAAAGAATGTGCAGTCGATTACCTCTGTAGCGTGGTATGAGGCCAAGAGGGAAATTGTTGTGATTCAGAAAGATCTTAAAGCCACGAGGGTCACCCTTGCCATCCATGTACCTCATTTTATTCATCTGAACCACAATATTGGCCCCAATGCAGTCTTTCCCCTTGATTTTCCCAGTAATCCCCATGGATTTCTCGATCTCCTTCAGAGCACTCTTTGTCTTTGAAGCGATTGTTTCCAGAGGATGAAGGTTGCAATTCAGCCCATTCAGGGCCTTGTTCCAAGACGCACAGACTAAGCGAATGGCCGCATGATTGGCAGCACAGCGGTCAGTGAGTGTGTTTGATATATTCCCTATCATTTTTTGAAGAATGTTTTCGTAGTCTGCCTCAAAAAAATGACAGTAGACATTTGCAAGGTTACTGATGGAGTCACAAATATGGATCTGGTAATCCTGAGCAGAGCCTCCTGGAAGTTCATCTACAGAAACAACATAACAGTTCTCTTTGGTGGTGAAATGTATGCTGTTCAAGTGGATTCCCTCTTGTGTGGTTGCATCAAAACCCAGGGTAGAGTGTGTGGTCGCTAAAAGTGCTTCAGCAGTCTGGAGGTCACTTATTGCCCCCAATTCTCTGGTCATGGCTTCCACAGTAGCCCTTTTTGGCACATCACTTAAACTAATGGTGAAGCGCAGTCCAAACTTTTTAATCAAATTGTGGATGTTGGCAGTGGGCACCTGATTGGATATTGCGTCAAACACCATCAATCGCATTTCATTTGAGTATGACTTCGCGTCTGTTTTTGTAAGCTTTTTTCTACTTTCCAAATCCTGGATTTTTTCTCCCAAAAGAAGGTTTTCGACCTGAAGATCATGAATCTCACTGTTCATTGAATTAATTCTTTCTTTGAACTCGCAGCATCGTTGTTCCAAATCATCAACAGAATTTGATTTGACCTCTCGCCTCATGTGTGTAAGGGATTTCTTCAGGCGCATATGACTTCTTGCTTTCACTTTGTATTGTTTTTTTAATTAAGCAATGGTTTCAGCCTCATGCGAGTTCAACAGATTTTTCAAGTCATATTTGCTTTTCTTTCCTTTTCAGTTTCTGATTAAGTATCTTTACTGCTCCCTTCTTTTTCTGCTGTGCTATGAGTGTCTTAATTGCCAGGTACTTGCTTCTCTGCATCTGCAGATGTTTCTGCCTCATGTTTTTCAGAGCTTCCTTATATCTGGCACAAGAAGGACAATTGGCTCTAGCAACTCTTGTCTTCAAAGGACTAAGTTTCGGAACTTGGTGTTCATCAGAAGGAGACTTTGAAAGGGGAACTGTGGTGGTAGTGGAGATTCCACAAAATCTTTGGCTACATACCCCTTCAAACTGACTGAATTCTCTGTCATTAGTTAGCTTTCTGTATTTTGTCAAAGTTTTTTCAACAAGTAGTTTCACTTTATTTTTTGCCTGCTCTTCAGTCCTTTCTGGTATGTATCTTATTATTTCTCTTGTAGTTGCAGCTCTGCTGGATTCTGCTCTGACATAAAGAAATAGAATGTGTCCATTTTGGATCAAATGAGGAGATGGTAGATCACTGTACTTGTCCAGGAGGTGCTGTCTGGCTAGACCTGGCTGTGTATTGGGCCCCTTTCTTCTTTTCATAATTAGCTGTAAAGACATAACATCAAATATTAGTCTACATTGGACATTGGAAATTGGACATAAATGGACTAATCAACATGGCTTATGTGTTGCAGGATACTTTGAATAAAATAGTAAATTAAATTGATACAGACAACATGCAAGCATAACTTTTTGATCACATGATTCATAGATCCAATGAAATGCCACTTTTACATTATGTACACAGTTATGAATTGTGAGGATTTGCTCAGCTAGAGCAGTCATGGGTATGCATCCCAACCAGGGGTATGCACTGACATTGCAGAGGGTATGTGGAAACATTTAATAATGTATTTCCAACTTGGAAGTACTGAGAATATTTACTTATCTTGGAAATTTCAAGAAGAAAATGCCTGATAATTAAATGTTCAAATTAAGGAGATTAAATAAAATGATTTTCATTTAATAATAAGTTGTGTTACGTTCTACTTTTGAAGAATCATCAACACGTATGAGTGAGGGGTAGGACAAAAAGGCTTAGGGGGTACACAAGACAAAACAAAATTGTTAGCATATTAATTTAGACAAAGTTACAGGCTAGTCTGTAATGTAATTCGAAGTGATGTAAACTTAAAACTATTATTAATATATGTCAGGATAACCATGAGATACATAAGCTACATAGCATCAGTAATCATTTCAAGGAAAACATGGTGAGAATGAGTTAAAATCGAGACAATGGTTTTTTAGAATTTTTAGAGCGACGCCTGCAGTGCATCTGACAGAACGTTCGCTAATCTACCCACCACAAATGTGACTACCAAATTTCCGCGATTTAGTTAAATACATTCTCCTCCATGGATTTCGATGAAATTTCGACAGTACCAAGATAAAAGGTATATATTCATGTCCACCTACCTTTCATTCATGTCGAAAGCATAGATGAAGCCCGCCGACCAGTTGAAAGCCTCTCAAATTTTCAGAGAGTTGTGGTGAACTGAAAACACCTCAGGGATGAAAGCTCTAAATGTCTAACGCTTCCGGGGGTTGTACATGACGTAGTTACTGTCGTATTCAGGCAAAAAATACTCCCACCAGGCGGCGAGGAGTGGATATTGCATGACACACATATTAACAGTACCACGCAGTTTGGAACAAATTATTGAGACAGAATGTTCGCCGCGCGCGGTTGCTGTGTCAACATACCTACATAATGTAATTAATGGCAAAAGTAGTGTATTTTAAATTGTAGAACTGCAAAGATGCATCAATATTATTGTTAACACTAATACTAATTTTGCTAATTTGTCAATTTATGTGAAAAATATGAGGGTTGTAGTGGTGGGCGATATAGTCTCAAAATTATATCACGATATCTCAAGGGTATTTGCAAAAATATGAAGAAGTTAAAGGGATAGTTCACTTTTAAATTAAATTTTGGTATGTTTTAGCTTACCTCAAGGGCATCCAAGATGTAGGTGTCTTTGTTTCCGCAGTAGTTTCAATTTTGATATTTTTAGGTCAAACCGTTCTTGTCTCTCAGTCAGATAATGCAGGTCTGTGGTCACTGTCTCAAAGAGCATGCACCGGCGACTCAAAACGGGGGTTGGAGGTAACGGAACAATTTTTTTTTTACCGTAACCCATACCCGAATATAAGACGAGGTTTTTGTCCAATGTTGGATCCAACGTCGGAGGTGACGGAACATGTTCCGGCGTGTTCAGGCTCAAATTAAGCCCTGGTTATGTCTAACGTAAAACAAACATTTGAGAGAAAATCTTTTGCTTGTGTCATATGCATGTAATGTTGCCATATTACAGATTGTATTTTTATTAATGTTATAATATTGTTTGTATTTTATTTGAGTGTTTGCTAAGAATATATTGCTTATTTTAAATGTGGATGAAACATTAAAAGATGAATAGCTGATGTTGGGAATGTATTAATTGTATAAGTAAAGATCTGACTGATTAGATCAGAAAAATATAGATCGTTTGATTTATGGACAAAAAATTATTGTTAAATGTAGACTGTATATATTAAATGGATGCATGTACCGGTAATATTTATTTTATTTTATTTTATTTTTTTTGTAGTTATTGTTTTTCTTGAAAAGGTTATACAAATATGTAGTTCCTTACCCTTACTGACTGTTAATAATTTGTGATATGTAAACAAAAAAATTAAGAATGACATGGTTTACAAACAGCCAGTAATTAAGTAAATATAATTATATATATCATAAAGTAGGTCATCTATGTCCTATACAAATGAATGACTCGTTTGTCACAAAATGAGTTATGGTATTTTGCTTTTGCTTGGTAGTAAAACTGTATTAATGTGTAAGTGTGTTGTTGTCATATGGGATTAAGTACTTTGTTGTTTGTTTTGGAATTTTTAGGTTAATGTCTCGGTGAAGATTCTTCAACTGACTGAAGACCAAGTGTGTGTCACAAGATCCCATCAGAAGATGCAGAAAAGATCTTATGATGTGGCAGACAAAACACACGGTATCGCTTTGTGTGTATGGGGCGGCGACATTTAGCTCAATGGAAAATGCTATTACTTGACAAATGTGTCCGTGAGGCAGTTCGGTGGAGAAACGTCCATTTCCACTACAGCACAGTCTAAAGTAACTCTGCTAGATGTTGATATGGAGGTACATGGCATTGTACACAACGTGAAGGTCTTTGAAGGGCAGCTTGTCACCGCAGAAGTGAAAGTGGAGTACATGTGTCCAAAGCGACATGTTTTGCCAAATGTTAACCTTGACACTGCAATAATAAGATGTCAACAGTGTGGGGTGTTGTTGCAGTTTTGTGTGCAAAAGTGACTATCGAAGATTTTACTGGGAAAATGACTGAATTTCTCATTGATGATTACGTGCTGCGCCAACTTCTAAATGTAGGATCTGAAAGGTTCTTTGACACGGATGTTCTGGTGTCCAAGCTGCTTGTGGAGGACAGAATCCAGTTAAAGAGCAGAGGAAACCGCATTACTGCAGCAGCATTTTTGCCTCCATGTCCTCAGTCTACTAACGAGATGGATCGGGCAACAGATTCAGGCCCGACTGCAAGCTGCAGAACCCCTCAGGAGTTTGTTGATGATCTCATGCTTGAGGAGTGTTTCAGGAGTGAAACTGGTGAAGAGTTGGATAGTGTGAATGAAAAGGAGACTGAGAAGGTTGAAGTGGATGAAAAGGGCAACATGACTGATTGTAAGAGAAGTGAAGAGTCTGTTGAAGGAACTGTGGAAAAAGAGGTGGGAGCACGTCCAAAGCATGCCAAATGTGACCGAAGTTTGAGAAATCCAGGGAAGACTGGGAAGAAAAAGTGATAAATGGTGTAAAAATCACAATCACACAAAAAATAAATTAATAAAGTTGTTAATATTGCAAGTTATTTGTTTTTTTTTTAAGTTTGAAATGCTAGTAAATATTTAGGAAAATTGAGATTAAGTAAAATGTGTCGTTCAGTGAGATTAGTGTTATAATGTGTTAAAATAGTTGGTTAAGTTTGTTAAAGATAGGCAGTAGTTTAGGGACAAAAATAGTATAAAAGTTTAATATGGATAGTTTTAACATTGATTCTGGGTAGTGTAGTGCTGACAGGACGATGACAGACAGTGAATGTGACATTAATATGTAGAAATTTGTGGAAGTTTAATATAATGATAATGTGACGTTAATTTAAGTTTTTATAATTAATCGTAGTAGATTATAATTATTGCAGTTAATTGTGAAATTGCATTTGTAGTTTTTAGTTTTAATGTTTAAATGGATGTTCATTTATGATTGGTACATTTTATAAAGGAAGGTCAATAGTTAGATTTGATATTTAAATATATTATATACATATAAATATGTATACTTTTTTGTTTGTTTTGTATTTATTTTAAACTTGCAAATAATTGTTCATTGTTGTTTTTGAAAATAAAAGTTTCAACCTTTGTTCTGTTTCATGTTTTGTCCAAATACCCGTGTGTATGTTAAGCTAGTAATTGTAGTATTTGTATATTAAACAATAATGCAACATTAAAGATTAAGTGGATAGTAGAAGGGAATGTTTGGCCAATATTACATTTATTTAAAGAGTTTCACAATAAGATATTTCTGCAGGCATTTATCTTTTTTATTTTGTGTAATTTTCTGTCAGTGGTGTTTAAGTGGTAATTTTATTAAAAATATTAGAATTTTTGAGTAATTGAAATAATGAATTAATTAATTGATGACCAAAATTACTATAGGATTTAATTTAAAATGTATGAATTTGTAGTTTGCATATATCAAGTTATAATCATCATATTTGACTTACTGTACACCTTTGCACAGCAGCAATTCTGCATGTTAAAAATACTATACAAATTATTAATTCAATATAAAATAATTTTTCATAAGTGTATAAATTAAGTGTATCAGTATTTATTGGTATAGGGCTTTGTTGTTGGATTATTAATGGCTTAAACAAATATGGCATAAGTATGAAGTTTATATGTAATTGTAGGTTCAGCTTTCTAAATGGCAATGGCCTATTAACTATGTGGTTGACAAAACAAAATGTATTATGAAATCACATTTTAGTCTTTTTTAAATGTAATATAATTATCTAAATGTTTTTCAAATAATGTTCCACAGGAATATGTATTTTGACATTTTATTTATATTAATTTAGCATTTAAGATGCAACAGTGCTGATATGTAGTTGGTGTGAAGTTGTCAAAGTCCACTATAGTGTACTATTAAACAGAGGCACTATTTTGGGACACAGGCATTTGTAGTGGTGTCCAAAAGTAAACTGGATGTTATCAAGTCTACTCATTTGATCTAAGTATGAACTTAAATAATGAGTGTAGAATTGATGCATAGTTTGTGGTTGCATTTTGGCCCAGACCGGCCCACTACATATGGTCATAAACACCAACCATCTTTTGCACGCCCTTGAATATACCAACTCCTATTTTAGTAGGAACGAGTGAGAGTTAACAGAGGAAAAAACAAAAAAAATAGTAATTTATTAAAACAATTGAAGTATACTCCACAGTGATGAGTCCTAACACAAGCTATAAGCGGCTCTGGCAGAGCAGTACCAGTGTTTGTCACAGGAGTTTCAGTAAAACTGTGGTGGGTGACCTCGGGTCCTCAGGGGGTTCGGGGGCATGCCCTCCTCCGGAAGAAAATGTTGTGCATTTTAATGTTAAATTCATCAATCTGGTGCACTTTGAGAGTTCAAAATGAAGAGCTCCAACCCATATTTAGTGTGCAAACTGAACAAAGAAAAACTCAAACCGCTTTCAGTTATAGTCTGGATCTACTGAAGGGAGAGTGTTTTTGGGGAACTAATTAATAGAAAACTACACAGTAGATCCTCAACAACACGACATAATGGACGGCACTTCGTGGAGGAGGAAACACAATAGTGTGTGCTGCTCCTGCGACGCATACACACTGCAAATGGAGAAGCCTATGTGTGAAACAGCGTAATCATATGAGTCGTGTGGTTTCTCCAAGTCCTCTAAAGAGACACGATCGCTCTATATAATCTAACGGTTTAAATGTTTACTTCTAAATCTAATTACACTCAAGTAACACAAGAAACCATAACCACGTTATCTGTGACGTCCGAAGCTTCGTTTTCACACACAACCACGTGACTGCTTCATATTCTGATTCAGAAATAGCACGAACCCCTTGTGCAGCTCCAGTGTCATTCTCTTCTTTGATAAGCATAAATCATAATATGAATATTTACATGTAGTTTTGTGCATGTTCAATTTCAGTATTAATCCCCAGTTCACAAGCGCTTCAACTGACCGTTCCACAACCTTCATTTATTTTGATCATATTCCTACACGAGACTATGAACTCATAAGACGTATCCCTAAACGAAGCGTATCCCTAAAAACTGCGACAGTCCCTCACTGTACAACACAACAGTACAGAACACAATTAGTTTATTCATTTAATTTATTATTTTTCATACATATATTCACAGACTCATACATTTATTCACATTCATTAATACATCATGTAAGTAATGACACTATTATTAGATTAAATATTTGTATTGCCTTTTATGGTGTTTGTAACAAATTGAATTATTATTAGAAACAATCATAAATGTGTGTGTCGTCTGCAGATTTTCCAGCTTTTGACCACGAGATGTTGTTAGTGTGCAGTGTGTTGAAAAGCTTGGAGTAATGAAGCATTCTACGATACAGTTGAGGGAAAAGCCTCAGTGCTTCACAAAGCTTCATTTCTCCATCACTAGCTCCTGATCTTTGCTGATCGCAGAATTTGCTTCAGTGAGGAATTGTGATTTGGGGTTATTAAACACATGAAGTTGCAGCAAAGTGAAAATCACAGTTGACAGCGCTACTCTTCAGCACAATGGTAACCACAGAGTTCAATAACAGAAACTCCTCTAAATGTCCAACCAGGAGCGACTGAACATCTGGCAGACATGGCATTTCTCCGCTGGGCTGATGTGCTTTCTGGGCCGATACATCTCACACTTTTGTTTCATTTTTTTTGTCTAAAAGGCCCAAAACTCGTACATCGGCGGCCCATTATTATAGTTGTGCTTAATTGTCGGCGCTGGGGTCTCTATGCTGGTGTAACGCATCTGTCAAAAAAAGTCAGCGTAGGATAAAAAAATTAGGGCCGACGCAGAGAAATTACGTGAAAAAAGAATCACCTTCAGTGATACAGTAATTGACTCTCCTAATGCAGTCCCTTGCAAAGCATGCTGGGAACTCCAGATCCATGGCCCAGGGCTGCGTTTAGCATCATAACGCCTGTTTCACACACTCCGTTTGCAGTGTGTATGCGGTGCATATTTTTTTCCGTACATGTTAACAGGTTAGAGCTTTCACACTGCACACGGATGCGGTCCAGCGATCCGTTCCAGGATGAATTAAAGTTATGGTTCGTGGTCAAAATGAACACAGATTGACATGAAAATGTAGTCATTTCATAATGAATTCATTTAATTAAATGCTACTATTTTCATCTTTTTACTTTAAGACTGGGGTAAAGCAAGGAAAACAAGGTGACATAATGAACGACACTCGTCTCGTTCTTGGTTAAAAACAAGTTATTTGTGACATGCAAGATTTATTGTATAAATATTTAAATTCAAAGTTTTAATTTTAAAATGTATGCGATTTTAAGTACATGGTTAAATATTTTACCACTTGCTTGAGAAACCTAATCTATATAGATGCAATGCACTGAATAATACGTTGTTTAAATTGTGTTTAAACGTGAATACGTCTATTATAGAGTGCATGTGTACAAAGAGAATTGCAATGCTGATTTTTTTTTTTAAATTGCTGATAACTTCTGGATTTGAAATTAAAATAGTGAATATGTGTTTGTGGTAAAGCCGTGGATCAGTTACGCACTGCAAACGCAGCATATGTGAAAGCACTATAGCACTATAAAGCACTATAGCGCATGATGCTCCTACACCGCATGCGCACTGAAACACACACCGCAAACGGAGTATGTGTGAAACGGGCGTAAGCCTGAAGTAGATCGTAGCGCACACGGGGAAAGATGTTGGCAGTTTATGTTAATGTCTAATGTTCAGTTCTGTTGGACATTTCGAGTTGTTTCTGTTATTGAATGTTGTGTTTGTGCTGAAGAGTAGCGCTTGTGCTCAGACTGTGGACTCTCAGTGTTTTATACTCACTGACATCTGACTTTATATAGTGATTCATTATATACAGTGTGCATAATGATGAACAACACTGTTAATCCAACTAAACTCAGTTATTTTCAATAAACTCCATTAAGTTGTATAGATAATATTGTAGTGGCAAGTTTTACAGGAACAAGCAACACTCACATTTTCTCACATTTTCTCCACATTTTAGTCCAGTTTAGTAAGAGATAGTAGAGTAGATTATTATATTACATGTTTACTTACAACATAATAATGAATAAAGTGTGTGAAAGGTTTGATATTGTGTAGTTTGTGATCCTCCATCAGCAGCTGCAGTTTCTCTCAGCTGTATCAGTGCAGTCACTGTGACGTCTGACTGACAGAGGTTTTTGTACGACTCTTAATCACTGTGTGAACACTGGACCACTGTGATAACTCTGACAGTAATAATCTCCTGTATCTTCAGTCTGGACTCCACTGATGGTCAGAGTAAAATCACTGCCAGATCCACTGCCAATGAATCTAGATGGAGTTCCAGTATGGCGGATTGTTGCTTCATGTATGAGGTTTTTAGGAGCTTCTCCAGGTTTCTGTGAGTACCAGGATAAGAAATAAACACTAGCATAACCATGCACTCTACTGCTGGTTTTACAGTTTATTCTGACTTCTTCTCCTGGTTGAACTGCTGTTATTGATGGACTCTGAGTTACAGTATATTGTCCTCTACACTCTGAAAGAAAACAGAAATAAAAATTATTAATATATATTTCACATTTTAGGAGAATTAACAATTATTGTAAAAACTGTATTACACAAACCTTGAATAAACAGTGCAATGGTCCAGATGAAGATGTTGATTGTGTTCATTGCTGTAGTTTAGTCTTGTGTGATGATGAAGAGTGTGTTGTGTTCTGCTCTCAGTCATGAAGTGTTAAACTCACAGCACTATAAACACTCTCAGAGCACTGAAGCATGTGCTGACAATGCAAAGTGACTCTCTCTATTTAAATCATTATCCTGAAGACTGTAGATCAGTCACAAACACATTATCAAACAACTTCCTCATGTTGAGAAATGCCAAGCTATTATACCTGAAAGTCTATTGACAGAATCATACAGAGTGTACAGCTACGCTGGTGAAACACTATTAACCTCTTCTCTGCCTGAGCCCTGTGAGTGTACAGCTACGCTGGTGAAGTGTCCATTAACCTCTTCTCTGCCTGAACCCTGTGCTGAGATACGTGAAGAGAACGCTGAAGAAGAGAACGCGGAAGCTGTGAATTATGTTCATTCCTCTCTCTGTCTGAAGGTGTCGAGATACACAAAGAGTACGCTGAAGAATAGACTTTTTAAGCAACTTTTTATTTATTTAATAAAGAACATTTATTTTTAATTCTGTGTCTGTCTCCTTCGTGTCCACGGTCAGCTCCTCAGGGGCGGCACGCAAGCGAAGGGGTGGGCGGCCCGCTGGCGCTCCACCCCGACCTGTGACAGTTGCAATTATTAAGTAACATGTAATGAACAAGAGTTTTCATCTCAACTAGGGCTGGGTGATATGGACCAAAAGTCATATCCCGATATATTTAGGCTGAATTTCGATATACGATATATATATATCCCGATATTTTTTTATTTTTCATGTTTTATTTTATTTTTTATTTAACACACACAAGTGCTGTCCCCCTTTACTTAACATAAATTGTAAGAATATACTAATAGTAAAGACTAGTACTAATAAACATTAGGCCTATGCTAAAGGTATTAAATAGCAGTCCCAAACTAGTTTTTGTTAATACAGTGTTGGTATGAGCCACCACAATCATTTAAAAATATAAAAAGTAACACAAAGAAAAATAGTGGCATTTTGGGGTTAATATGGAAACGACATTTACCATGGTGAATACACAATACTAACAAGAACTGTTAATGAAACATGGAAACTGCTCCTGGTGAATAGAATGAAAATCATACCTGCATTACTTTTATTTTGTGTAATTTACAACGTAACGGCGTTGCATGCTCGTAGTTTCTTTTGCACTTTATATACACTGAGGCGATACACAGCGCGCGCCACCGCATTTGCGCGTGCAATTGAGTGTGCGCTACGACTACAGTATAACGGCTGACAGGACAAGAAAGTCCGTTTTTCTGAGGTGAAAGACTTTATTTCATGTTAACATAACATGCTCTAAACACGCACGCTAAGTGGAAAAGGAGGGGCGGGGAGCAGTGCAGAGAGCTCCGGGTCAGCTTGCTTGGAACAAGGATCACAGCGCAAATTTGAACTATATCGATATATGCGATAGGCTATGGTCTAATTCCATATGGCATTTAATATATATATATATATCGCGCCCAGCCCTAATCTCAACATAGCTTTCTTCTTTTTTTTTTTTTTTTCTTTTTTTTTTAATCCGAGCACAGATATTGACTCGTATTTACTCGTATAATACTCGTACTCGACAAAAGTGCTTTATCCGTACCGGATACTCGTTTCAGCCGAGTATCCGGCTCAACTCTATTAATAAATATTAATGTGTTAATCATTAAGGGACACAGCCACATGAGGTGAGGAAGAGAGATCAACTTGAGGGACACATGGAGACAGCACATGATGGACGAAGTGAGTTCTGACTTGCATAGAAAATAAGTTTAAACATTCACCTTATCTAATCCTTACCCAGAATTATTAGTATCAGGGCATTCATGAAGGATATTAATACATATTAATGATATCATTTAGGGACACAGCATGAGAAGAGGGAGAGAGATGAGGAGATGGAAGAGAGAGAGGGACACATGGAGACAGCAGAAGATGGAGGAAGAGAGACAGACAGGAAGACAGATCATGCAATTGATGAGGGACACATGGAGACAGAAGAGGATTGAGGGAGTGAGACGGTAGACATTGTGCTAGAATTTGTTCAGAGCATTGAACCTTGTTCCAGCAAGGAAGGTGAGGGAGAAGAACTGTGCCTTGTCGTTACAAATGCATTCAGAACTTCCCAGAGCCAGTAAGGGAAAGTATATTTCAACATTATTGGGATATGGGAGATGCAGCAAGGCATAAAGACTTCATTGTCAATCACGTTATCAAAATAGGGAAAAGAAACAGTGAAAAAATCTCAAGAAGAACTCATGTGTTTGAGTATTATCTAACCTTTGAGGGAAGACAGATAAGGGTATGCAAAGACTTCTTTTTATATATAGTCCACCCTGTGCAGCAATGGGAGTATTCCTCACACATACGCAGAGTTCTACAATGCTCTGACAGTGGACAGTGAGTAGAACTAAACAAACTAGTGAACAGAAAAGCAAATAAGACGCGACATGATTCTATGGATGTGGTCAATGAATAGACTCACAGAGTAATTGAAATGGTTGAAAAAAAAAGAAAAGTGAAATGGGTAAAAAGAACATGAGAGAACTGTCAATTGTATAGAGTATTTAAAAAAAAAAAATTAATGAATGTAATGAAATAAATTGAACAACTCATGAATTGCCAATCAGAAGTGTGTTTAGCAAGTTCAGTGACTTGTATTACAGTCTGTACTGTTCAGCAGATGCCCAGAATGGAAAAGTGAAATGAGAAAAAAAAAATACACAAAAATAATAATGAATGAGTTAAATGAAAATTAATTACTTGTTCAAGTGTTATTCAAGTGTTAATTATTCAATCAATTCCCCTTTTGACCAATTATTTTCTGCATTGTTAAGCAGATACTGTCATGATCCGGGTTCCTTCTTTCTCTGTCTCCCTCTTGTGGCCACATCTCACACCTTTTCGCTACACCATCACCCTGGTCTTATCAGTACCAGCTGTTCCCATTTATCCTTAATCTCCGCTCATTCATCACACCTGTTTTCCCTTTCCCCCTGATGTTTCCTGCTATTTCTAACACTCTTTCTCTCTGCCTCTTTGTCAGTTTATTCCAATCTCTCTAATGCCAAAGACGCTTCTCTTACCTCTCTTGTCAACGAATCGAGTCCTGTCCTGTCCTGTCCTGTCCTGTCCTGTCGAGTCCTGTGTGGTTCGTGAGGAAACCTCTCCTTGAGTCAGTATTCTCATCCTCTCTCTTGCTGGCTCACTGTACTCTGCCCTGCCAATTCAGACGCTGAGTTCCTGATCAAGACGCGGTATCCAGCCTACGGTACCTTCTCTCTCGGCGGACTTCGCCTCTCACTCGGAGCTCTACTTCGCCTGACTTCTCGCTGTGCATCCTGAGTTCCAGTGATTTCTGCCTCCAGCAGTTTATGTTGATTTCTACAAAGCGAGGTTTTCAGTTGACTGTTTCCTGTGAATCCTGAGAAGATTTTCGTTCTTTATTGCTTCAGTGATTCGCTTCTCATTTCCATTAAAGACTGTATTATTGTCAAACTCGCTGTTTGGTCCTCTATCTCTCATTACAACAGAATAAACTGACCAGTTATAGACCAAGCGAGTGGCCATCCCTTTCAAGCGGCAGTCGAGCTTCAAGGTGCCATGTTGGGGAAACACGAGCAGGAGATTTCCACCGCTCGCCAGGCTGTAGACTCCCTCGCTAGCCAGATGGCCGACCTCACACAACGGGTTCATCAGATTCGGCACGAGCCGCCCACCTCTGAGGTCCGTGAAGTTTCCGAACCACGTGTCAACAATCCTCCTGTGTATTCCGGTGAGCCTACTCAGTGCCGTTCCTTCCTTACCCAGTACGAGGTGGTTTTCTCGTTACAGCCTGCCACTTACGCTCGAGACCGAGCCAAGGTCGCCTACGTAATCTCCCTCCTTGCAGGACGAGCTCGGGAATGGGGAACAGCTCACTGGGAGGCAGAAGGTGAATGCGTCTTCGACTTCACAGTCTTCAAACAAGAGATGATCCGTGTCTTTAACCGGTCAGCCCACGGGGAGGAGGCTTCACGACTCCTTTCGTCCCTTCGCCAGGGAAGGCGTACTGTTACTGACTTTTCTATAGAGTTCCGCACCCTTTCCACGTCCTGCGGGTGGAACGAGCCGGCGCTGGTTGCGCGCTTTCTAGAGGCGTTGAATCCTGATCTCAAGGACGAGATTTTCATGCGCGAGGTGCCTGCTCGACTCGATGCCCTCATCGATCTGGCTATTCGAATTGAGAAGCGGTTTTACCTGCGCCACAGAGCACGTCGGACCGAAGCCTCTCGTTTTCCTGCTTCTTCCTCTGCCATTTCTCCTCTCGCCCCTGACACGGACTCTGAGCCCATGCAACTTGGTGGTCTTCGAATTTCTCCCAAGGAACGCGAGCGACGCATCACCAACCGCCTGTGCATGTACTGCGCCTCAGCAAACCACTTTGTCACTCATTGTCCGGTAAAAGCCAGAGCTCGTCAGTAGGCGGAGGGTTACTGGCGAGCGCGATGTCAAGGAACTCTCCATCCAAGTCCTGTACAACCCTTCCTGCAATTCTTCGGTGGCCCGTCTCGTCCGTCTCCTGCATGGCTCTGGTTGACTCGGGGGCGGAGGGGAATTTCCTCTATGAGTTGTGGGCTCGGAAGCAAGGTATTCCCCTCATAGACTTAAAAGACTCCACCCCTCTCTATGTCCTTGATGGTAGCATCCTTCCTAGAATAAATCAGAAGACTGCGCCTCTGACGCTTACCGTCTCGGGAAATCATAAAGAGACCATTTCTTTTTTTATTTTCCATTCCCCCTTTACCCCTGTGGTACTCGGTCATCCTTGGTTAGTACTACACAATCCCCAGATTAACTGGTCTGATGGTTCTATTTTGTCGTGGAAATTGTCTTGTCATGTTGAGTGTTTAACCCTCTGGGGACCAAAAACGCGCCGGCGCGTTTTGCTCGTTTTTTTTTTTTAGCAATGAAAATAAACACTAAATGCTCTGTTAATTTTGATCTTTCATTTTCGTGTAATACATCAAACGATCCTGTTCAGTTTCTATTTTTTTTCTGTATACTCACAATAAAAATAAAGTGTTTTGCTTTTTGACAAATAAAGAAAAATTAACATGATGCGATTTCTGCCTTCTCACTGTCAGTAAACTCCCATTTGAAACGCGTTCGAAAATGATCTATAACTCCGCGAAAATTCAGTCAAACAGGCAAACAGACCCACGGGCATAAAGCTTGAGATCGCATCTGTTAAATGAAGTAACTTATATAAAAAACAAATATTCTCATCTTCTGTAATCTGTATAAAAAGAGAGCGACTCCAGTCGAGCTCATTACGAGCTAATTCACAGTAATGTGACCACTCCCCGGAGAGCGCGTGCTATTCAAACGCAAATTCTGAGAACTATTGAAGATCTGTGAAACGCCCACATCAGCTGTAAACAAAGCGCGTCGCGATCGAGTGAGGCATAATATAGCCTACCTTATGGAGAAAAGATTCCTCAGAACAGTGCTGATATGAGGAACAATATATCCTGATATGAGGAGCAGATCCCGCTGAGGAGTGAGGTAGGCTGTTTTCTTTTCTCAAGTGTGGAATAACGTTATGGAATAACGTTAGTGTAGGCCTATGCAAACCGCAAAAAGATGAATCGCATTTCTATAATATGACTCGCCTTTCTGTGAGATGAATGAAGGGTACATATTTGTAAAGACTGTTTAGCCTAAATATAAATCGCGCGTCTGTGTGTGAAATAATAAACTGCTTTGCTAGCCTACTGAGATGAGTAAAAATCGACTGGAATATGTTGAAATAAAATGTATTTGTATAAGCAACGTATTAAACGGCAAATTAGCATTTATATGCCCTAATATTTCATAAAAACAACGTTACAGTCAGTCACTTGTTGACTAGATTTGGGTACAGTTTTTAGGCTACTGTAAAATATACTGCCACATAAAATAAGCTTTTGTTTAGCAATTTCTGCTCATATCTAACGTTTTATATATATATATATATATATATATATATATATATATATATATATATATATATATATATATATATATATATATTTGTCAAAAATAAAGTCATAGACTAAGATGTTAGATGTTCCAATGCGGCTATATTCAAACTAATGAATACATATGATAAAATGTAGGCCTATAATCTTTTTTCTTTTTCTTTTTTACAAAGAAAGAGTACACTTGAAATATTGTTGAAATTGTAATTATTGTTGTAATTGTAACATTTTTAATAAAATAGCAAAACATATTTACAAGAGAGATGTAAGCAAAATCTTAAATGGTCAATATAAGTCTTCTTCTAAATACATCCTTTGTCTTTGCATTGTGGCTCAGTCAGTGTCACACCTGAAAGAATGGCTCATTAGGCAGAGTCATTATGCAGAGTGGGTGTGAACTACTCCTCCCCCTCGCATATTGGCTTTCCAAGCAAAACCTGTTTTACACCATTTAAATCAATGTATTTTTTTTTTGTGAACGATAAAGCAAGACTATTTTCATATAATTTTGAAGCTAGAACTCAAAGGGACCACATCCATTGGTCAAAAGTCTTGTGGACACATATTTAATATGTGTTTTGTGGTCTTAATTCAGCAACTTTCATTTTTATTTTTTCCAATAACCACGCATAAACATTATTCTATTAAAAATACAAACATCTACATACAAGTTGCTCGCATATTATGGTAGCCCTGTTTGTGCTATATATAGTGAATTTACACCTTTGTCATTAACATGTTTATAAATAACTGAAAAAAGCACAAATGTCAAGGCATGTCAGAACATCTCAAGGGCCCCAAAAACACCTTGGTCCCCAGAGGGTTAACCTCTGCTGTTCCACCTGTTTCCTCTGTTTCTGTTTTTCAGGAGGAACCCGGTGATTTGTCTGGAGTCCCGGAGGTTTATCACGATCTGCGGGAGGTCTTTAGTCGAGCCCGGGCCACTTCTCTTCCCCCCCATCGTCCTTACGATTGTAGTATCGACCTTCTCCCGGGGACCACGCCCCCGCGCGGCAGATTATATTCTCTATCGTCTCCTGAGCGCTGGAGAATTATCTGTCCGATTCCCTCAACGCCGGTACTATTGTGCCCTCCTCGTCACCTGCCGGTGCAGGGTTCTTTTTTGTCAAAAAGAAAGACGGTTCGTTACGTCCCTGTATCGATTACCGTGGGCTGAACGAGATTACTGTCAAGAACCGTTATCCCTTGCCTTTGATGTCGTCAGCCTTTGAGATCCTACAGGGAGCTAAAGTCTTTACCAAACTCGATCTTCTTAACGCCTATCACTTAGTCCGCATCAAAGAGGGTGACGAATGGAAGACCGCCTTTAACACGCCCCTCGGTCACTTTGAATATGAGGTCCTCCCCTTCGGGCTGGTCAACGCCCCCGCCGTGTTCCAAGCTCTTATCAATGATGTCTTACGAGATATGCTAAATATTTTTGTCTTTGTCTATCTCGATGACATTCTCATTTTCTCTCCCTCACTCCAAGTCCATGTCCAACACGTTCGTCGTGTCCTCCAACGTCTGTTAGAAAATCGACTCTTTGTCAAAGCTGAAAAATGTTCGTTTCATGTTCCGTCGGTCACATTTTTGGGCTCAGTCATTTCTGCAGAAGGAGTCAGTATGGACCCGGCTAAGGTCAGAGCGGTCACCGATTGGCCCGTTCCTGATTCCCGTGTTGCGCTTCAACGCTTTCTTGGCTTTGCCAACTTTTATCGTCGTTTCATACGAAATTTTAGCCAAGTAGCCGCGCCCCTCACTGCACTGACTTCTATTAAGTCCCGCTTTAGATGGTCAGAGACAGCTCAAGCTGCTTTTGATCAGCTAAAGACTCTTTTCACTTCCGCTTCTGTCTTACTCTCTCCTGACGTCTCGAAACAATTTATTGTCGAAGTCGATGCCTCGGAGGTCGGGGTCGGGGCCATACTTTCTCAACGCTCTTCTTCAGACGGAAAAGTACATCCCTGCGCCTTTTACTCTCACCGTCTCGCGCCCGCCGAAAGAAATTACAATGTAGGCAATCGTGAACTGCTCGCCATCCGGTTGGCTCTCGGCGAATGGAGACATTGGTTAGAAGGCGCTTCCGTTCCTTTTATCGTATGGACGGATCATCGAAATTTAGAATACATACGCTCGGCAAAAAGACTTAACGCCCGTCAAGCCCGTTGGGCTCTGTTTTTTACACGTTTTGATTTTTCCATCTCTTTTCGCCCCGGTTCAAAGAATATCAAACCTGATGCTCTCTCTCGCCTCTTCGACTCCCCCACCACAGCCGTAACCCCTGAGGTTATTTTTCCTCCCGGTCGTGTTGTGGGTGCTACCGTGTGGGGAATCGAGAGGTTGGTCAGACGCGCGTTATCTCAGGTTTCTGTGCCGCGTAACTGCCCCAAGAGTCTCCTTTTTGTGCCCACGTCCGTTCGCCGCGCTGTCCTCCAATGGGGACACTCGTCCAAATTGTCTTCCCATCCCCGGCGTACGGGGCTCTCTTGCTTTCATTCGTCAACGTTTCTGGTGGCCCACTATTGAGCGCGATACGCGTCACTTTATCGCCTCGTGTGTTACTTGCGCTCAAACCAAGACCGGCAACTCCCCCCCTGCTGGGTTGCTTCGACCATTGCCTGTGCCAGCTCGCCCCTGGTCTCATATCGCGCTTGATTTTATTACCGGGCTTCCTTCGTCGGCTGGCAATACGGTCATTCTAACAGTTGTCGATCGTTTTTCTAAATCTGCTCGATTCATTCCTCTCACTAAACTTCCTTCTGCCAAAGAGACCGCCCAAATTATGGTAGATCATGTTTTTAAGATACATGGTCTTCCCACTGACGTGGTTTCTGATAGAGAAACCACCGCAATTCTCCGCAATTCTCCGCCTTTTTTTGAAAGGAGTTTTGCCGTCTAATTGGAGCTACCGCCAGTCTCTCGTCGGGTTTTCACCCTCAAACCAACGGGCAAGCTGAGCGTGCCAATCAAATTGTCGTCCGCATTCTTCGCAGCCTTGCTCACCGTTGTCCCGCTTCGTGGTCTGAGCAACTGGCCTGGGCAGAGTATGCACACAATTCCCTCCCATCCTCTGCTACAGGTCTTTCGCCTTTCCACTGCTGTCTCGGCTATCAACCTCCTTTGTTTTCGTCTCAGGAGGCTGTATCAAATTCACCGTCAGTTCAAGCCTATATTGACCGTTGTAAGCGCACTTGGAGGAGGGTGAGAATCTCACTTCGCCGCTCGAACACTCGCATGAGCATTACTGCCAATAAGCGTCGAGTCAAGAGTCCGCGCTACCTTCGTGGTCAGCGCGTTTGGCTTTCCACCGCAAATTTACCCTTACATTCCGATTCCCGCAAGTTGGCACCTCGCTTTATCGGTCCATTTCGTATTATTAAGATCATTAATCCTGTCGCGGTACGACTTCGCCTCCCAGCCTATCTTCGTCGAGTCCATCCAGTTTTCCATGTCTCGCATATTAAGCCCGTCGTGCGTGCGCCTTCTCGCCCTGTCTGTCCGCCGGTTCGTGTTGATAATTCTCCTGTCTACAGGGTTCGTCGTATCCTTGACATGCGCCGCCGGGGTCGTGGTCACCAATACTTAGTCGATTGGGAGGGGTATGGGCCAGAGGAGAGAAGCTGGATTCCCTCCCGGGACGTCCTGGACCCCTCGCTCATTGATGATTTCCTCCGCTCTCGCCAGCTCTCCTCCTCAGGAGCGCCAGGGGGCGCTCGTTGAGGGGGGGGTACTGTCATGATCCGGGTTCCTTCTTTCTCTGTCTCCCTCTTGTGGCCACATCTCACACCTTTTCGCTACACCATCACCCTGGTCTTATCAGTACCAGCTGTTCCCATTTATCCTTAATCTCCGCTCATTCATCACACCTGTTTTCCCTTTCCCCCTGATGTTTCCTGCTATTTCTAACACTCTTTCTCTCTGCCTCTTTGTCAGTTTATTCCAATCTCTCTAATGCCAAAGACGCTTCTCTTACCTCTCTTGTCAACGAATCGAGTCCTGTCCTGTCCTGTCGTGTCGAGTCCTGTGTGGTTCGTGAGGAAACCTCTCCTCGAGTCAGTATTCTCATCCTCTCTCTTGCTGGCTCACTGTACTCTGCCCTGCCAATTCAGACGCTGAGTTCCTGATCAAGACGCGGTATCCAGCCTACGGTACCTTCTCTCTCGGCGGACTTCGCCTCTCACTCGGAGCTCTACTTCGCCTGACTTCTCGCTGCGCATCCTGAGTTCCAGTGATTTCTGCCTCCAGCAGTTTATGTTGATTTCTACAAAGCGAGGTTTTCAGTTGACTGTTTCCTGTGAATCCTGAGAAGATTTTCGTTCTTTATTGCTTCAGTGATTCGCTTCTCATTTCCATTAAAGACTGTATTATTGTCAAACTCGCTGTTTGGTCCTCTATCTCTCATTACAACAGATACGCCCAATAATGTTTGGTGCCAAAAAGGGATATCTGATGTTTTTGCCATATTGTTTTTATTTTACAATGTTTTAGAACACGTTCATTGTGTTAATATGCCATAAGTTTATTAACCCTCTGAGGTCGGCAAACGCGCCCCCGCGTTTTGCTGGATTTTCTTCACATTGTAGAACTATAAACTTAAATTACTCCGTCATTTATGGTCATACAGAAAAAAGAATCTGTGATATTTCTACTTTTGTATGTGTCCACTTACAATCAAATCAAAACATTGTGCTTTTGTAAAATAAAGAAAATAAACAGGGTGTGCGTTCTGCCTCCCCGTCGCGGTGAACTTTTTTTTCTTGAGCACGTCTATAAACTGAAACAAAACTCAGCGAATACTTGTCACACATTTATGAGCCATATACCTTTATAAACATTTAAGTGTGTACTTTTAAATGATCGGATTCAAACTGAAAAAAAATATTCTCTGTTTAAGTAATTTGTATAAAACCAACAAGATGTCCAGCTTCTCAAACGCTTCCTAATTATTTTTAATTTGAACACGCCCACTCGCACAAAAGATATTCACATGCAAATCTCCACATGGAACACGATCGCGCTCATTACCTCAAAAACAAAACACCAAAACACTTCACAACTCTCTGCTTTTCGTCGAGTTTGAAAGACGCGATGTGAGCTTACATTGGATTTACCTCAGAAGAAGAAGAACGTGATTTGAAGACAAGAAAGATGTAAGGTAAGAAATTCTTACATATTAGTTTGTTATTGTTGCATAAATTTCACATTGCAGTTGAACTGTTGCTAGATATATGGTGAATATTATAATATTTAGACCCGTGTTTACTGTTACTGTGTTTGTGGATATCTGCTCAAACGTAGATATGTATATGGTAACCATAATGTTTTATATTTGAGCGCGATCGCGTTTGAATGTATCATATTATGTACAGGGTTCTAAATTAACTTTTTTGATCACCAGCCAATGTGGCTGGTAACTTTCTAAAGTTACCAGCCAATCTGAATATCCACTAGCCAAATTTTTTTCCGGTGAAAATAAGAGAAATTATAAGTGCCACTGAATGTATTTAATTATTTTATTAGAATTGCTGGCATGAAAAACACAAAGTACAATACAACAAAATATACACAGAAAGGCAATACGATCTGTCTTGGCAGTTTTAATCCTTAGGCTCTCCTGATGACTTCGGGAACTCTCATGGTCCTTACTGCCTCTACTTAAAAATTATTAGATCCTAGGCCTACTACAAAAATGTTATTTTTTTTTCTTTTGCGTACATGACAATACATGACGATATTATTGTGATCAAACACTAGCCATCCCATACACAAAAGAAATATATTTGAAATATGTTTTCACAATATATTTGAAATATATTTTTGGAATATATACAAATATTCGAAATTGGCCCAATAAATATATTTTAGTTATATTTCAGAATATATTTCAAAATGATAAATATAAGTGAACAACAATGCAAATATATTTCAATGTATTTGGAATATATGCCACATATATTTTTGACACTTTAAAATATATTTCAATATATTTTTTTTTTCTGTATTGGATTCACGACCCGTCAGCCATTTGGCATTAAATGTTCTTTTCTTAGTTTCTCTGTCGATACCCTCCTCATCCCCTGCCTCGTTCCTCTTCTCGCCCCCAGAAGTCTGTCCCAACCACCGCCGCATTTCGTTTAATATTAACCTACTTTACTACCAACTCCGTTCGTCTTATTTCTTGTGTTTTCTGTGTCCGTTCGTTTCCATGGTTTCTCGTGCTGGTTTCACTGCAAACTGCGCGAAACCAATGGGCGTATGAAACGTCATCACGTAGCATTACGGCACAGTGTTCATGGGAAATGTAGGAAGTACTGCCAGGGGATAAATGACCGAGAACAGAGCGGAACAGAGCCTTATGTATCATGCCTCATACATCACCGGCCAAACTGGCTAGTAAGTTTTTATTAACACCCGCCAAAATGAATTTTAACCCGCATTTGGCGGGTTGGCGGGTGTTAATTTAGAACCCTGATTATGTATCATATTTTTGAAGCACCAAACGGCTTCATGTTTTTACTATTATCTTATTTCATACCATCATAACAAATGGAAACATTTGAAGTAACATGATAATCAATATATTTTTCTCTAGCTTAGTTGTTACTGAAATATTTTGGAAGATTTATAGGCTGCTATGGTTATTGTTATTATTATTTTATGCAGCACTGCACATAGCCTATGCCTACAAGGCACAACAAACCTGCTGTTCATTATATATTGTTGGAAACATTTGTGTGTGTGTGTGTGTGTGTGTGTGTATTCTGTGAATTTTAAAAAGCAATTTTAACCAGAAAAATCTAAAATGTATTCCCCAAATCGTGCAGGCCTTTCTCTTGATATCAGTATGTTCACTTTTTTTTCAGGGCCCAGATGCCACTGAGTCCTGCCGACTTCAACATTCACATGAGTCTCTGTACATGAACATGGTAAAGTGAAAATCAAACACCTTGGAAATGAAAGGTATGTACAGTGTTTTTAGGAATGGCACAAAGGTCTCTGTCTTTGGATCATTGGTTTCAATAAGTGCTTTTTTGTCATTTGTTGTGTATCTTTGGATTATGTTGTGTTGTAAATAAATCAAACAATCTAAAAACCATTCTTTTTTAAATCTCATTCTTTGTGCAAGGTTGCTCAGAATGATAGGGCGTGATAGCTCCTAATAGGGCCGTTAGGGAGGGTCTTTGTCTTTCTCAGGTGTGAAAAGCTTACATATTAATGAGCTCCTCATTAAGCTTTTTCACACAAAACACGTCTTAAAATTTTTAAATCAATATATTGTCTTATCTGAATGAGCAGTCAGGGTGATTTTCACATAGTTTTGGAGCAAATATTCTAGGCTATGTCATACAATTTTCAGAAGTCTTGTGAAGAAATAATCAGTAGGGGTTTCATGGCCTTATTTCAGTGAGAATTTTTTTTTTTTGTATTTTCACAAACCACGCTTAAATGTCATTATCTCAAAACTACAAACTTGTACACACATGCTGCTGATATATTATTGTAGCAGAGTTTGTGCTGAATACAGTCTAATTAGACTTTAGCCATGAAAATGTCACAAGTAACAGAAATAAGCACAAATGTCAGAGCATGTCAGAACACCTCCAGGGCCCAGAAAACAGCTCAGACCCCAGTGGGTTAAATACTCATGTAAGTATTCAAGTATTCATGTAAGTATGCCTGTGGTTGCAATGTTTGTGGTTTAAGGTTAATAATAAAGGTGATTGATGTGTGGTAAAAAAAATATTTTGTCTCTCCTGTAAAGTTTTCAAAAGCCACTTACGCCTCTCTGGCTCCAAGCCCTCGATATGATGGAAAAATTTACTTGCATGGTGTCAAAACACTCTTTGTCCAGAATCTTCACGAAATCTTATCAAAACTTTCCACAAATCCGCGGGAGACCATCTTCTGGTAGCGAGAGAAAATAAGCAGAAACACAATATGACCCTGACTAAATGAGTAAAAGGTCTGTTACATTTAACCCCGCGTTAGGTTGTGCCCCACGCTCCCCTACATTGTAAGTACATGTAAGTTCACATACTGTAAAATAAAGTGCACCGCATGCATAGTCTGCTGTTATCAATTTAAAAATGAACCAAAATCATATTGCTGTAGTGATTCTGAATTCTTGTGATGGGACTTTAATTATAGGGACACCATAGGAAGATACATTGCAAAGGTCGTTTTTCTCTCAACTTGTATCATAATCACTGCATTTATGGTTTTAAAACATTGTTAAGGGTTTCTGGCATAATGTGCATTAGTGTGATTAGTAGATTTTCCTTAAAAATAGTGCTTTTAACCATTTTAATTTTAGCGTCTCATTCGTAAGTGTGTCTTTCTATGTGTGAAAATGTAATGGAGTGGCTTTACAAGAACAATAAGTTTTACAAGAACAAGCACCACTCACATTTTCTACCCATTTTAGTCCAGTTTAGTAAGAGATATAAGATTATATGTTTACTTATACATCATAATAAATGAATAAAGTGTGTGAAAGGTTTGATATTGTGTAGTTTGTGATCCTCCATCAGCAGCTGCAGTTTCTCTCAGCTGTATCAGTTCAGTCACTGTGACGTCTGACTGACAGAGGTTTTTGTACGACTCTTTATCACTGTGTGAACACATAGCTACCACTGATACTGTGTATACTATTACAGTAATAATCTCCTGTATCTTCAGTCTGGACTCCACTGATGGTCAGAGTAAAATCACTGCCATAGTTAGATCCACTGCCACTGAATCTAGATGGAGTTCCTGACTGGAGGATGTTTATGCCATAAATCAGGAGTTTAGGAGCTTCTCCAGGTTTCTGCTGATACCAGACTAAGCCATTATAGGTTAGTCCTACATCCATATGACACTCTATTGTTGCTGTTTGACTCTGTTGGACAGTTTTAACTTCAGGTTGAGTCAGAGTCACTCCTCTGGATTCTGAAGAACAGAAAAGAAAAACTATTAGTGTTTAAAACTATTATCATCATACAGTTTTACAAAAACACCAAAACCAGAGTCAGTTTTTACATCTTACCTTGAATAAACAGTGAAATGGTCCAGATGAAGATGTTGATTGTGTTCATTGCTATAGTTTAGTCTTGTGTGATGATGAAGATTGTGTTGTGTTCTGCTCTCAGTCATGAAGTGTTAAACTCACAGCACTATAAACACTCTCAGAGCACTGAAGCATGTGCTGACAATGCAAAGAAGTGGGCAGGATTTACAACATCTTGTGCTGATAACAAACTCGTATACACTAGAGTTACAGAATCATGACTTTATTTAGTATTTTTATTGTGACTCCTGAGACACTGAGGATGTGCAGATGAACGTCCATCTCTGTGTCCATATTCAGTCATGTGACCATCATCACTGCTACACTTCCACTAGATGAACCGCCATCACTAAAGTAAGATCATGAATCATGAGTCTGTTCAGAAAGTATCAGGACTGATTGTGAATCTCTAATCAGAGTTCATGGTGTCACTCCATCTATCATGAAGCCTCATGTGTGTCTGAAATCATCAAATGGAGAAGAAACAGGCTGTTAAAGATGGAGACATATTAGAGCTTGTTCACGTTTCATGATCTTGTGTGGAGATTCATAACCAGTCCAGATACTTTTAGAACAGACCTTGAATATGAAAACATGCTTGACTGTGTAGAACATGCAAAATACCTTTTATATTTTCATTGTTGACACTTTCTATTGACTTTGGCTCTAATATTCAATAAACTCATTATTTGAAGAGATTTTCACTGAAGATTGAAGTCTGAAGCGACACTCGGTTACTAACGTAACCTCGGTTTTCTCTAGAGAGGGAACGAGTGTTGCGTAAGTTTAGCTTACGCTACGGGAAAAACTCCTTTTCTCGAGAATACTGAAGCAAAAAATGATCCTTAATTTTTAGAATGTAAAACGCATTTGCTGCAGCAGGCAGACATAGGCGAGACAGCTTGCGCGCCTATTGGCTGCTCTGCGGCAACTGCTTGCAACCTATCAGTGCGTCTTTGGCATGACTCCAGCGCCAATGGGAAGCCCTCCCGTGCTGTCGTCAAGTGATTTCAGTCGACTAGAAGCGAAACCAAGTGCAGCACAAGCACGGCAGGCTACGCAACACTCGTTCCCTCTCTAGAGAGAACCGAGGTTACGTTAGTAATAGAAATCAGTGTATAAAACTTTTCACAAACAAATCATGAAATCATACTGTGTACTTGCAAGCAATCTGAGGCATAGTTCACTTACGTGTTGTACTTTTTCGCGGATATATTGAACAAAAGAGGAAACATCATCATCATTGCAAAGAAACAACCCTTCGAAGTAGCCAGAGCCCTCTGAACTAATAAAACAAAATTAGATAGATAGATTAGATTTTAATTTTTGTTCTAGATTTTTAAACGACAATGAACACAAACTTACGAAAAAACTATTTCAGGATAATTCAAAGAATTGTTGTGACAATAATAGAAAGAACAAGACATTAAGTCATAATAGTATAAAAAATTATTAAAAATTATAATAATTTTAATACAATTATTTATTGCCATACAAAAAGTAAAAGTCAACCCATAATAACAACAACAACAACAACAACAACACACTTACTACCCCGCCTTTTTGAAACGGTGAAGTTTTCTGTTGCCATCCACAGCAACTGCCAGCATTACAGGGGTACAAGCTGGGCACGTGAAATGTTGTTCACCGCAGATCTTGTCAACCTCATAACGGCAGATGGACCATTCGAAAAAGCTCTTCAAAAACGCATCACCACATAAAGTGCCATTCTAGTTAAAGATACATAGAAATATTATTATGAACAAGCCTAGAATTGTGTGTCTTCTCCATATTTACTATCTTCTATAAGTTACATATACTGATCATCAATAACATCAGAATAAAATTATGTAGGTCCTCCTTGTACAACCAAAATAACAAAAAAAAAAGGCATTCTACAGTGCTATTATTTTCCGTTCACAATTGTACAAAACAGTTACCATAGACGTTGCCAGTTTGAACCAGTCTGACAATTGTTATCTGTCATCAAGGTGTTTTTAATGGTGCTTCTCACTGGTTTTTTATTTATTTTTTTATCCCAGGAGTTCAGCAGTTTTTAACATCTGGATCATTGATGTTAACAAAATATGTATTTTGGTTTAGATCACTAGTGATCGACGATAAATACAGGTGTAACCGGGGTCTAAAATGTTTTGAGCTTGTCCACTTTTGACCACTTCCAGAGGTAGTTGAAAACACATTCGACGTAAATGTACATATGTATATGGGCTATATATAGTATATAAGCCCATATACATTCCACTCTAAAAAAAACAGGACAGAAGTGGTTAAAAGTGGACAAGAGGCGGATTAAAAAAACAGGTGTAAATAGGAATGTGTCTCCCTCATCTACTTGTGATCCAGTAAACCAAAACGCTTCTTAAAACCAGGTGTAAACAGGGCCATACACTGTTCATCTCCTGGGATTTCTGACTGCAGTTCTGAAGACAGAAATGCTTAGCTCGCATGAGGTTGGAAATCAACAATAATAGTATGAGATGAGTAAATGTATGAGAAAGGTACTCACTCTGCCATAGTGCACCGTCTTCATGTCAAGCATTCTTATGAATGCTAGACGAGACAATCCTGGAGCAGACATTTTTAAGTCTTTGAAGGACATGAAGACTTCCTCATCGTAGATTGAGCAAAAGTTCAGGGTTGCAGGCCAGTAGCCACTCTTCTGCAATTCGAACACACCTGGCATCCATGTTTCTCTGCATTCTCACAGTGCAGATTGGGCAATGACAGGTCGTAGCGACCTGTAAAATAATTGTCAGTAAATTACATTTAATAATAGATATAGATAGATACTATATCCTCAAAGATGTGCTTGTAAAGCAAACCAACATGTTGGTTTAATATCAACCAACATAAATACACAAATTGGCTTCTGCAGGACATGTGGTGGACCTTAATGAAGCAAAAATAATAATTGGCAAATAGGACCAAGGACATTTTTAAAAAGTAGAATACATATGTAGCCAATGATAATAATCTCTCCCTGGGGCGTGCCGTATTTTACGTGGCCTATAAAGATAGCCTTAGTTGTGGTAGGACGGTGCGTCTCATAGTCACGGGTGACGTCATCCATTTCCGGTGTGTCGCGGGAGTGTTTGTCTGGTAAGGAGCTGCAGTCGCGGCTGTATTCCTGAACGTTTGTTTTGAACTGGGTTTTATGCACTTATTTGGCTCGCGTATCTCTCTAGTGTGGACTGAGGAAGCCTGCGGTACAACGCATGTGGTACCCGATTGATTTTTCATCCTGGAGTTTAAATGCCCTGTGCATCGCAAGCAGTTTAAACCGGTAGGTTGTGTTAATTTATTGTTTGTTGCACTAAGAGTCTGGATTGACCATTTGAAATTTGTATTTATCTTTCTAGTTTACAGACTGAGGGAGAAACATTGCAGTGGGTTTCTCGTCGGGGCTTTTGTGGCTGTCTTCGTATATGCTGACTGTTATACCACTGATTGTTGTTCAGTATTGTGCTGCATATGGTCACGTTACAGACTCTCGTCTCGCGGTGCTTCGCTGGCTCGACTGCAGGAATGGATGCGTAATCTACTGCGAACTGCATTCACGTGCTGCTGTGGTATTGGGTTTATTTCTGTTTAAAGCTGGACACTTGCAACATCAGCTGTCTGGTAGACTGGCATGCCGCAGGTTCGATACGATGGCCTAACGTTACTCTCGCTTTGAGGCATCAAATGGTTTAACCATCCAGCAGTCATCTTGATTTGGTCCCTTTTTTTGAAGTGGTGTAAATGTTATATAATTTGAATTATGTTTTGCTTATTCTGTCTTGCTTTCTTGTTTTGTTTATGTGAATTCATTGCTTTAAACATTTAGTATTCTTTTGTTGTAGATTTGTTTTTTTGAATTTATTTTGTTGTCAACCAAGTGTCTGTGAACTGGTTGTTAACCGGACGTTTTCTTTTGTTTGATTAGAGTTGTGAATTTATATTTTTTTCTTGCATCCACCATTTCAGTTTACTGGTTTATTAGTGGATGGCAACCATACGTGTGTGTAATTGCTCTTAAGTCGTTGAGTACTCAGTTTTATAGGAATGTATGTGTATGTGTAAGTGTGTATATTTGATTGTATGTTTAATGTGTAATTCTGCTTCCTCTCCAGTTGTTGGGGTGATCAGGATTCGTGTCTGTGTGGACGAGTCTCTCTCTCTACTTGGTGGTGGTCTCTTCCGATTGCAGTGTTCCACATTTGTGGTTTGAAGTGTGAGTGCACGAGTGTTTGCTGTGTCATTTTCAGAGAATGAGCGAGTAGTCCCCAGCCCTGGAGTGGAGGCCGAATTGTGTGTTTGTGTATTTCATTTGTATATTTAAATACATTTATTAATGGTGCTCAAATAAAAACGTCTCGGTTACGTATGGTAACCCTCGTTCCCTGAGTCCAGGGAACGGAGACGCCTCGTCGGGGGAGTTCCCCTGACGAATTGGGATCACGCTAGGGAGACCAATTGCCTTCGAGTGAATTAAAACGAGCCAATGAACATTGGCATGCAACATTTGCATTCCGCAGCCCGCCTATCAACGCGGGTATAAAGCCCGGAAGCAAACATTGCATCATCGCTTTTCGCTGAGGAGCCGAACAGTGTCCAGCCCTCCGCGAAGGTACAGCAACATGGCGACGGGACGAGGCGTCTCCGTTCCCTGGACTCAGGGAACGAGGGTTACCATACGTAACCGAGACGTTCCCTTTCGTCAGCAGGGAACTCCGACGCCTCGTCGGGGGAGTTCCCCTGACGAATTGGGATCCCTACCAAAACGCCATGGTGCTGGCCCCTTCCAGCGCCCAGCTAAGCTACAGCCCTGCAGCAGTTTCCAGAAATTTTGCGGGAGCTAGCTAGGGAATCACACTGCTGTTCCGCAAGACCCAATCAGTGGATATTGGTTAACACTGGGAAAGCGTGCCCGTCCCCAAGGAAAATAATAATGGGGGGTGAACGCTGCGGAAGCTGAGGCAGCCTAGAGGAAGGCCCTCAAATACACACATGTACTAACCACATAGGGTAGTGAAACATATGGCAGTCCTTGAAGGTAGTCCCAGTCCGGAGGAGTGAGGAGCGTACTCAACAGGGACGACAGAATGAGTCTGTCAAGGGGAAGACACGGCTGAACTGCACGTGCCAATCATGGGTCACCGCAGGGACCACTGGAAAAGGCACCCAGTCTACTAGCAACTCCTTACTGAAGGTAGCAGACCTGGTGCCGGCGGTCCGCAACGCCTGGCACCGGAGGGGGTGATGGAGGAACTCACGAGGTTAGCCATTTGTTGGGTAACCAACGGAGCAAAAAGACGCACGTATCCGCTCACGGAATGGCGTCGCAAGCCGACACACCTATTCCCTCTAATTACTGGCCATAGCAAGTACTCGGGAGGAAACAGGTTCCACACGTAGGCTATAAAACCTAACGAACGTGTTCGGTGTCGCCCAGCCCGCAGCTCTACAAATGTCTGTTAGCGAGGTGCCTTGTGCCAGAGCCCAGGAAGCGGCAACACTCCTAGTGGAGTGAGCCCGCAACCTGGGTGGGCAGGGCTCACCCTGGGACTCATAAGCCCTGGTGATAGCATCCACTAGCCAGTGGGCTAACCTCTGCTTGGAGACAGCCTTCCCCTTCTGCTGGCCTCCGTAACAAACAAAGAGCTGATCTGAGGTCCAAAAGCTTTGCGTTCTGTCTATATAAACCCGGAGGGCCCGGACGGGACAGAGAAAAGCTAGGGCTGGGTCTGCCTCCTCCTGGGGCAGCGCTTGCAGGTTCACTACCTGGTCCGCGAAGGGAGTGGTAGGAACCTTGGGCACATATCCGACACAACATGAGAAAGGCCGGGCCCGAACTCTAGGCACGATTCGTCGACCGAAAAAGCCTGCAGATCCCCCACCCTCTTGAAAGAAGCCAATGCCAACAGGAGTGCTGTCTTAATGGACAGGATATTAAGCTCGACTGTCAGCAAAGGCTCAAAAGGAGGACTTTGGAGCGCTTTAACCCTCTGGGGACCAAGGTGTTTTTGGGGCCCTTGAGAAGTTCTGACATGCCTTGACATTTGTGCTTTTTTCAGTTATTTATAAACATGTTAATGACAAAGGTGTAAATTCACTCTATATAGCACAAACAGGGCTACCATAATATGCAAGCAACTTGTATGTAGATGTTTGTATTTTTAAGAGAATAATGTTTATGCGTGGTTATTGGAAAAAATAAAAATGAAAGTTGCTGAATTAAGACCACAAAACACATATTAAATATGTGTCCACAAGACTTTTGACCAATGGATGTGGTCCCTTTGAGTTCTAGCTTCAAAATTATATGAAAATAGTCTTGCTTTATCGTTCACAAAAAAAAATACATTGATTTAAATGGTGTAAAACAGGTTTTGCTTGGAAAGCCAATATGCGAGGGGGAGGAGTAGTTCACACCCACTCTGCATAATGACTCTGCCTAATGAGCCATTCTTTCAGGTGTGACACTGACTGAGCCACAATACAAGGACAAAGGATGTATTTAGAAGAAGACTTATATTGACCATTTAAGATTTTGCTTACATCTCTCTTGTAAATATGTTTTGCTATTTTATTAAAAATGTTACAATTACAACAATAATTACAATTTCAACAATATTTCAAGTGTACTCTTTCTTTGTAAAAAAGAAAAAGAAAAAAGATTATAGGCCTACATTTTATCATATGTATTCATTAGTTTGAATATAGCCGCATTGGAACATCTAACATCTTAGTCTATGACTTTATTTTTGACAAATATATATATATATATATATATATATATATATATACAGTTTATTCTTTCACACACAGACGCGCGATTTATATTTAGGCTAAACAGTCTTTACAAATATGTACCCTTCATTCATCTCACAGAAAGGCGAGTCATATTATAGAAATGCGATTCATCTTTTTGCGGTTTGCATAGGCCTACACTAACGTTATTCCATAACGTTATTCCACACGTGAGAAAAGAAAACAGCCTACCTCACTCCTCAGCGGGATCTGCTCCTCATATCAGGATATATTGTTCCTCATATCAGCACTGTTCTGAGGAATCTTTTCTCCATAAGGTAGGCTATATTATGCCTCACTCGATCGCGACGCGCTTTGTTTACAGCTGATGTGGGCGTTTCACAGATCTTCAATAGTTCTCAGAATTTGCGTTTGAATAGCACGCGCTCTCCGTGGGCGTGTCACATTACTGTGAATTAGCTCGTAATGAGGTCGACTGGAGTCGCTCTCTTTTTATACAGATTACAGAAGCTGATAATATTTGTTTTTTATATAAATGACTTCATTTAACAGATGCGATCTCAAGCTTTATGCCCGTGGGTCTGTTTGCCTGTTTGACTGAATTTTCGCGGAGTTATAGATCATTTTCGAACGCGTTTCAAATGGGAGTTTACGGATAGAGAGAAGGCAGAAATCGCATCATGTTAAAGTTTCTTTATTTGTCAAAAAGCAAAACACTTTATTTTTATTTTGAGTATACAGAAAAAAAATAGAAACTGAACAGGATCGATTGATGTATAACACGAAAACTAAAGATCAAAATTAACAGAGCATTTTGTGTTTATTTTTCATTGCTAAAAAAAAAAACGAGCAAAACGCGCCGGCGCGTTTTTGGTCCCCAGAGGGTTAAGCACTAAAGTTAAGTCCCAAGAGGGTACAGGGTGCAAGTCGCGAGGTGGATTTAGCCTCCTAGCACCCTTGAGGAATCTGATGACCAGGTCGTGCTTCCCCACGGACTTACCTTCAACTACATCGTGATGTGCGGCTATTGCGGCAACATACACTTTGAGGGTGGAGGGAGACAGCCTTCAACCCCTGTTGTAGGAAGGAGAGCACGACTCTGATCGGGCAAGTTCGTGGGTTCTCCCCGTGGGAAGAACACCAGCCGACGAACAGGTTCCACTTCAGAGCGTAGAGGCGCCTCGTAGAGGGGGCTCTAGCTGAAGAGATGGTATCTACCACTGCCTGTGGCAGGCCATCTAGAACCTCCGCATCCCGTCCAGGGACCAGACATGGAGTTTCCAGAGGTCTGGACACGGGTGCCATAGAGTGCCCCGTCTCTGAGAAAGAAGGTCGTTCCTCAGAGGAATCGGCCAAGGAGGGGCTGTCGCGAGGAGCATGAGTTCTGGGAACCAAGTCCGGGTTGGCCATTACGGGGCTACCAAAAGGACCTGCTCCTCGTCCTCCCTGACCTTGCACAGTGTCTGTGCAAGAAGGCTCACTGGGGGGAACGCATATTTGCGTAAGTCCCGGGGCCAGCTGTGTGCCAGGGCATCCGTGCCGAGAGTTCCTTCGGTCAGGGAGTAATACCACTGGCAATGGGTCGTGTCCGGAGAGGCAAACAGGTCTACCTGTGCGGCTCCGAAGATTCGCCAAATCAGCTGGACCACCTGGGGATGGAGTCGCCATTCTCCCAGAAGGGAAGGCTGACGTGAAAGCTCGTCGGCCACACAATTGAATTCCCCTGGGACATGAACGGCACGAAGCGACCTCAGATGCTTCTGACTCCATTGGAGGAGGTGGGAGGCGAGTCGCGACATACGACGGGAGCGCAGACCACCTTGTCGGTTGATGTACGCAACGGTCGCAGTGCTGTCCGTACGGACCAGTACGTGCTTGTGTCTGAGAAACCCCTTGAAGCGACAAGGCCAAGCGTACTGCTTGCAACTCTAGGCAGTTGATGTGCCAATGCAGCTGGGGCCCCGTCCACAGACCCGAGACTACATGCCCTTTGTACGTGGCCCCCCAACCCTTGGCAGAAGCACCTGTGAATACCACAGCATGCCTGGAAACCTGGACTAGGGGCACTCCGGCCCGTAGAAACACAGGATCCGACCAAGGGGTGAAGGTTTGGCGACAGTGCGGGGTGACTTTGACCCGGAACGTGCCGCTCTGCCACGCCCACCTCGGGGCTCGATCGTGAAGCCAGTGCTGGAGCGGTCTCATATGCAACAAACCGAGCGGCGTTACTGCGGCTGCCATATGCCCCAGGAGCCTCTGAAACTGTTTCAGTGGAACCGCTGACCTGCCTCGAAAGGACTTGAGGCAGTTGAGCACCGACTGGACGCGTTCCTCCGTGAGGCGCGCAGTCTGAGCGACCGAGTCCAGTTCCATACCGAGACAAGAGATCCTCTGCACGGGGCAGAGTTTGCTCTTGTCCCAGTTGACCTGAAGCCCCAACTGACTGAGGTGCCGGAGCACCATGTTCCTGCGATCGCACAACACATCTCGCGAGTGTGCCAGAATGAGCCAGTCGTCGAGGTAGTTGAGAATGCGAACGCCTTGTTCTCTCATGGGAACAATGGCCGCCTCCGCGACTTTCGTGAAGACACGGGGCGACAGGGCCAGCCCGAAGGGTAGGACCTTGTACTGATATGCTCGACCCTCGAAAGCAAACCGAAGGAACGGTCTGTGTCGAGGAAGAATCGAGACATGAAAGTACGCGTCCTTCAGGTCGATCGCTGCAAACCAATCCTGGGGACGGATGCAGTCGAAAATGCGTTTCTGCGTGAGCATCTTGAACGGGAGCTTGTGCAGGGCCCGATTCAATACTCGCAGGTCCAGGATTGGCCGTAACCCACCGCCTTTCTTGGGTACAATGAAGTAAGGGCTGTAAAACCCTGACCTCATATCGGCTGGAGGGACCGGCTCGATCGCGTCCTTCGCCAGCAGGGCGTCGATCTCTTTCCGCAAGATAGGAGCACCCACTGGACGCACACGGGTAAAGTGGATGCCCTTGAACTTGGGAGGCCGGTGTGCAAACTGAATTGCATAGCCGAGCCGGATGGTGTGGATGAGCCAGTGCGACGGCCTCGGGAGCGCTAGCCAGGCTCCGAGAAACTGCCGCAACGAGCCCACCCGCACCGCCGGCGTACCCGCGGAGGGGCAGCGAGGCGGAAGGCAGGGACATGGCTCCGGTGGCATTGTAGCGGCCGAGAGCGGGGCCTGGGTGTGTGCTTGGACAACACCTACCTGCTTCCACCCGGGGACAGACAGCAGAGAAGACCCTAGAGTGTTCTGCTGCGGGCTGTCGCCTGGCGAGAGAAGGGGAGGAGACGAGGAGCAAGGCCCAAGGGCAGCTGCTGGTCTCCGTACCTTCCCGCCCAGCGGCAGACAGGAGTGACGTGACCGGGGTGGCGCCACTGCTATCTGAGAGCTGGGGAGAGGGGAATGAGAGCGGCGCAGCTCAGGGGCGGCGCGCACTGCCATTCTGACCCTCTCGGACGGAGGAGACTGGTCTTATTTTACTGCCAGTCTCGACCGTGAGGGGAAACGAGGAGCGAGGCCCGGGGGCATCGAGTCCTGGTTTCCGCCTCACCCAGCGAGAGACGAGAGTGACAAGGCCGAAGCCCTCACTGCCATCTGAGCGCTGGGGCCCGTGAGCGACTTAGAGGAAGTGGACTGCTCAAACTGGGTACCGCTGACTGGATGACCAGCGGCGGAACAGAACAAAATTCTCCACCCGGCCCTCCCCCGGGGGAAGGAGTGGTGATGACACGCACTCCCGAAGAGCAGAACGTCACATACTCTGGTCGCTTCTCTCAGAGTTATTTCCCTACCTTTTGCTAGGGGAAAACAACTCTGAGCGGGCTGGTTTTGAGGCGCTCCTGGACCACTAGTGTGGACATCGTCTGACCGAGGGCCAGCGTTGTGACTAATCACGGTCAGTCACTAAGCGCAGCTCCACCCCGAGTCAGAACTACCCACGTGCAGTGAAAGTGCAGGGGTAGTGAGAGAGGAAAAACTTTTGCAGATTTAGGCATGTTTGGCTTGCCATATTGGCACCAAAAAGCTTCCGTACTGCCAAAATTTTTCACACACATCCAGGCACTTTAGAATAGCCCAGGAAAGTGTGGCTGTCAAGTCTGAACCTTCAGCATGAGAACACACCATTATAGTAGGAACTCAGCATCATTTTCAGAGTATAACAGCCCTCTCTCCGATGTAGCAATCGACATCTGTCCTCCCTGGAGCCCCGAATGAAATGCTTGGTCCCTCATGAGAAGGACCAGAACCCCATCCGAAAGCTTCGACGGCACACGGCACGTTGAGCGTCTGAAGTCTTTACGAGAAAGACGAGACGAACAACGTGCTGACGTGGACATGCACTCATGAGAGAACATGAACCACCCACGAACACAGTCTCAACACACTGATTAGGCATGTGAAACAGTGATCGTGGCCGTCAACCAGGCATGCAAGACAGTGAACGTGGCCATCGCTTCGATGACACACGGCACGCTGAGCGCTCAAGCCTGCAGGCAAGGCGAACAACGTGCCGACGTGGTCATGCTCTCATAAGAAAGCATAAACCACCCACGAACACAGTCTCAGCATGTTTGCGATGCGCTAGAGGAGTAGGAAGCTCGTGAGGGTCTTTCACCTGGCGAGACATTCCGCACTGTAACCCTCAGACCACCAAATGCTCATTAACCAAAGTAGTCCTCTTTTTAGAAAAGGAGCTAAATTGGGGAACAAGCAAATGGGACTCAACCTCGTAGAGGCACACGAGTCTCGGCCGCGCATCTAGAGCGCCGAATGACGCGCGCTGAGTTGCCGTGACAACCCGCGCTGTCAGCCGGCGCTCGACGGCACACGGCACGCTGAACGGCTCGATCCTTTAAAAAGGGGAGACGAACAACGTGCCGACGTAGTCATGCACTCATGAGAGAGCATGAACCACCCACGAACGCAGCTTCAACACACCGATTAGGCATGTGAAACAGCGGTCGTGGCCGTCAATGAGGACAGGAAACGATCGCATCCAGAAACACACGAGTGAAACGTCATCCTGAAAAGGACGCGATCTTCACTCGTGTTGCTCTTTCAGGAAGAAAGTACTCTCTTTATTGTGCTGAAGCACACAGGGATCCAACGCGGCGACACAGCGGGGAAACTGCAAGCCCGCTGTGCGCACTCAACCGTTTACCAGCTGTGAAAACAGCTTTTGAATTAACAGTGTAGACGCAGCCGGCAGACAGGAATCGCGTGGTCGCTGAAGCGCCGTCTCACCAACACAGAAAGATCCCCTCCTGAAACAGCAGACTTGTAGAGCGTAAGAAAGATACAATCTTAAGCTCATTCACTCAGAGAGGACACAACCGGTCGGCTCCGAAGCAGAAAGCGATGATGCAATGTTTGCTTCCGGGCTTTATACCCGCGTTGATAGGCGGGCTGCGGAATGCAAATGTTGCATGCCAATGTTCATTGGCTCGTTTTAATTCACTCGAAGGCAATTGGTCTCCCTAGCGTGATCCCAATTCGTCAGGGGAACTCCCCCGACGAGGCGTCGGAGTTCCCTGCTGAGGTCTCTGGTCTTATCTCAGCCGCAACCGAACCTGTGTGCTTTAAAGTTAATCTTATTAGGCGATTCCCCGGTAAATTTGCCTCCGGGGTGGCGTAGTCGGTATCTTAGAGGGCTAGAGTTTAAAGTCTGCCTTCTGGGGGTGGGGCAATTCTCTCTCTCCCTGGTGTAAACTTTCAAATTTATGCCCATTGCAAATCAACGTGCCGCTACACATATATTATAATTTTCCAATTAATAAGCATGCATGCTAAAAGGCAGATTTTAGTATCTGCTCACTTATTCACTCACCCTCCATGTTGGCTAAAGTAATGGCCTTCCCTACACCAACACAGTACATCTCTCCACAATTGCATATATTCTTAGGTAGTGCCATTGGTAAGAGTCGATCTACGATAAACAAAAATAAAACATGTTTCAATTCTTGAACAAGTTCAATAAAAACAAAGACAGCTTGTAGTTATGTGACTATCCTAAGAAATACATTTACAAAGACTAATATATGATTGCAATTTAAATGCATTTAATTAATTTTAAATTAAGACGGGTATTGCCCGTTAGAGTCCTGCTTCACCACTGTGGTGGGTGGTACAGCCTTGTGGAAACCTGAAATCATTGTGCTTCTGTTGTGAAGTACTTGTGTGCGGTGTACAGCACAGTCACAGTCAATGCAGGTATACTGCTTAGGCAGACAGTCTTTACACTTTACCACCGCCACCTTTGACTTGCACTTTGAACACATCTGCATGTTGATATGTTCTGTTGCAGATTAAAGAGGGTCTAGCCTCCCTCCATCTTTCTGATGCAGCTACTGTCCTTTTACCCCAATGCAGTGATGCTGAAGGTAGTGTGCTCTCAGAATTAAGGTTGGAAGTAGCAGCTGACAGCAGGTCTTGTAACTCGTGTAGAAGAGACTCTGTCAGCCCCAACCCCAACCCTCAACAATATCAAATTATGTACACCACTGAGAGTCTACTGACTAATGATCCATTGCTGTTACCTTACTACAGAACATTGCTTTTTATTGAAATGTAAGGCACTGTTGTTCTTATGTAGGGTTGAGTACCGAAACCCGGTTCCAATAGGGAACCGGTTCCGACGTAAACGGTAGTAACGAGACCGAATAAGAACGAAACTTTCGGTGCCTGACGTTTTTTACCGCCCCCTATAAAACATCTCGCGGCACGAATGATCCAATAATAAAACATATCCAGTAAACCAGCAGAGCATTCATTTAGTTCGTTTGTTAAATAAGAGACGATCTAACGCCGAAATGTGTTTTTTAAATCAACTAGTGATCAAAGTGCTCGTTGCCGCTGCGATCAGTGGCGCGGATACAGTGTTTTCTCTTGTGGCTCGCGAACACCGCACTCGCGTGCTTCAATACGTTGCGGAGATCGATCTATTTATGAGGCGCCGTCTATATGATTATGTGCACGGAGAGTTTGTGTGTGCGTGCTCGCGTCTCAGATGAGTATGTGCACGGAGAGTTTGTGTGTGTGTGTGTTCGCGTCTCAGATGAGTATGTGCGCAGAGAGTTCCGCGCGTCTCGTGTGTGTAGAGTTTGCGTGTGTGTGCATGAGCGACTTTAGAAGTTGTGCATTTCATATGTATTATATGTACATATGTATGTTTGAGCATTCAGCAGTATACATGTATGTGTGACTACTTAGTATATGTGTATGCAAGGGTTTCATATGTGCGTGAATTAAGTTTGATTTAAGCCCTATGGCGCCTCATATCTATTCGTTCTGGTGAAATCTCAAAATATAATGGACACAAAGTGTCCCTGCATGATATACAACCACTGATGAGCATAATCGGTTTAAAAAAAAAAAAAGACGAATGCGGATTAGAACCCAAAACCTCTGACATGCTTGACTAAAGTTCAAGTTCAGCTGCCAGTGTTCCTTTTCGGGTAAGTCTAGTATGGTAATGCCAACTGCAAATCTTGCATATAAAGTATGAAGTATATCAATATCAAGTATATTTCAGGGTCCCCGCGGATCCTTAAAAAGTCTTAAAAGGTCTTAAATTAGATTTTTTAAATTTAAGGCCATAAAAAGTCTTAAAAATATATATATTTTTAAAAATGTCTTATTTTTACTTATGAAAGGTCTTAATTTTTAGATGACACTTTGACTTAGACTTATCTAAATGCTTTCGAAATTAAAACTATCTAATTAGCGTAGGCCTACTTATTATTTTTTTAATTCTATCTTTGTGGATTTGCTTGTTCACGTGACAATTCGCGTCACTTACGGCAGCATATTAGCCTACGTCTGTCTCCTGCACGCGAGAGGAGAGAAGAAAACGAGTAAATGTCAGTTCAGTTGTAAATTCATTCTTTATGTGCTTAGGAGTGTGCGATATTGTCTATGAACTATGATGATATTGTAATCATTGTTTTAACTATGTATGAGGCACTGCGAGTGCGAGCTGACATCGCGTTTCTCTCATGCTTACCTTCACTGCGTGATGTGTGCAGTTATAGATGTGCCCAAATGAGTTTTTGTCTTATATTTATATCATATTATGTTGTCATATTAGAATATCACATGAGCAAGAGTGCCGTTTTCCTGTGCACAATTGCAAATGTGCTATTTATTTTATACAGCAGTTAAATTAACAATAAAGTTAACATTGTGAGTTACTTTTTGGACACAATATTGTCAATTTTCACTTTATATTGCCGACGAGAATTTCATAATGAAGCCGTGGTCCAACAGACAGCGATGATTTTTTGTTTTTGTTTCACTGAAATCCGCGTTTTGAACAAATCATTTTAACGATTCAATGAACAATCACTTGTTTTTTCTGAATGAATCAGCCGTTTGAACAAATCGGTTGAATAAATGACTCCAACAACTCGCTTATTCTTGCCGCCACCTACTGGTGGTTTTAGTTTCATATTTAAAGTATCCTTTAATTTAAACGTTAAAATTATAAATCATTTCATATTTAAATATTGAATAGCTTTATTTATGCAATTGTAAATGAAGTGTAAATATAGTAATGCCAGTTTTGATGCCGCTTCTGTGTCACCTCTGCACTGCAAGGATGGATTTTAAATTAATGATTTATTTTGACATTGGTACTGTGTTATTCTAATATAATTTAATTTGAATGTTAGAATTTGACATAAAAGGTGATGCATACCTCTAAATACGTTTAGAAACAATGTCCATATATAGGCGAAAATGCCCCTGGAAATCAATTTAAGATAGCAAATATTGCCCCTTAATAAAAATGTTAAATTCGGTCACTACTGTGAACTGACCACTGCATAGAATATAAAAAATATGAATATCGTGGGTTTGCTGTCAACAACAGGCCTAAACCAGCCAGGGTACCTGATATTTTAATCAGTAAAATATCATCTAATTATTATCAACAAAACTTTGAAAATATCGAGACATATTTTTGTCAATATTGCGCACCCCTAATGTACGGTATTAATTTTGATTTCTTCAGGTCTTAAAAAGGTCTTAAAAAGCCTTAAATTTGACTTTAAAAATTGTGCAGATACCCTGTATTTATATGAGGCTATACTGTGTGTGTTAAATATTTCTGATCAGTGTCAGATATTTCTCTGTTTTGTAAAAGAAAATTTTATCTTAACTCAAGTGTTTTCGGCTACATCAGTAGCCTTTTAAACGGCACAATTTTTCATTTAATTAGAAATCACAAACACACACACACTCACACACACACAGAGGTATTATTTTTTTGATAAAGTTTGTGCGGTTTAGTTTTCTTAAGTACCGTTTCAAGAACCGTTTAAGCACCGGAACCGTTTGAAAAATACCGAGTAGGTACTGGTATCGGATAAAACCCAAGCAATACCCAACCCTATTCTTATGTGAATGTTTTTTTTTTTTTTTTTTTTTAAGCAAAGGATGTATGGACTATTTTTTATAGCGGTATCATAAATCATAATCATATGGGGCTTCTGCAGCTTTGCACATCATGAAAAATGTATCATTTATATACAAAAAATAAAGACAGGACTTTATAATAACATCTAATAAATGTTAAAAAATAATAATAAATAATCATAAATCAATCATATAACTAACCATGATCTGGACCCTGGTCTTGAAGCAATTCTGTTGCCTTTGAACAAGCCTTTGATTTGTTGACTCTTAAATCTGATTAATGAAAATAAAAGTCAGTCAAAACATCTTAGTTATAATAATAATAATAATAATAATAAAAGCTTTACAATACATTAAATTATTTTCCTTTAGGATGACAAAACCTTACCATGTGACATAGAAGATTTTCTTCTTTGCAGATGTGATTTATCTTTAGTTTTCCTTCTGACTTTAAATCTGGACTGGGTCCTTTTTTTCTTTGTCTGTGAATATCAAATATTGAACAATATATGTGCATCATTAAGACTACATCTTCTATTACAGAAACTTGAAACTTTTTTACCCATAAAGATTAATAGGGCTGTCATAATCAAATTAATAGCACAAAATAAATTAAATTGTTCCATCCATCTTTCATAATAAACATTTTTCAGTCAAACTGTATATACGGATTGCCTTAAAATTTGGATGTTCAAAAAAACTACATTTACTTTACCATCATTTGTTGGACCTTTGGGCCATTTAGGGTTGGTCGTGCAAGCAGCTCTTTGGATTCCTTTATGAGTGTCGAGATCGTTCCTTGAACTCACATTGTCAAGACAACGAATAACTGTTTGCCCTTGTTTAACCAGTTGACAAAGGTCCATTTTTGAAGGGTCAGTGTTGCTTTGTTTAAGGAGGGCATCCATTTGACAGCGTTCATGCGCCTCATCGAGGGTCTCCGCAACTGCGCGCCCTATTATTAGTTGTTCATCAAGTTCTTGTGACATCCCTGAGAAGTGTGATCTGAGAATGTAAAAAATAAAAATAAAGACACTACAAATGCATGAAAAAATTATGATTTTATATTAGATAGATAGTGTTAAACTGTTATGACTCTCCAAAGGTTAAACCTAGCATCGCTTCAGTCGATGCACTTTTTATATTGTGTAACGGGTTATTACTTATAAATTTAGACTTCACTTTATGGACCAATTAGGAGATCAGAAGATCGTTATGTTCGACTATGGAGATGGAGGGTTATTGCTGAGGGATGACAGGACACCACAGTTAAGGTAAGTAACTTTTCTAAATGTTAGTTTAAATGCGCAGGCCTTTCCCCTTTTTAAAGTAAACACAATAAAATAAAATAAATACAATTAGACAATTAACAATAAACAATTAGAAGTGAATTATTTCGATTCAATGAAAAGAAATAATATAACAAGTCACTAAGCAAATCACTGTCAGTTTCACACTAGAAATACATTAATAATGTACCCAACAGACAATTAACAAAACCGGTTAAGACTCAACCACAATTTTGTAATATCACACGTCGACGATAGGTTCAATTCTCAAATATTCAATCAATGATATCAGTCCCTTCTATTGATACTTTGCACGTGACGTCAGTTGTACTGGCTGGCGGGCAAGAACGTCATTCTCTAGCAACGAAAACCAGTAAACTAATCAAAGATCTTGCCAGGACGTTGCCAGTTTTAATATACAAAAGTTGGTGTTTTAAGGTGTACACGACATGTCAGATAGTTGTTGTGCGATTGGATGCACTAACCGCGTTTGTTGCCCGCCAGATATCACGTGACTGCAAAGTATCAATTAGGTATCTCAGTTCTCAGTCCCGTATGGAGGAAAAAAAACAGTCTCTGTGCAGGAAAAGTTTTACCTTGAGCAGGGAAAAAAAATATGAAATCAAGATACTCTCTTGGTCCTTTAAGATGAATTTTCTTCTTTTTTCGTCCAGTATCCGATTAGGTTGGCTCGCCATCCATGAGAATCAACTCAAAAACCTGACCTGTTTAAAAGGCCAGAAATGCACCACCGCATTTAGTCAACAATGGCATCACATAAGGTAAGTATCTCAAACTTTCCGGTCTTGCGCATCTGCTCAGTGGGCGGATCATATCAACAGTATTCTGATTGGCTGAACCAATAACCCTAAAAATAACTAATTATTTTTCCCACATAATTTATTCTAGGAAAAGGGTTTGTTATCATCACCAATCTTTAATTATTTACGTCTTTGTGAACCCCATTAGTTTACAAAAAAACATTTTATAATACTGAATTAGTCTGGGTTACAATTGCAAGCCAGAAATATGTTGTTATTTGATAAAAAGCAACAACTGACTACTTAAGAATATATTTCATAAAACAGATCACTATTATAAATATAAATATATTAACATATAACGTAAATAAATAAATGTCCTCACAGACGTCAACTGAGTCCATTGCAACTTTGAAATGAATCCGGTCGGGAACGCGTTCTTTTCTGGTTTCGTCAGATTATTATTTATTTTAAATCAAAACAAAACAAAACAAAACAACGAAACCATAACGTTTATAATTCATATTTCACAAGGCCTCGTATCAAATCAAGTATTCAATATAAAATTAAGCAGATACGCATTTAAAAGAGATTCCTTTTTACTGGTTATGGAGCAGGCGACGGACTATTCAAAATACGTTCTAACTGTACGTATTTTAGGTTGTTTTTACGTACATTTAAATACGTATCGAACCTCTAATTACGTCCAGATGATACGTAAAAGGCACTGTAAATACGTAAAAGAACATACGTATTTGACCGTTTTTATTTACGTATAAATATGTACGTTTTGTACGTGAGATCAGGCTGAATTTTTTACATTGATTTATTACATGGATCGTGTGTTTTCCATGCATTTTGTTGAGATGTCTTTTCTTGTGTAGCCTATTGTATACACATGGTTGATTATTCATGTTACTTATGTATTATACTTTTTTTGTGTGTGTGTTCATTGATATTAATCTATTACTAACTTTTTTTCCCAAGCACATGGAAGTGTATGTATTAAAATGGATCTAAAATATGTAATTAACTTATTCTTATTTTGTATTTGGTTCAGTTTGTTTATTATAATAGAAGTTAATGGTGGTAACCATAGTAACAACATGAAATTAATTTAATACAAATAAAATAAAATTGAAATTTGGTTCCTGGAGGCACACACAGTGGTTCATATAAGAGTTCCTCAGGAAACCTGTGTGGTTCCTCAGAGAACCAACCCTTTTTAAAGTCCAACTGAAATCAAAATTGACCCTATTTACTTTGTTAGTGCATATTACTAGTCTTGTGGTGAACAATTAATCCGTGCAAGTTAATACACAGAAAAAAATGGTTTGCCGTCGTAATCTTTAATCAAAGTCTGAAAAGTTACTTCCGGTCTGGAATGGCGTTCCTTCTCTGATGATGTAGGTTTGACGGCTTGGCTTGGGAAACGCTTAACCACTCGCCTCAACCCGTTAGTCTGTTATGAGCGAGAGATGGAGAGGAGGAGCGCTTGAGTAAAACCCTGCCCTCTGTTCAATATTCCTTTTCACTGGGAAATACGTCACAACACCGGAGAAAAGTCGTTTGCAACTTCCGGTTCACGCAGACTTTAAAGGGTGCCTAGAGGATCTACAGACGGTTCCGCCGGTGTGGCAAAGTGAAGAACCCCAAAAGGTTCCTCCAGACACCTTTTATTTTTACAGTGTAGGATAGTTCCTCTGAAATTCAACATCTTAAGATAATTGAACTGTTTTATCATTCCACACTAAACTTTTTTTTACACAAGCAACACACACATCTCTGCTACAAATGAACACTTAAAGTTTTTTTTTTCTAGGACCTTCCATTTTCATACAGTTGCACTGAAAGTGACAGAAGTGCAGATGTCACAGCTTACCCCATATGCGGGGTTAACTGTAACAGACAGAGGGGTTAGTCGAACACTTTAATAATTCAGTACTATTTTTTCTGTATAGTTTGATATTGTGTGTGCATCTGTATAGACAGATATCCATACATCCATCCCTCATCCAATCATCCTTCTATTATGGAGCAATATCATGGATAGAGATATAGGAAAGGGCTGCACAGTTTTGCAATAAATCAATTTAGTAAAAATCATCAAATATTGTAATTACAATTGCATTATATTTGTGTGTGGCAGCTGCATGCAAAATTATTATTATTAATAATAACAGTAATAATAATAAAAAAGAGCTTAAAATCACATTTTAAAGGGTTTATTGCATGAAAAACATGCTATATTCTTAATAAATAAACAAGTGATCAATGCATAGTTAACAAATGTGGGGGAAAAATCATACTTCAACATTTAGTACATGTACAACATTGTTTGTGAAAGTCCAACAAAGTTAGATGTGACTAAATAAATATATAAATAAATACTCAAACCTGAAAAGTTTTGTGGCTCCCTGTTTTCATGTCATTATCGTTGTACACTTGGTGGATTAGTTGTAACACTGTGCTACATCTAACCCCAGTTGTTATGGGTTTCTGTCATAATGTGCATCAGTGTGATTAGTAGATTTTCCTTAAAAATAGTGCTTTTATCTATTTTAAATTTAGTGTCTCATTCGTATGTGTGTCTTTCTATGTGTGAAATTGTAATGTAGTGGCTTTACAAGAACAGTCTCCACTCACATTTTCAACACATTTTAGTCCAGTTTAGTAATATTAGATTGTATGTTACATGTTTTCTTACATCATAATAATTAATTCATATAATTAGGTCTGTGGAAGGTTTGATATTGTGTAGTTTGTGATCCTCCATCAGCAGCTGCAGTTTCTCTCAGCTGTATCAGTGCAGTCACTGTGACGTCTGACTGACAGAGGTTTTTGTACGACTCTTTATCACTGTGTGAACACATCACCACTGTGATAACTCTGACAGTAATAATCTCCTGTATCTTCAGTCTGGACTCCACTGATGGTCAGAGTAAAATCACTGCCAGATCCACTGCCACTGAATCTAGATGGAGTTCCAGTATTACGGGTTGTTGCTCTATATATGAGGAGTTTAGGAGCTTCTCCAGGTTTCTGTGAGTACCAGGCTAACTCATGATAAACACTCCATGCATACACATTACTGCTGGTTTTACAGTTTATTCTGACTTCTTCTCCTGGTTGAACTGCTGTTATTGATGGACTCTGAGTTACAGTGATCTGTCCTCTACACTCTGAAAGAAAACACAAACAAAAATTATATATATGATGATATACAGTATATGATAAACATATATATTTCATATTTTAAGAGGACTAATAATCATTGTAAAAACTGTATTACACAAACCTTGAATAAACAGTGCAATGGTCCAGATGAAGATGTTGATTGTGCTCATTGCTGTAGTTTAGTCTTGTGTGATGATGAAGATTGTGTTCTGCTCTCAGTCATGAAGTGTTAAACTCACAGCACTATAAACACTCTCAGAGCACTGAAGCATGTGCTGACAATGCAAAGTGACTCTCGCTATTTAAATCATTATCCTGAAGACTGTAGATCAGTCACAAACACATTTCGGTTACACTTTACAATAAGGTTCATTAGTTAACATTAGATAATTACATTAGTTAGCATGAAGTAATAATGATCTGCACTTATACAACATTTATTAATCTTGTTAATGTGTTACTTAAGTACAAGGAAAATTACAGACTTAAAAATATACTCATAAAAGTACAAGTACACGAAAAAACTGCTTAATTACAGTAACGTGAGTAGTTGTAATTCGTTACTTCCACCTCTGATTAAAATCTTAACAACATTGTTGAACAAATAATGAACAGCTGTAATTTTATTAACTAGCCTTAACAAAGATGAACAAACACAGTAACAAATGTATTGCTCATTATTTGTTCATGTTAGTTAATACAAACATACAATACATTGTAGAATTGAAAATTATCTTGACTGTTTTTCCACCCCCTCTTTCTACCACAATGACCATTTGGAGTTCCTTAAGGCAGTGGTTCCCAAAGTGGGGGTCGCCGGACCCGTCGCAGGGGTCGCAAGATCATTTCTATAAAAAAATTGGAAAAAATATATAGGCCCTATATATTTTTGTTGCAATTAATTTAACCCGTTCGCACGTACGATCACACGTGATCAGTCTAGGCTGGTCCCTGGAGCGTACGACCACACCGATGTGATTAGAACGGTCAGTGCATGACATGAAATTCAAATGTGCTTTCGCGCGTTGGCTGGCGCTGAGCCAGAGACAGGCGCGCTCAGAGCTGTCATATATCACAACTTTTCAGTGTTTTCATCCACATAATGTTTATTTTAGGTTTCAGATATATAAGTACTAAAAAAACCAATACATTTAGAGTTTGTAAAATACACTGATGTCAAAGGAAGAGGCAATAATAAATTATTATTGCCTCTTCCTTTGACATCAGTGTATTTTACAAACTTTAACTTTAATTACACAATGTGTATCTGATATGAATAAAACATGTCTAATTATAATGGAAAGGATTATTATTAATAATCCTTTCTATTATAATTAGACATGTTTTATTCATATCAGATGCACATTGTGTAATTAACGTTAAAGTTTACTCTATTCTTCTCCCAGTTCACCAGCCACTTACTTGTATGTATTTCGAGAGAAGTGGATGAATTCACGGGTTGTAAATCCAACAGATCCGATTCTCTGAACTGCGTCTGAGGCACAAACTAACATGGCGGCGCCCATCGCGCATACAGCTCAACTAACGCGATCGTTATAAAGGTGTTTAAACAACAAAACACTTCCACTGCATATATTTGACAATCGGAATATCTTATATGTCATGCCATATCTAACAAATTTTGTGAATATTTTGAATAAAAAAGGAAAAATGACATAAAAGCAGATCATCATTCATTCAGCTCGGTTTGTTGCTGCGATATGTCACGTGACAAGCAATGACGCGTCACCATGGAAACCATGGGGGGGGGGGTCGCGGGGCAGCAGCGCCTTTATCATGGGGGTCGCGGGCTAAAAAGTTTGGGAACCCCTGCCTTAAGGCACAGAGGGGCTGATAGTGATCTAGGCCTGTAGGCCAAGATGTGTGTACTTTGGGGGGTCGATGATTTGTCACACCTTTAATACGGTGGGGGAAGTTGTAATTATCTGATTGGTCAGTTTGAATGTCTCACATCTGGGTTTTAGTCACATGGTCAAGGAAAGGATAAAAGAAGATTGAAACTGTTGCTCTGTCTCTTTGATGCTCTGGCTATCTTCTTCTCTGGGTCCCTTTCTTGGGGCTCTCGCTCTTTACATATATGCTGGGTACAATTAATAATATAAGTTATCATCATCTCATACATCTATTTTGTAACTATTTTAAGTGTAACTATAACCATATTTTGTCATTAAACCTTTTCAATTACACCTAATGTGCTTACTAGTTTTGATTTTGTATTGACTTTGAAGTGCTACATATTGCAATACAATATCATCGCTCTCTATAGCAACGCTCTCCCACATATTAAGCTATTGTAACTGTGCTTATTTCCGTCGTTGGTATAAGTAGCAGTGGGTGGAATAGACAAGAAATGTGCAGTTTTCTACCATCTTGCTAATAACGTTTCTTTAGTCATTCGGCATTTCTTGCAGACTGAACCACTGCAGGAATCCACACTTACAGATGGTGCCGAAACCCGGGATCCCTTGAAGTGAGTTTTCTGAAATGTACTTTGATCGGTCATCAGAATGAGGACATTTTTTCACAGTTGATTTTGTGAATGGATTAAAGCTGACCTTTTGACCATGGAATGGGTAAGTCTGTTTTCATTGTTTAATGGTATGATAGGAAAAGTCTCCATTTGCATGAATTGAATGAAACAGAATTTAGAAGGTGTTGAATAGCTTTAATAGTCCCATTACTGTATAATTTGTAAATATTGTGAATATTCAGATCTCCTCAGGGATGGAAGGGAAAAATTCTGATAAAAGAGACGTATTGTTTGCTTTATGGAGATAAATGTGACTTTTGTGTCATTGTGTATTTCTAACTTCATCATCTGCAGAATGAAACTGCCATTTTACACTTTACACCAAAATACTCATAATTATGAATGTCACTATGTGAAGAAAGTTCACTGGAAAAAATAATAATAGATATATACAGTTCAATGCATTTTATAGTCAATATTGGCAGTAAAACACCATCAGTCTTAATTCTTGTTCACACAAATCATGAAAATAAAATAAAAGGTTCTTTTAAACAACATTAAGGTTCTATTTAGCACTTTCAAAGCATGTTTTTAATGGAACCAAATAAATGGATTCGAAGAGGTACCAAAAGGGGGTTCTGCTATTTTTACAAGCCGAAGAACCATAATCTGGTAATGTTTAGCACCATTTATCTTAAAGTCCCCCTGTAGTCAATAAATGTATCCCTTAAAACTTATCTTTGATCACAAAAATGTCATAGGCTTTTTAAATGTTTTTTCCTTGAAAAAAAAAAAAAAAATTCTTCATGCCTTAAAATAGCTTGAATTAGTATATGCAGTTCTATGAATATGCAAATTAGCCCCGTCTCCAAAGGTAACACTTTATTTTACAGTCCTGTTTCGCGTGAACATACTATGTACTTATTGTAGTAATGACTTTAACTACAAAAAAGTAGTTTTTTTTTTTTTTTTTTTTTGCTGTAAATAAGGCCAAATTCTGACAATATCATACCATTTTCCATCAAAACAGTAATATACTGTAGAAAACAAAAATAGCCTACAGGAATATACTGTTAATTAACTGCGCTCAAAATCGACACTCAAAGGCTGTTTTCACAATCACACCCTATACACTCATTCACTGTTCCCTACATTAGTTCACTAATACAGTCCCCTTGACAGAGTGAATGAAAAGAAGAGAGTGAATTGAGACACTGATGAACACCTGATAAGCAGAATCACTGAAGGACAGAGAAACAAGAGAAACACCAGAACTACAACTGACTTCCAGCAACACTGAGTGTGAAACCAGTTTACAAACCAGTTTAACATTATTTCTTTCATACATGTACAAAAGTTCTTGTTGAGAATTAATAGATATTTAGTTGGTGATGTTTTATTAAAAATAATTAAATTTGTTGTCACCATGATGGAGATCAGTATTTGTTTTAGTTGGGCTCTTGACCCTTGAGTTTACAACATTAGTTTTTCTCTGGCTGCTTTAACTCTGAGTTTATATAATGCATTTGTTATGGCAAGAAAAAAACAAGAAAAAGTTGATCAGGTATTTTAGGCTGTTGAGATGATGCTATTATCATCCTGGACATGTCTGATTCTCCTGTATATAGCCTGTATATAAGCTTTGAATTTATGGGTATTTAATATTTATCATATACTTGTATATGTTGATCTACAACGTAAAATCCAGCAATTCTTCTGTAATCAGTTATTCTGAAGGACATTGAAGTCATATAGAGCATTAAAACATTTTGAACTTCTGCTTGACACAGACATCAACAATCATCATATGAATCTCAACAATGGTGACAATCAAAAGTTTCATTTCGCAATGCATGCTGGGTTCCAGGATAGTATAAAACTCCCAGCATGCACTTCTGCATGAATAAAAAAAAAAAAGTAAAAAAAAAAAAATGCCACCATTGTTGAGATTCATGTGCTAATTTGTGATACCTCTGTGTTTCTGCAAGACATTGTAGCTCTGTTATTTTTGGTTATGCATGATGTGTTTTAATTTCTTGCTGTGGTTTCACAGTGGTGCTAATGTAGCACTTTTGATTGAGGACTAAACTCTGAATGAGTGAAAATTAACTTCTTAGTGAATGAACAGGCTATATGATGATTTTGTCATCATAATCAATATATCTGCAATCATTCACAAACTGTGTGTGTGCACAAGTGTGACTTGCAAAAACACAGCTCAAGCAGCAAAAGAAACACTAATGTTTTAGAATCAGCAACCCAACTAAATCAAACACTGATCTCTATAATGGTCACTTCAAACCAAACATTTTTAATTAAACATCTCAATAACAACTTCTGTAGATGTATGACAGAAATAAAGTCATACTGGTTAATAATAAGTGTAAAAATGTGTAATGGCTGGAAGTCAGTTGTAGTTCTTGTGTTTCTCGATCTTCTGTTCTTGTGTTCCTCTTTCCTTCAGTGATTCTGCTTGTTAACAGCAGGTGTTCATCACAAATGCTCAACAGTGACTTACATATTCACTTAATTATCTCACTGCAACACTGTCTCAATATTACTTTTTACTCTTTGTAGTGTGGATTTTCCTGTGTGGTCGAAAGGGTTAACAGTGTAAGATAAAAAGACACACCCACAAAATGTATTTTAACAGTAATGTACATGTACAATCAAGGCATCAGATGAAAGCTTATCTTCCACTCTTTTGAAAGGTGTGCTCAGTTTGTTCCTAGCATAAAGTATCAGGGAGATGTCTCAGGATACATGAATATAATTAAACCTTTTTAGCATGTTTGGGTGATTCCGGGAGTTAAAGCAGAATTTGAGGCAGCATTGTTTTGACCCTAATTAAAAGTTTCTAGCAGCTTGTTGACCGGGTTGTCCACCCAGGTTGTGATCCTCAGACATCATAGAGTTCATTTTTATATGACAACCTTTTACAGCAGCCAATGTCTGCTAAACCCCCTCTGCCTCCTGGGTATAACTCTTATTTCATATCAAATACATTACTACAGATACATTTATTTTTAAAGTTTTTAGAAACTTTGAACTATACATTGATATTGTGTAGTTTGTGCTCCTCCATCAGCAGCTGCAGTTTCTCTCAGCTGTATCAGTGCAGTCACTGTGACGTCTGACTGACAGAGGTTTTTGTACGACTCTTTATCACTGTGTGAACACCCATTTACTGTTGATATAGTGTACACTCTGACAGTAATAATCTCCTGTATCTTCAGTCTGGACTCCACTGATGGTCAGAGTAAAATCACTGCCAGTATTTGCTGTTCCACTGAATCTAGATGGAGTTCCAGTATTACGGGTTGATGTCAGATATATGAGGAGTTTAGGAGCTTCTCCAGGTTTCTGTGAGTACCAGGCTAAGTAATATTGATTACCACTATACAAATACACATTACTGCTGGTTTTACAGTTTATTCTGACTTCTTCTCCTGGTTGAACTGCTGTTATTGATGGACTCTGAGTTACAGTGATCTGTCCTCTACACTCTGAAAGAAAACACAAACAAAAATTAAAATGATGTATATTTAACATTTTAAGAGAATTAATAATTGTTGTAAAAGCTGTATTACACAAACCTTGAATAAACAGTGCAATGGTCCAGATGAAGATGTTGATTGTGTTCATTGCTGTAGTTTAGTCTTGTGTGATGATGAAGATTGTGTTCTGCTCTCAGTCATGAAGTGTTAAACTCACAGCACTATAAACACTCTCAGAGCACTGAAGCATGTGCTGACAATGCAAAGAAGTGGGCAGGATTTACAACAGCTTGTGCTGATAACAAACTCATAAACTCTCAGAGTCGGCGCCAGGGCAGATCTACTGGAGGGGCATTGGGTCATCGGCGGGGGGGCACTAACGTTTGACAAATATTTTGACGCAGTGGCGACATCAGTCCAACACAGCACAAATGCTATTTAAAACTAAACGCGTTTTTAATTTTTTTTATTATTATTAATTTTTACATGGCTTGGTTGAATTCTAATGTATAATGCGTTATTTCTGTTATTTCTTGATAACAGCCGCTGCTAAGTATAACACACCATTGCCATGAAAAACAGAGCGTTGCTATGGACGCAGGATTCTAACCGTAGAGATGGAACGGATTATTTTCTTTAGCGGAAAGCAATACAATAGTTTTTAAATAAATAAACTCATTTTTAAATAAATATTTTGTGTCAAATTATTGATTTATTGTGTTGGTAGCCATGTAATACAACCGCCTCGCTCTACATGATCCCTTACATATCTTACAGGCAGCCAAGTATAAAACACAAATGCAGATATTACTACACATTAATTGCGCAGATATTAACATAAATAAATACATAATCTCTGTATTACATACATACTACATTACATACATAGTCTCCAATGCCATCTCTGCTGTTCTTCTTCGTGCAAATTTTTTTATTCCCCAAACTACTTCAGAGGACACTAACGTTAACAACTCGCTGGCAGACAGGACAGACCAGCTTTTGATATGAAACAAAGTCTCATTTGGTAATTTCAAACATTTCAACTTTCAAATTTGGTCATTTTTAAAGAAATGTAAACAATACCGTTTTGTGGCTCTTGAATGTGTCGGACAGATCGCTGTAGAGCATCAGTTAAAGCTGCTCGTGAACCAATCATCTCTACCTTCTAGTTAATTTATAGCATCAAATAAACATGAATGAATATAAAAAAGGAATGTTGTTTTGACCATGGAAAGACGTTTGTTGCCTACTCTCCGTTTTTCAAGTTCAAATCCTCACGTTAATCTACTATGATTGGTCAGATCGCCTGTCAAACAAACTGCTGTTTGAATACACCAAACACTGATCCCTAAAAATACCCGTCATTGTCATCTTAACCAATGACATAAGCTGCAGGGCGGGATTTCTGCTTAACTGGTTTGCGCCCAGTGGGATTTAAAAAAAAATATTTTTATAGAAAGATTAAAAATACGGGAGAAATTCGGGAAAATATTTAAACGGGATGATAGCGGGATAGGAAGGTAAAATACGGGAGAATCCCGGGAAAAACGGGAGGGTTGATAGGTGTAGGAGGGGCATCAATAACCGCTAGGGGGGGCACGGCCCTCGAATGCCCCACCACAGCGCCGACGCTGTAAACTCTACATAGAAGATTTTACTTTCAGAATAATGTTATTGAACCATTTAGTGATTAATTGTGAAATATTTTGTTTGGCTGATAATCAGGGTTCTTTATATTGACGTGTGGAAGAAACATTTTCAGTTTTCAGAGCCGCTGTAGAAATAATCTATTCACTGTCTTGCAGTTTCATTTACATCAAATGAATGTTTCTGATAATATGCTACCAAGATAAAGTGAGCAGAATTCAGTCATGTAATCTTAACATGATGGACACCATAAAGAGGGATCAACGAAGATATTTCTTGTTCACTGAAATTTCTGGAGAATCATAAATGTACCTCATTTGAAACATATGTGTCAAACGCCATAATTATTTATTTATGAGTTCAGTTCTGTGCTACACCTTTACAAGCATGTTAACAATGAGAAATCAAGAACTAAATAAATCAATTTTACTATATTTAGAGTAATAATAAAAAAAAAGTCCATTATGGTCTTTGGAATCAATGTTGACATGTTGCTCTCTGGGAAATATTTTCATGATGTCTATTTTTCCCACATTTTCCACATACATGAAGTTCATCAGGACTCATAATCAGGTCATTATATATTAAACAATGTACATCTGAAATGTTCAGAATTATTGATTCATTTATTTGAAGCTGCAGGTTTTTCTGTGAATCATGATGATTGATCTGCATATGAAGAACAGAAGCATCATTATGAGAAACTCCACAACATCATCCATGATCAAAGAGGTCAAAGGTCACCTCGGAGGTCACAGCTCATCAAATATATTTCTTTAAACAGTGTTATATCAGAAAGCATTTAGTCAAATCTGAATGAGTGAGTGTTGAGAAGAGCTGAGGATCTTCTAATATCAGTGTGTTGAAGTGTTGTTTCTCTCTCTCTGCTGGAGTGTGTGTTCACTCGAGTGGAATAGAGGTTTTTGTACGAGCGTTTCATTAGATTGTATCACTGTGGTACACATTCGGTGGAGGAACTAAACTGGTGATCGGTAAGTCTGTCTATTTAATCTCCTAATAAAAAAATACAATTTAGATTTCAGAAAGTGTTTTACAGTGGAAACAAGAACAACATTTATTAATAATAATGATTATTAGATATTGTGGCTAAACTTTACTTGAAGCCTTTATGTATAATGCATTATAAAGGTATCAATAGCGTATGTTTTAATGTCATATATGTTTTCATAAATAACTGTAACCAAAGTTAAAATGTTTTATAATATTTGCAAACTCCTTGTTACATCTAAAATTGGTTGTTTGTCTTGAGTTTTAGTGTTTTATAATTTTTTGGAGGTGTAACAATGAATAGATAATATTATAATGTGTTAAAACCTTGTTTACAATTATTGATGAGATCATACATGCATCATAATGTGTAAAACAATATATAATTAATGCATTAAAAATACTTTTTATAATGCAATATGTATAAAGGCTTTAATTAAAGTGTTACTGATATTTTTGTATAATTATTTAATCTAAAACAATGATATTATTATAAGAATAGCATTATTCCTTTAAAAAATATATATTAAAAAAAATTTAAATAAAATTCTAAACATATTTCCACACTGTGTCTCACTATGAGTTTAATCAGTTTATTACAGGTTTGTTTTTCCTTCATTTATTTCTACACTGAGTTCATATTTAGTTCATATTTTATTGTAGAAATCATACATGGACAAAAGAGATTTGACATCAGAATGTAAATGTTGCTGCTTTCTGTAGTTCAGTCAATGATACTGAATCTCTTTTGCTCATGTTGTGCTTATAATTCAGTGTTTTGTTCATTCTGTATGATTCAATTGTGTTTTAACTCTGTTTGAAATTGAGTTACATTTTCAGTTCAGGTGAATATCTCAAAATGTAAGATATTTATATTCAGAGTGAATAATTGCTGGAATTAAAGCAGTCAGATCGGCCTGATAATAGATAATATGTGTTATAACTGCTGTTACACTTATTGATGAGATCATACATGCATTTTAATGTGTATAGCAGTGCATAATTAATGCATTAAAAATACTTTTATAATGCAATATGTATGAAAACTTTAAATAAAGTGTTACTGATATTGTTTTATAATGATTTATAATGCAGTGTGTGTGTGTGTGTGTGTGTGTGTGTGTGTGTGTGTGTGTGTGTGAATGTGTTGTGTTTGTCTCCTGCAGCTGGTCCCACAGTGAAGCCCTCAGTGTCTCTGCTGCCGCCCTCTTCTCTGCAGATCTCTGGAGACTCAGCCGCACTGCTCTGCCTGCTCAGCTCTTACTCTCCACAGGGGGCGCTGGTGAGCTGGACACTGGACGGGTCAGAGGTCACCGAGGGGGTTCTGACCAGCGCAGAGAGCCAGCAGGACGGCCGCTACAGCCGCAGTAGCATCCTGACCCTCAGCAAAGCACGCTGGGAAGAGGGAGAGCTGTACGTCTGCAGAGTAACACATGATGGAGCTCCTCATGAGGTCTCGTTCCACAAGAGCTCTGAGTGCTGATGTTTCTCTCCTGAAGATGAGCCGTATCTGAGTGTCCTGTGTCAGGCAGGATTCACATGAGTCTAGTGCTGCAGCTGGAGTGATTTACAACTCAATACTGAAACTGAGTGTGTGTGTGTGTGTGTGTGTGTGTGTGTGTGTGTGTGTGATCTTTCAATCTGCTGTGTTTGCTGCAACATTCAATAAAGCTTCTCAACAAGTTCACTTTGTGTCTGACAACATCATTCAACTAACAGATGAAGATGCAGGTGCTTTTCAGAAGGTTGATGTAGCAGTAAATGTCAAATAAAGCTCTTGGGGTTTGAACATGGTCTCTGGAGACAGAGCTGCTCTATTCTGAGAGGATCACAATCACTCCACCCTGACAATGCAAATGGGCTTTTCAGTCTCACTCTTTGATTGGTTACATGATCTGGACTGGAACACTTTCACTTCTGCTTTAGTGAAGCAGCGCAGACAAACTGATCATTTATAGGAGATTAAAAAGTTTAGAATATAAAAATATCATAAAAATATCATAAAAAAAAAAAAAAAATCAGCCGTTCTGACACTAATTGTTACATAATCATTACATTTATAGACAATGGTGCAAATATATATGAAAATGTTATGAAAATCATAACTAATACATGATCACAAATGAAGAATCAGTGTGTTGTTAATAAATGTTAATATCATAGTGCAGTGGTTCCCAACAGGGGGGTCGCGGCCCACAAGGGGGCCTCAGCGAGCTCTGTGGGGGGTCGCGTCATATTTTGAAAAGTGTTGAATAAGCATCAAGAACGATCATATTAGAATAGCTAATGAAAAATTTGCTAATTAGCAGACCAAAAAATGGACAAATTTGTAATTCGTCCTCCACAAAAACGTCAGAGTCCCACTGATTCGCCTACAGCTGCTGGTAGCAATGACCCAGACATACTGGACCCAGGTGAGGAAACTCCCACCAAGTCTGTTCGCGGTGCTAGCAGTGCTAGCAATACGAATACGGGAAACACGAAATGCAGGAAATACCAAGACAGTTACCTGGACTATGGTTTTATTTCATTTTCTCGTAGCAAAGACTCTCTGCCCCAGCCACAGTGCATTTTCTGCGCCAAAGTCCTTGCTAACGAGTGCATGAGGCCGTCCAAACTAATAAGACATTTTCAGACAACTCATCCCCAATACCGCGACAAGCCCAGGGCATTTTTTGAACGCAAGGCAAAAGAATTGACACTCTCGCAAAATGAGATGAGGGAAATCACAGCTACTGACAAGAAACTTTTAAAAGTATCGTATACAGTTGCTGAAAAAATTGCCAAAGCAAAGAAAGGGCATACAATTGCAGAAACTTTGATTTTGCCATGCGCAACAGAGATCGTCAAGGAATTATTTGGAGAAGATAAATCAAAACAATTGGCTAAGATACCATTATCAAATAATACAGTCAAACGTCGTATCACAACAATGTCAGAAGACGTGAGGGATCAGCTTTCTGCACGACTTCGTGGTAATAAATTCGCACTTCAAGTAGACGAGTCTACTGATGTTTCAAAAGTGGCACAGCTCCTCGCATACGTTCGTTATGAATGGGAAAACGAAATAAAAGAAGATTTTTTGTTTTGTAAAGAGCTGCGTACCACGACGACGGCAAACGATATTTTTGAATCTTTGGATAATTTCATGAGATCAAATGAGATAAACTGGAGCGACTGTATTGGTGTATGTACTGATGGAGCTGCTGCGATGACTGGCAGGCAGTCCGGGGTAGTTCAGCGTATCAAAGGTGTTGCACCCCTTGCGATTTCAACGCACTGCTTTCTGCACAGAGAGGCGCTTGCTACAAAAGAAATGGAACCCAGTCTCCATGGAGTTTTAGATGTGGCCGTAAAAATTGTGAACTTTGTGAAAGCCAGAGCCACCAACTCCCGGTTATTCACTGCGCTCTGCGAGGAGGTAGGCGCTGATTACCATACCCTGCTGATGCACACTGACGTGAGGTGGCTGTCCAGAGGGCGGGTGCTGATGCGTCTGTTCAGCCTGAGGGAGGAGTTGCGTGACTTTCTTGCGGACAAGAGACCAGACCTTGCTGAGTTTTTGGACGATGACAAATGGCTCGCTCAACTCAGCTACCTTTCAGACATATTCGGTGAAATGAACAAGCTTAACAGAGCAATGCAAGGTGCAAACATAAACACTGTGGTGCAGCACGAACGAGTTGAGGCTTTTAAAAGAAAACTGCACCTGTGGAAAACCCGTGTCTCCTCCGGAATCAGTGACATGTTCGAGCACACCCATGCATTTATTGCAGACAGACATTTGAATTTTAAAATCATTCAACGTCAAATAACAGTGCATCTATCAAAGGTCCTGGAGAAATTTAATAGTTATTTCCCAGCTCTTACTGAGGAGCAAGCAGCTGATTTTCTGTGGATCAGAAACCCCTTCACTGAGAATATTGAAGCAAAGCTTCCAGCTTCTCTGCCATCAAGACTTCTGGAAGAGCTTATAGAAATATCCTCTGATGCCAGCCTGAGAGCCCGTTTCAGTGAGGTCCCATTGGAATCATTCTGGTCTGAAATTGCAGAAGAACACCCAGTCTGTCACACAGCTGCAATGAAGGTGCTGATTCCCTTCAGCACCACCTACCTTTGTGAAGCTGGGTTTTCAACCATGACAGCCCTTAAAACTAAATACAGGGCCAGACTGACCCTTGAGGATGATATGCGTCTTGCCCTGTCAAAGATCTCTCCACGAATTGACAAAATTATTACTAACTGCCAGCAGCAATCCTCACACTGATTGATATTAATCAAATAACATGCAGTGAGTATAATAACATTCAAGTATTGAGGTCGCAGACAGCATTCATTTTGAAATATCCTATTTGTTCTTTTGTGAATACTGCTATTTTTGTATTGTATTGAATACTGATATTTCATTTCAAATAGGGCCAATTTATAGGCTACTTAGGAGAAAATAAATAATTACAAATGGCCTATTGATGTTTTTGTTTATTGTATTTTCAGTATATGCTATTATTTTTGCATATATAAATATATTAATTATCTGTTTATAGTAATAAATATACCGTTTGTTTGAAAAGTATTTTTTCTGTCATCCTTGCTGCAAGCTTACAAGAGTGATAATATCATTAAATGTGAAGGGGGGGCCCTGAAATATTTTCTTGGGAAAAAGGGGGTCTCAGACAAAAAAGGTTGGGAACCACTGTCATAGTGTATTTGTTCATTGTTCATACATGTTTATATTAAAGTGTATTTGTTAATTGTATAATAAAAACTCTTGGTTGAATGTGTGTTTCACTGCCAGTTTCTGCCCAGCCGACTCTCAGCCAGATCTGTCTTACAGTGCCTGGGCCAGACCTGGGCCATATCAGTCAATAAGAGTCACTTTACAGGGTGTGGGCCACATCTGGGCCAGAGGAAGCTCTGTGTGTCCATGTTCAGTGTGTTGGGCCAGTTTTGGGCCGGGGACCCAGCCAGAAGTGGAGGTGGGCCAGGCAAAGTTTGCTCTCTGGCCTGCTGTTATCAACTCAAGAGTGAACCAACATCATGTTGCTCTAGTGATGGAGAAACAAAGCTTTTAGAAACCATTGAACCGATTGATTTGCATAATGATTCACTGTATTGAAGCTCTGGAAACGCCACACGCTGGTCAGAACAGCGGAAACTCAGCATACAAACACCTTTTACACACCAAATGCAAATGTTTTTATTTAAAGTCTAATCTATTCAATGCAATTACCAAATCATCTAATACCAGTAAATATGAAATGTCTTTATAATATGTGTTAGTTCATTAAATTGAAGGGCTTGTTTTGTGTGTCTTATGGAGAGCTTGGTAATCAGACCAATTAGACACTTTTAACTACAACTCCTTTTTTATTATAAAAATGTGTCAATAAACATTAATATTTAAAAAACTGATCTGAGATCAGGTAAAATGAAATAGACAGTGGTTCATGGGTTCACAGAGATCATCGCCCCCTAGTGACGAACCAGTGACATTTGGAAACAGTGATGACATGAAGCCAGTGCTGCCAGATTTGGGCAGTTTTGAGTTTGATTGTGCTGGTAAAAATTGGTTTGGCGGTTTTCAAACTCCTACATTTTATAGACTAATTGGTTAATAAACAAAACTCAAGTGTGCATGTAGTCCATAAAATCAGTCATCATGATGTGTAAATACACCGGCCCACTGCAGATCTGATTCAGCCAATCAGAGATCAGCAATCAGACGTGATCATTCATGACTGACGGGTTTTTAGTGAGATAATCTGTAGCTGTATATTCGAGTGATCAGTGTGTCAAAGTGTCATAAATATACAGTTGTATCTACAGTAAAGAGTGTGAGAGTGACCCAACTCTCTAAACGTGGATTACACCTGGTGGGACTCGAAGGCTCTTTATGAATATAACTGTAACTCTGAGAGCACAGTTGAATGACTTCATTGAAATGGAGTATGGGACTATGACTCCTGTCCATCATCATGTGCACACTGACCTGATCAGGACATCTGCAACTTCTAAACCGTCCAGACTGCGCTCTACTCGTCCCGACCGCTGCTGGAAGAGGTTTCAATCATTCATTTAAAGTTATGGCTCGTTTCCACTGAGCGGTACGCAATTATTTCTGTTTCCACTGTCAAAAGTTGTGAATGGTTCCCTTCCGTTGGGGTTCCTAGCACTAAAGGGTGGAGCTAGACTCACTGCAGGACGTTGATTGGTTGACAGAGTATCGTCAAAAAGGGGAATGACAACATAAGAAGCGCCATTTTTTAATATACAGTTGAAATATAATACCACTGTGTCACGAAATGAAATGAAAATTTTCAGGCGAGAATGTATTTTTTTAAAGCTCAAATCTGTGGTTTACTAAATTTGATCCAGGTTGTGAGATCCAGGCGATCACCGGGCGCTCAATGCTCATGTAACAGCCTTTCCTCGGCTAGTCCTTCTGATGTTTGCCACCGACTCTGACGTCTCTGTAGTGGTTAAACATGTGATATAATTCTTCTTCTGTATATCTAACGGCCGACATTTGGTCTCGTGAATCTATAATTTGTTCCCTGGCCAATCGTTTTGGCTGAGGGCTAAGTGAAGTTTCACAACTTTATATATTTAAGCTATTTAACTTTCAGTTGTAAGTTTAGACTAGAGCGCTGACTTTGTATGTTTGACTGAATTGTTTGCTTTATTTCTTATTGTATAGCTTCTTGTACCTTTTACTTCTACTTTTATAATGGCTAATATTGATAAAACTAAAATTTTATCAAAAAGAGACTGGGTTGAGTTGTGTCATTTTTAATTTTATTAGTGAAGATGATATGTAATGTTGTTTACTGGAACATCTGTTGTTTAGTACAAATGCACATATTGCCTGGACCATATTAAAATGTTTAATATTTTTATATTATATTTAAACAAAAAGTTGTGGGACTTTTTTGGGTTGTGTTTTATATTTCATTTTGTTTTAAGTAGGCTAATGTTACATGCAGTGAATATAATCAATATGCGTTGCCTGAACCACATTTGTGTGGCTATAATGTTTAAGATTTCTTTAAATGAAAACGTAAAGAGGCAGAGTGGTGTTTTATAACATATTTCGTTTTATTGTTGCCTAAAATATACATACAGAGATAACCGTAGTCGCAGAGCTGAATGATGCATGTTCCATTGATAATGTTCCATTAGCAGAATTACCGGACTCGTGTCCTCGGGAGTCTCCCATTCTCCTGAGTCGGACTTGGCAAGTCCAAACTTTGCGTACTTGGTATTGAGAAACGCCGGCGCTTGGCTTCTTGTGACAAACATGCCGAGAAGCAAGAACAATATCTGCTGTATGTCATCCATTGTTGTTTATATGCTGCTTTCTTCTTCAAGCGCAAAATGGCGTTGATCGCTTCTTTCCGGCATAGGCTACACCACGCAGTTCAGTGAATATAATCAATACGCTTTGCCTGAACCATATTTGTGTGGCTATAATGTTTAAGATTTCTTTAAATGAAAACGAAAAGAGGCAGTGTGGGGTTTTATACACCACTACAGGCTACACCACGCCTATCAAGTAAGGGAACTGTTGGCAGTGGAAACGCTAGCCGATTCATGGTTTACCGACCCGTACCGTACTGTACCATACCGCTCAGTGAAAACGAGCCATTAGAGCACAACACAAATCTAAGCTCATTATTATTATTGTAGTTATTTTTCTCTACACAAATGACACATTTTCGGCTTTTCATGTGTGTGTGGCTTTTAAAGTTAATTTCTAGAAAGTTCACCCGCAGGGGAACCGCCTAACTCATCTGCAAACTCGACCGGAAGAAACAAGCCTCTTTTAGAGGAAATGTTCTCTTTTATAGAGATATTATCTTGCTAGAGAATATTCTCCTTTGGAAATAAAGGAAGTGTTGAAGTGCCCAGAGAAACTCTCTTGCTGACAGATAGGGAACTCAGTAATATTAAAGATCTGTCCTCTAGTGGTGAAGGATGGAAGTGCAATTAAAGTGATTGACTTTCCTACAGTTCGATTACATTGTAGTGGCAAGTTTAACAGGAACAAGCTCCACTCACATTTTCTCCACATTTGTGTCCAGTTTAGTAAGGGATATAATATTGTGTTTCATGTTTACTTACATCATAATAAATGTATAAAGTGTGTGAAAGGTTTGATATTGTGTAGTTTGTGATCCTCCATCAGCAGCTGCAGTTTCTCTCAGCTGTATCAGTGCAGTCACTGTGACGTCTGACTGACAGAGGTTTTTGTACGACTCTTTATCACTGTGTGAACAGCCAGATACTACTAATATAGTGTTTACTCTTACAGTAATAATCTCCTGTATCTTCAGTCTGGACTCCACTGATGGTCAGAGTAAAATCACTGCCAGATCCACTGCCACTGAATCTAGATGGAGTTCCAGTATTACGGGTTGTTGCATCATATATGAGAAGTTTAGGAGCTTCTCCAGGTTTCTGTGAGTACCAGGCTAAACGATGATTACCACTACTAGACACATACACATCACTGCTGGTTTTACAGTTTATTCTGACTTCTTCTCCTGGTTGAACTGCTGGTATTGATGGACTCTGAGTTACAGTGATCTGTCCTCTACACTCTGGAAGAAAACACAAACAAAAATTAAAATGATATATGATATACAGTATATGACAAATATATACATTTCACATTTTAAGAGAATTAATAATCATTGTAAAAACTGTATTACACAAACCTTGAATAAACAGTGCAATGGTCCAGATGAAGATGTTGATTGTGTTCATTGCTGTAGTTTAGTCTTGTGTGATGATGAAGATTGTGTTCTGCTCTCAGTCATGAAGTGTTAAACTCACAGCACTATAAACACTCTCAGAGCACTGAAGCATGTGCTGACAATGCAAAGTGACTCTCTCTATTTAAATCATTATCCTGAAGACTGTAGATCAGGCACAAACACATTATCAAACAACTTCCTCATGTTGAGAAATGCTAAGCTATTATACACACATTTCTGAAGAGTCTATTGACAGAATCAAGCATATTATTATTGATTCAGTCATTATTAATATTTACATTGCACTTATTTAAAAACTGATGAGAAATCTATTGATTTGAAGACATTAATATATATGGGCCCGGTTTCCCAAAGCGTTCTTATCTCTAAGTAGTTCTTAACCTATTCCTTAACCTCTCTCTTAACCTTATGGGATGGTCCCCGAAACGTTCGTACGCTAAGTATATCTTTTGTAAGTCACACTTTCGTAAGGTTGGTCTGGACCATTCTTAGCTCTCTCTTAGCGTTGTTGCAGGTCTAAATGAATATAATTCTGAAGGTTTAATACACCCAGACAGTATTAAATTAGACTAATTCAAGTGTTTTCCTGCAAAGAATAAAATTGTCATTACACTGATTGTTGTTAGATTTTTAATTATATTATTATACAATATTATTAAATGAATTAAAACGCTCTTTTAAAGCCCAGTGAAAGCATAGGCTACTGTCAGTTAAGTCCTATCCGGACGCTAATATTGTTTCTCATGGGCTTGTCCGGTACTTTAAACATTTACAGGGGTAAGTCGGTGATTTTAGTGCCGTCCGAATCCATAATATCAGTGTTTTTCTCACCCAACCCACGTAAAAATCCCTGGCCAAATTAATACCTTCTGTTTTTTGACAAACAGGTCGTGTGGTAATTTAACTGCCGTCTGAATCCACATCTCCGAGTTTACAAGAGATTCAAAATTCACGGTTTAAATCCTTTTTGATCACTGCCGAGCACCGTACGCAAGATGTAAACTTTTATTACTGAAATGCTGGAAAGTATTTACACAAGAACAATATTTCATCGCAGCTCCACCTCAGTGAACAAAAATGGGAAAGAAAAGGCGGCACGTACATTTTTGAAAAGGTTATTGTGGCAGCAATATATGTTACAATTTTAAAATATGTAGGCTAGACTATTATAGGCTATTATAGTTTGGATTATTTTTTATAATATCCAATAATCATAATAAATTGCAATTTCAACTATTTCTGAAGTGCTTCTTTTATAAAGATGACCACTTTTTCACATAAACAGCCCCTGCACGAGAGAATAATTGATTTTAGAGCCATCGATTTCAAACAATTCAGCACCATTGGCACAGACAGCGCCTGGACACGTCCCACGTAAGAAGGTATATCTTAAGCAGCTTTCTAAGGTATAGTTCGGGGAACACACTTAGGAAAATAAACAAATTTGGTAAGATATATCTTTCGAGTCTTCTTAGCAGGCTAAGACTGAGCGTTATCGGGAAACCGGGCCATGATCTGTATTCTTCTGACTTCCATTTTTCAGCGCTTACACTTTTGGCACTTCGCCGAAATACGGGCAAAATCATTGCAAGCCTGTGAAAAGTGATTTGCAACTGAAAACAACAGTTTAAAGAACTGCAAACCGGATTGAAAGTGTAAAACCAATATGTATGCATAAAAAATAAACTGTTGCAAATGTCTAAATGACTTGTTGTGTGCGTGGGGTAAATGCTCCCGAAATAACCCGATTTGCACAGTTCCGTCTTTCTGCACTCACAGTTTTGGCACGACTCTCTCACTCATTGAGTTTTGCAAGTGCGAAGAGGAGGGCGGGTCCACCTTCATCATGTAGCCAATCAAATGAGCTTCTCGCTGACTCTCGATTTACTCTTATCTGATTGGTTCAATAGACGCGCCAGGCGCCAGAAGAGAAGACGATCCCTCCTGACATTCTGATCTGGCTCAGCATCGTCCTCGCCGCCAGAATGATACTTTTAACGCGCACACACAAATATATAATAATAAATATAAATTAGGCGTATATTTAAATCCTTCATAAGTTGTGTACCATTAAGCCGACTCCTGTGTGTTCATACTGAATTCATATCACATACTCAAGCTGGTGTTAAGTAAGAAAAACGATTGGTTTGGCATTTTCATTGAAATGATGTATATCATATAATCTGCTTAGACCTTTGAGCTGATGCTAAACTATGTAATTACAATGTTATATAACAAATCTATAATTAAAACTTGTAATGTGCATGTTGCTAATTGTTATAATGCAGCTTTAAGGAACTGTTGATGAATGCTGTATTGGATAGACTCCATGCTCGACTGTCCATCTGCTTAATCGACCACCAGTTGATTTAGATTTTTTGGAGTTTGCCTGTTCCCAGGAGCTAGTGTTTTTAAGTGCACTGTCAAGCCAGGAGGATTCGTTTCCACATGCTGTAATGGATGGAGAGGTTGTACAGGTGATTGGTGAGATCAACAACAATCACGTGTGTACGAACAACACTCTAGACTTTGAATCTGGCAAGCTTGGGCAACCAAGAATAGTTTTGTCAGAGGACCGTATTGAGGAACTAATAGCCATGTCTCCACCAGTGCCGTGTGTTGCTGAATTGCTGGGAGCGAGCACAAGAACCATACGCCGGAGAGTGTCAGAAACAGGACTGTCAGTGAAAGACACATACCGTGGGGCTCCAGATGAGGAGCTGGACACATTAGTCACAGCAGTTAAATCCAGACATCCTTATGCTGGATAGAGGATGGTGAAGGGTTTGCTGCAGGCTGAGGGTCATGGAGTGCTGTGGGAAAGAATCCGGGCCTCCAGAGTCGACTGTGCAGGATCGTCTCCCGGCTGACACAGTTGGGATGTGTGGTTCGGTGAACATACTCTGTGCCTAGCCCAAGAGCACTGATGCACATTGATACTAATCATAAGCTCATTCGGTATGTGTATACTCATCCTAAATTAGTCAAAGAAATGTTATTAGCCGAGCCTTTTCTTTTCATTGTTTTTGACTTTTCTCCAAAACAGCTTCAACACTGTGATCTTCGGGGGCATTGATGGTTTCTCTAGAAAGGTATTTAAATGTGAACAATGTGAAAAAATAATATTGCTCAATATCTATAACATTTATATTGCATATTGATGTCAGAATCACATATTGTAAAAACCTACATTTTTAAAACACAGATCATTTATCTTGGTGTTGCAACCAACAATCTGGCTTCAACAACCCTTTACTTCTTCCAGTGCTCATGTAGCACCAAAGGGGTGGCTTTCGTTATTTTGGACTCTTATAATTACAACACCGACTACGCCACCCTGGGAATTTCACCCAGGGAAATAATGGTCCAATAAGGACACACAGGTTCGTTCCCACAAAGATACAGCAGAGACGTGAATATAAAGAAAACAATAATACTATTTACAAATAGAATAAAAGCTCCACACAGTTGAGCACAAAAGGGATGAATATGGCTTCAAAACTAAACGAAAATAAACAAAACCAATCAGACAATCAAAGGTAGCATGTCAGATGGCAAGGAGAAATAAACCTTTCCAATTCCACTTCACTACGCACTTCAAACATACACTAATGTACTCACTTCATCACACACACACACACACACACACACACACACACACACACACACACACACACACACACACACATGTGCATTCAGGTGACAGAAAATTTAGTGGAATCAAATCATTCAGTGTCAGGTTTGGAGAAGACTCAAACAGGTGAGTAAATAAAACAATGTTTATTGAGAACAGAAGTAAGGAACCAGCAGATGTAATGGTGAGTACGTCATGCAAACTGGATGAAGATAGAATTTAGCTGTATAGTAATATGAATGTCTTTGCAGGTGGAGTGGAAATCAGAGTGGAGAACGGATGATGAAGATGATCAACGGAGAAGGCAGTATCTCAGGTTGGCAGCTCAGGCAAGTAACAGGTAGTGAGTCTTGTGCGTCCATGTAAAGACCAGGGGCCTGTACCATGAAGGTAGCTGAACAAACTCGGGGTTACAGGATTAGTTTTGAGTTGACAAAACCAAACCGATGCAATCAGGCTTTATTGGTACCATGATGCAGCTCATCAACTTTCTCTATCAACTCAGGCTTTGATCCTCAAGCTATGATTACTCCACGCGCGCGTGCACATAAAAGAGTGACGTCGACACTGAACAACCAATCGCGGGTCGCGATTTTTCTGCGGAGGAGCAAGAGATAATCATTCATAATTACGATGAATTTAAATATGTATTTCAAGCTCGAAACAATACGGTCTCTGCTGCCAAAGCAAGAGAAGACTGTTGGAGAAAGATTGCTGATTGTTAATGTGTAAGTTAAACAAATACGTTCTATATTTATGTAAAATTATGTATGTATGTGTAGCCTATACGTGTAATATAGCCTATAGCCTATTTTTATAATATATAAAAATGTGCATGTACTAAGAAAAATTTATATTCATTGATTTTTAGATGCAACCCCAACTCCAAATGTTCTTGGCAGCAGATAAAGACAAAATATAAAAATATAATTCAAAGTGGTGAGTATTTACATTTTATCACAAACACTTGTTTGCAGAAAACAGAAATAAAGAATTAAATTCAGAAAACCAGAATACACTGTGGCGGAGGAGTTGGCTCTGAGGAGCAATAAGGGACGGCCGATTATGGATGGGATTACAGGTGCTGTACAATCTGACCCTGGTGCTGGCTCCTCTAAGCAAGTAACACTGGGTACGTGTGCAATACATTACCACTTTTTTAAGTTTTAAATATGGCTGACTGTATGTTCTGCAGAGGGAAATACAGTCTCTGTTGAAGCCAGCACACATACACACAGTCTCCCACACAGAGGTCAGTATGCAGCAGACAGAACACCAAACATAACCTGCTTTACAACAGTTATGCTTTACATTGGCCTATTTTTATTTATTAGGGTGGAGGAAATGATGAAGACACTCTGTCTGTGTGTTCTCAGAGTTGCTGATGTGAATGCACTGGGCTTTTTATTATGGCAAACATTTGAATGTGTGGCATAAAAAAGGGACTGGCCCTTACACATCTCTTTTATTGTAGGATTTTTCACAACCTGCCCCAGAAACTGAGGCCTCTACCTCAATGGGCTTCAGAAGGAATGTGAACAAGGATTTAAAACCCTTGACATAAATTACAGTCAGTCCTGTGTTTGTAGGAAGTCAAGGAACTTTTTGTGATTTTGATGAGCCTCCAGAAAACTTGTAATGATCATGTTTGTGGTGGAATTATGTTTCAGGTGGAAACAGACTCAGTCAGGGCCCTTTAGAAAAGGAGTCTTGAACTAGACTGTTCACTAAAGGAGTCTCGAACTAGACTGTACACTAAAGGAGTCTTGAACTAGACTGCACACTAAAGGAGACTTGAACTAGACTGCACACTAAAGGAGCTGACTGTGAACTGAGGAGGCTCCAAACAAAATCAAAAATCAAACAGCTGGATAAAACTGATCTCAGTATGTATACATATGTATATATATATATATATATATATATATATATATATATATATATATATATATATATATATATATATATATATATATATATATATATATATATATATATATATATGTGTGTGTGTGTGTGTGTGTGTGTGTGTGTGTGTGTGTGTGTGTGTTATTTAACCAAGTAACACTTTAGTATGAATATTTATTAATGCAACTTTCTCTTGCTCTTTCTTTCTCCCTCCCATCCCACAAAAGCAATAAAACAGTTTGAGGCCTATCTGCAGTTTCAGTGTGCTTTTATTAAGTGTAATATTGTATGGTGATTGCATCTACATCTGCACCAGCTGGGTGGTCAAGTGTGATCGGGTCAGTTTCATCGGGGAGAAGCTGGTTTTGTGGTGTTTCTCGCTCCGTTCTACTGGTGGCTATATTGTGCAAAATGGCACATGCAGCCACTATCTGTGATGCCTGCTCTGGTGACTCTTAAGGGCCGAACACAGTTGAAATGTGCCTTTAGGAGGCCAAAGGTCATCTCTGTCTTCACTCTGGTTTTACTGAGGGCCACATTGAAGCGGTGCTGTGGCCCTATCTGAGGGTCATGATAGGGGGTTATTGTGTAGGTTTTTCTAGCTCCGTTCAAATTAACAGTGTTTTGTATTGTACCAAATTTAACTTGCTTTCCTCAAAGCGCTGACACAACACAGACTCACGGAAAATTTGTGAGTCAAGCACTGGAGCCAGGCCATTTGGCATCCAAACTTGATCATATGTTCATGACCACAAGTCATCTGCAGATGAAATGTTTAGTAAATCATTGTTATATCTGTTAATGTTACTATTAATTTAAAGATTCATCTCACAGAAAATAATCATCTCACATATTCACATCATCTCTACCTGAACATTATGGCTGTGATAGGACTTCCTATTAACACAATCTGCCTCATGTTCCCTAGAGCAGTGGAGACTGGAGCAATAAGACTGCATACATGTTGCAATGACTTGGGCATCCTATCATAAGATTAACAGAAGAATAATAAAAAAAAGATTCAAAATAATTCTTAACATGTATTATATTGTATAGTAGCCTATTTGTGAAATTTGCTTTAAAAAAGTGTTCATGTGATGTCACCTTATCAATATATCTTCAGTCAATTTTATAAAAGCCCTCTTTTATGTACATGATCGATAAATGTCCGGGGAACACTATTAATGAAACTTTTCATGTACTCCTGCAGAGCGAGGACCACCTTACGAATAGTTTGACAAACCGTGTTTTCCCCTAGTTTCTGTGCGTCACCTGTTACGGATTTAGAAGCAGAGGACTCACCTACAGCTTGCGCCACAATTTCATGTCCAGCCCCAGGCCGCTGTTCACATTCCAGCAAAAAGGTTTCTTCCAATACGGTGTTAAAAGTGGCGTCCGGATTACGACGTGCATAGGTCCTAATTGTGCTCCTCAGTTCTGCATTACGGAGTCCCATCAAGAGCTGGTCCAGCAAGTGACTTTCATCAAGGGGGCCATCTGGGTCTCGCTTCTTTAACCTACAGAACAGTTCCCGCAACCTGAGAACATAAGCTCTTAAACTCTCACTGGCATTTTGTGTGCAGCTAAAAAATTGTAATCTCAAATTTGCCACAGGAACCTGATCTCCATACAGGGTGTCTAGATGTTTCAAAATTTTTACCACAGTATCACGGTCTGTATCCCCTAAAACACAAACCTCCCGCTTAGCTTCATCTGTTAATGCCCCCAACACTATACTGACTTTTTGCTGCTCATTAAACTCTCGTGTCTGCAATAAACTCTGAATTTGTTCTTTCCACTCACTGAATTTTAAATCACCCCCCACCCCTTTAAACTTAGGAATCCAGGGTGCACCCGCATAAATTGGCATCATCATCATGTTCAAAACAGATAAATAATAAAAAAAATAATATAAAAAAAAACAACTATATATATAAAAGTTATAACAAGTTATGTAGTTTGGCTAACCTGTATGTGAAGCTCCAAACCAAACCCTGCCAACTACTGCCAAATGTGATGCAGGCAATGTAGCTCGACTACGCCACCCAATTGAAGAGCTGGGACTCGATTAAATAACTGCAAGTTCTTTAGTTTGGTGGGAGCAACACAACAGATTCACCAAGACAACAAATTTAGTAAAAAAAATAATATATTTATTATAATCTCTCAATCAATAGAAAAAGTGCCCATGCACACACACACACTCTCACTCGGGCTTTTAAAACTATTCATCAAGGTAAAAGCTGGACATCAGACAAACACGTTCAAGTCCACTGGAAGTCCATAGGTGCACAGTCCATAAGCAGTCCCTCGGCTCTCGCGCAAGTCCGTCTCACGCCAGGCAGTGACGTATACGCAGCAGTCCACCTGTCAATCACCGCACGCACCAGCACAACACTCACACAACAGGAAGAAAACCGCCAGTATCTCCACAGAAAACAAACACAGCATAGGCACAGCACCCCACTAGAAAGCTATCAATCGTGCACTAATCAATTACAGCACTACAATCCGTGAATATAAGTTATAATGGTATGACTTCAGTGGACAGACTGACGCTCTCTAATTTAGATGAGACCGTGGCGTGGATCTTAACTTCGGACGAGGCAAGACAGCATAACTTGGGATAGAACGTCACTCACCCATAAACTGGGAGCAGACGAATCTAACTCCCAGTCTCGTTGAACAGCGCTCCTCAACCACAGGACCAGAAAGGACGAGGCGGGGCTCGGACAGCACAGCGGAGGACAGCAGCAATCCCAGCGCAACAGAAGATGGCAGAAATTCCAGCAAGGCAGAGGATGACAGCAAGATCAGCACAGCAGAGGACGACAGCAATCCCAGCGCAACAGAGGAGACGAAAACACACGGCAGCAGAACCGGCACATCAGCAGAACTTCAGGCTTCAATCCAAGCAGACAATTATCTGCGCGATGATCGCGGCAATAAATATAACAATCCAGCAATAACGTGGGAACAGAGTTGCAACAACAGAGTTCGCGGGGCAGCAGACACACCGTTTCAGTTCCTTCGCTCTTTTGAGCCGTCTTTGATTTAACGTCAATTACCAACAGCTGTTCATCTGCTAATCAGCTGTCATACGAACAGCTAAGAGAGTACAGGGGGTGTTGCCCAACATTCTAAATCACAATCAAACAATAATATGTGCATAGAAAATAATCAAAGACAATCAAAGGAAAAACAACAGTGCAAAATACACACGCACACAGAACACAGCCAAATAAAATAAACCATAATCTCTACATATGACACATGTATGTGGTAGAAATGGACACTACACACATACAAATATGAATACAGTAGTTACATTGCAAAAGATATTCACATGCAAATCTCCACATGGAACGCGATCGCCCTCATTACCTCAACAGCAAAACACTTCACTTCACTTTTCATCGAGTTTGAAATACGTGCCTGAGCTTACATTGGATTTACATCAGGAGAAGAAGAAACCGATTTGAAGACAAGAAAGATAAGGTAAGAAATTCTTACATATTAGTTTGCTATTGTTGCATAAATTTCACATTGCAGTTGAACTGTTGCTAGATATATGGTGAATATTATAATATTTAGACCCGTGTTTACTGTTACTGTGTTTGTGGATCTGCTCAAACGTAGATATGTATATGGTAACCATAATGTTTTATATTTGAGCGCGATCGCGTTTGAATGTATCAGATTTTGGATCGTGATCACGTTTGAATCATATTTTGGATTGTGATCGCGTTTGAAAAGCAAACGGCTTCATGTTTTTACTATTATCTCATTTCATATCATCATAACGAATGGAAACATTTGAAGTAACATGATAATCAATATATTTTTCTCTAGCTTAGTTGTTACTGAAATCTTTTAGAAGATTTATACTGTTATAGGTTATTATTATTTTATCCAGCACTGCGCATAACTTATGCCTACAAGGCACAACAAACCTGGTGTTCATTATATTATATATTGTTGGAAACATTTGTGTGTGTGTGTGTGTGTGTGTGTGTATTCGGTGAATTTTAAAAAGCAATTTTAACCAGAAAAATCAAAAATTTATTCCCAAAAGCATACAGGCCTTTCTCTTGATATCAGTATGTTCACTTTTTTTTCAGGGCCCAGATGACACTGAGTCCTGCTGAATTCAACATTCACATGAGTCTCTGTACATGGTAAAGTGAAAATCAAACACCTTGGAAATGAAAGGTATGTACAATGTTTTTAGGAATGGCACAAAGGTCTCTGTCTTTGGATCATTGTTTTCAATAAGAGCTTTTTTGGCACTTGTTGTGTATCTATGGACTATGCTGTGTTGTAAATAAATCCAAACAATTTAAAAGCCATTCTTTTTTAAATCTCCTCATTTACAGTATTGTGCAAGGTTGCTCAGAATGGCAGGGCCTGATAGCTCCTAATAGGGCCGTTAGGGGAGGGTCTTTGTCTTTCTCAGGTGAGAAAAGCTTACATATTAATGAGCACTCGCATAAGGCTTTTTCACACAAAACACATCGTAAAATTTTTAAATCAATATATTGTCTTATCTGAATGAGCAGTTAGGGTGATTTTCACATAGTTTTAGAGCAAATATTCTAGGCTAGACGTGATACAATTTTCAAAAGTCTTGTGAAGAAATAATCAGTATGGGTTTCATTGCCTTATTTCAGTGAGAATTTTTTTTTGTATTTTCACAAACCACGCATAAATGTCATTATCTCAAAACTACAAACTTTTACATACATGCTGTTGATATATTATTGTAGAAGAGTTTGTGCTAAATACAGTGTAATTAGACTTTAGCCATTAAAATGTCACAAGTAACAGAAATAACCAGAAATGTCAGAGCATGTCAGAACACCTCCAGGGCCCAGAAAACAGCTCAGACCTCAGAGGGTTAAGTCACAAAGCTGTCATGACAGTTTCAGTTAAAGCATCAGTCCAAGAAGAAGAAAACCCTGAATTCATATTTCTTGAGCTTGTTGAACTGAACAATCAGAGAGCAGATGGCATAGTAGATGGTTTACTCACTTGTTTAACTAATGCTGGCTTTACAGAAGAATGGCCTCTTGAAAACTGGGTAGCATTTGTGACTGATGGCGCCAGCGTCATGTTAGGAAAAAAGTCAGGATTAGCAACCAGGTTGACCTTGAGATTCCCAAAGCTTTTTCAAATCACTGTATGAACCATAGACTTGAACTAGCTGTGTCAGATGCAATTGATGAGGTACACTCGGTCAATCACTTTAAAGCTTTTATGCACAAGCTATATTCTCTGTATAGTATGTCAAACAAAAATGAGTGTGAACTCAAAGATGCAGCAGCTGAAGTAGGCTCACAACTTTTTTTGCATTGGCAGAGTCTTAGATGTACGCTGGGTGGCGAGTAGCTTCCGGACTGTTCATGCTGTTTGGACATCACTGGGAGCTTTTGTGCAGCACTTTAAGAATGCTTGTTCTGATGAGAGGAGGTCCAACACAGAGAAGCAAATGTACAGAGGTTTATTGGACCATGTTCAAAGTCCTGAATTTATTTGTAACCTTGGGTTCATGTACAGTATGACACACTCCATGAACTAAGTGTCCTGTCACAGGAGCTTCAGGCTCGTTCTATAACTCTCCTCAGAGCAGAGCATCTGTTGCACAATCAGAGTGATACATTCATTTAAAGAGAGTCCAGGTGAGAAATATGGTGAGGCTTCAGAAGCAAAAGAGTGTGGGGTGTATCGATCTATAGCCTTGAAAAGAAATACAAAGCTCAAGTCTATCAATCCAGGACAGTTCTTACAAAGCCTTGTGAACAATCTTGAGCAATTGTCTTTCGAAGATGAGACCATCAAGGACCTCAGCATCCTTGATCAGAGTAAATGGCCATCAAACCCCAGCATCCGCCATGGTGAAGAACAAGTTAAGCGACTGTGCAAGCAATTTAACTTGTGCACAGACCAAGCACTGAATGGGATGCGGGACCTACTAGAACAGCCCAACAGTGAGCCCAATGACCTGAAGCCGCTCATTAACTGTATGAAAACATTCCCTGTCAGCACCGCGGAGTGTGAGAGGAACTTTAGCTTTATGAACAATATGAGCACAGACAAAAGGGCTGTCCTACTGGTCTCAAACATATCAAACTTAATGATGATTAACATCAACGGACCCCCTACTTCAAAGTTTGATCCTAGAAAGTATACAAGGACCTGGTTGAAGAGCCACCGTGATGCCTCTCTGTGAAAACCCCTGCAGAGAGCAAGTGTGTCTGCAATATACTGTAGTACAGGGGTAGTGTCAGGCTTCTGGGTGGATGATGTAGGAGGCGAACACGAAGATGAAGAAACAAAGGTTTTAATTATCAAATATATCAAATACAAACAACAGGGAGCGTGTGCTCAGAACAAAGAATAACCTAACATAAACATTGACTGACAAGTGAAGGGTGAACAGAACGAACTTAAATACACAGACAGATGAACAAAAGACAGGTGAAGCAGATAATGATGATGACGAACAGGTGGGTAATGAAGGGAGTGAGTTCAGGTGTGGAAACAAGGAGGATTCTGGGAACTGTAGTGAAGACGAAGACAGACGGTGAATGTGACATTACTCCCCCCTCCCGCAAGGTGCGTCCTGCGCCTAAGAAGGCAGCATACGGAAGGGGGGGTGGGTATCCTGGAGTCTGTGACGGGAAGGTGGAACAGGTTCAGAAGGACAGACTCCAGGATGGTGGCAGGACAGACAGAGGAGGAGGTGATCACAACGGTGCAGACAGACGACAGAACTAAGGCGGTGCAGGTTGAAGACAGGACCCTTCGGGTGACCATGGCGATGTGGACCCCTTCGGGTGGTCATGGCGGTGCGGACCCTTCGGGTGGCCATGGCGGTGCGGACCCTTCAGGTGGCCAAGGCGGTGCGGACCCTTCGGGTGGCCAAGGCGGTGCGGACCCTTCGGGTGGCCAGGGTGGTGATGTTCTGTGCTGGGCAGAACCAGCGATGAGGGCCCTGTGCTGGGCAGAACCAGCGATGAGGGCTCTGTGCTGGGCAGAACCAGCGATGAGGGCTCTGTGCTGGGCAGAACCAGCGGCGAAGATTCTGGGCTGGACGGGACCAGCGGCTAAGGCTCTGGGCTGGACTGGACCAGCGGCGAAGGCTCTGGGCTGGACGGGAACGGCGGCGAAGGCTCTGGGCTGGACGGGACCAGCGGCGAAGGGACCAGCGGCGAAGGCTCTGGGCTGGACGGGACCAGCGGCGAAGGCTCTGGGCTGGACGGGACCAGCGGCGAAGGCTCTGGGCTGGACGGGACCAGTGGCGAAGGCTCTGGGCTGGACGGGACCAGCAGTGAAGAAGGCTCTGTGCTGGACGGGACCAGCGGTGAAAAAGGCTCTGTGCTGGATGGGACCAGGGACGCAACACTCACCAGACATCGGAACACGGTCTCTCTCCAACTCAGTCTGGTGGTGTCTGGGAGGTTAAGATGTTTATGGAGAGTGACCCCGACCCGGAAAAGCACGCTGAGGGTTTCATCCTCCAAAGTGCTTTTGAGGGCGAGTTCCACAAACTTCCTGGAGAAACTTGATATATCGTGGTTCTCCTGAGCCACGAGGATGAATTTGAGGCGTTCATCCATTACCTTGGTCGGTCAATCTGTCAGGCTTCTGGGTGGATGATGTAGGAGGCGAACACGAAGATGAAGAAACAAAGGTTTTAATTCTCAAATATATCAAATACAAACAACAGGGAGCGTGTGCTCAGAACAGAGAATATCCTAACATAAACATTGACCGACAAGTGAAGGGTGAACAGAAGAACTTAAATACACAGACAGATGAACACAAGACAGGTGAAGCAGATGATGATGATGACGAACAGGTGGGTAATGAAGGGAGTGAGTTCAGGTGTGGAAACAAGGAGGATTCTGGGAACTGTAGTGAAGACGATGACAGACGGTGAATGTAGACAGGTAGACAGGCTTAGAAACCTGCACTGACTATAAATTCAAAATCAATTATTTGTTATTTCATATTTATGAATTTGTGCTACTTACCTACTGAAGTTAAGTCCTTTGAGGCAAAAATATAAGCACTTATTTAGAAACCCTGCATGAGTATATCATTGTGGTTTTCATGAAAATGTTGTAAAATGTATATATTTTGTTATATATATTGTTATGTTTTAACATTGTTTTGAATATATTGTTGAATTCTTTGAATGATGATGATGATGATGATATTTTAATGTTAAAATAAACTAATCTAATATATTCAAGATGAGGTAAGCATGGTGTTTCAGTCAGAGATTAGTTTATTTTTACTGGCCCACAGACTATAGGAATTGAGACAACTCAATAATTATGAATTTTGAGTGAACTACAGTATCTCTTAGAACAGCTGATTTGCAACAGATAGTGTAAACTTATAATGGTGGCACACTCTGGCCTACACTATCTGTTGCAAATCAGCTGATCTAAGAGATAGTTCACAAAATAAACTACTGCCACAGACTATTTGCAAGGTGAGAGACTAGTTGTCCAATTTTCATGTGTGGATGGACTAAGGAATAGTCACTCAAATACATAATTATTTAGTTGTCTCTTCCGTCTGTGGGCCAGTATTAATTGCAAAAACGGCATCTTTTCTGTGGCTAATATTAATTTCATAATGATCCTTTCTCCGTGAAGTCAAGCAGCAAAAGTTAATTGATAATGTGCAAATACTACTGGCACATTTTGGGGTGAACTAATATGCCTTACATGTCATTGTTTATAACGCATAACGTTCATCCTTTGCTGGGACGCTTAAAAAAAAATTGGTTGCATAAATTAAGAGTATACCCACTTCTCCAGGCACCACTACATCACTGCGAACTGGGTTAATATATATTAGCATAAAGAATATCTTATATCATATTTACCTTTAAGGTCTTTAGAAATTTAGAACTAAACATTGATATTGTGTAGTTTGTGATCCTCCATCAGCAGCTGCAGTTTCTCTCAGCTGTATCAGTGCAGTCACTGTGACGTCTGACTGACAGAGGTTTTTGTACGACTCTTTATCACTGTGTGAACAGCCAGATACTACTAATATAGTGTTTACTCTTACAGTAATAATCTCCTGTATCTTCAGTCTGGACTCCACTGATGGTCAGAGTAAAATCACTGCCAGATCCACTGCCACTGAATCTAGATGGAGTTCCAGTTTTACGGGTTGATGTCAGATATATGAGGAGTTTAGGAGCTTCTCCAGGTTTCTGTGAGTACCAGGCTAAAAAAATATTACCATTATCATACACATCACTGCTGGTTTTACAGTTTATTCTGACTTCTTCTCCTGGTTGAACTGCTGGTATTGATGGACTCTGAGTTACAGTGATCTGTCCTCTACACTCTGAAAGAAAACACAAACATTGTCAAACAAAATTATATATGATGGTATATTATGATAAATATATATACTGTATTAAAAACTGTATTACACAAACCTTGAACAAACAGTGCAATGGTCCAGATGAAGATGTTGATTGTGTTCAATGCTGTAGTTTAGTCTTGTGTGATGATGAAGATTGTGTTGTGTTCTGCTCTCAGTCATGAAGTGTTAAACTCACAGCACTATAAACACTCTCAGAGCACTGAAGCATGTGCTGACAATGCAAAGAAGTGGGCAGGATTTACAACAGCTTGTGCTGATAATAAACTAATATACTAGAGTTACAGAATCATGACTTTATTTAGTATTTTTATTGTGACTCCTGAGACACTGAGGATGTGCAGATGAACGTCCATCTCTGTGTCCATATTCAGTCATGTGACCATCATCACTGCTACACTTCCACTAGATGAACCGCCATCACTAAAGTAAGATCATGAATCATGAGTCTGTTCAGAAAGTATCAGGACTGATTGTGAATCTCTAATCAGAGTTCATGGTGTCACTCCATCTATCATGAAGCCTCATGTGTGTCTGAAATCATCAAATGGAGAAGAAACAGGCTGTTAAAGATGGAGACATATTAGAGCTTGTTCACGTTTCATGATCTTGTGTGGAGATTCATAACCAGTCCAGATTCTTTTATCATTAATGTAGATTATTTTATATATTATTTAGATTGATTTAGATAGATTTTATTATATATTTTATCTTTTCATAAATATTTGTAACCAAAGTTAAAATGCATTAAAATATTTGCAAATTCCTTTTTACATCTTAAAGTTTTTTATAATGTGTTTTAGTGTATTATAGTGTTTGGGAGGTGTAACAATGAATAGATAATATTATAATGTGTTATAACTATGGTTACAGTTATTCATGTGATCATACATGCTTTATAATGTGTATAACAATATTCAAAATACTTTTTATATTGCAATACATATAAAGGCTTTAAGTAAAGTGATTAAGTTATTCATTCAAAAGAACGGCATTTCTACCAAAAAGACTCAGGAGAGAATTATTGAATGCAATAGATTTATTTGAGAAAGATTACAGATGGAATAAAATTGATGCTCGACAAGCTCCGTCTCGGTTCTTTGGCGTGAGCTCTGTCCTCCGTCTGGGTCGGTGAGTTAGCCGGTAGGTCCTGCCTGATGGTCTGGACAGGGGCGGAGCCTAAACCCCCTGACGGTTGGACAAGAGCCTATACCTGGTGGTGGTGGGGAGGATGGGGGAAAACTTTTCTACGACACCTACAGCAATGAAAGCGGAGGTAAGGTCAGTCTTTTATATCTGATGTTGAACTGTGATTGGTGGTGCGAAATTACGTATTAGTGACGTGGCAATAGAGTCTTTCTGGTAGAACTTACGCTGACGCTTCCATTTCTGCCAAAAAGACTCAGGAGAGAATTATTGAATGCAATAGATTTATTTGAGAAAGATTACAGACAATAAAATTGATGCTCGACAAGCTCCGTCTCGGTTCTTTGGCGTGGGCTCTGTCCTCCGTCTGGGTCAGTGAGTTAGCCGGTAGGTCCTGCCTGATGGTCTGGACAGGGGCGGAGCCTAAACCCCCAAAATAAGGAATATATGATGGATTCCTTACGTACCAAAGATGACTCTGGAAAGTATGCAGGGTAATTAGACAACATGAGAAAAGCTGATAAACGACATCTAGATAAGGCTTAATATGAAACTAACGTTTGATTATAACGATGATGTAGCCTTGAAATTAATAGGGAGAGTGAAAGATGCAGTTAATAGTGCACTGTGCTTCGGTATGTTACAACTCCTAAACAGAGCAACTTCTGGCAAAAGAAAGTGAAGATTCTAATCCGAGCCTCGATAGGCTTGAATAGAGGAGCTGCGCATTTAAAAATTGAATAAAAATAAATAAATAAATAAAGGCAATAATGAATCTTTGATAGGCTTATGCGTTAACATCGGCGGCCACGGTTGGCCTCAGAACTTTTAGCTTATTCGTAAATCTCGATAGATTGCGATGCCTCGATAGGCCCAGGACAAGCATGTGCGATGCCTCGATAGGCCGAGAACGAGCATGTGCGATGCCTCGATAGGCCGAGAACGAGCATGTGCGATGCCTCGATAGGCCGAGAACGAGCATGAGTATTAATATATTAGTTTGGCTATGAAAAATTAAACCATAGATGGGAAAGTTAAAAGTAGGTCCGTGATGACCTTCTGTTTAAAAGTTACTAAACTACTGTCAATGTGACGTTCCTGGGCGCTTCGATAAGCAGAGATGGGAGAATGAAATATTGATATTCTTAAAGCTAGAATTGCTTTGTGACTGGTGCCCGTGATCAGCGTGAAGTATTGCTTAATAGAACTACGTGTACGCTCGCTAATATTAATGCCTCAATAGGCCGAATAATCGTGTATGCACGAAATACAGAATCTCGATAGCATTACTGCAAAGGCTACGATAAGCCGTGAACCAAGGTGAATGTGATGAAACAGGTTCGTGATAACCTTACGTTTACTGCTGCCGGGACGAATTTGCAATTCGATTAATTCGTTCGATAGGGTCTCAATAGGCAGTTTTGCTCATCGAGAACAATATCAGTGCTTCAATATCTTAAATGAATTGATATTGAAATAGAAGCCGCTAGGCTAGAGAATATTGCGTTGCTATGAGAGACTCAATGAACGCAAGCAGTTGTGGATTCGAATAAACTTTGAGTCTCAGTCAAGAAATAGCTGTTTATAGGAGCTATTAATAAAAGGTTTAGTTCATTATAATGAACTCGGTCTAGACGTTCGGATGCAGTAACCACCACCAGTAGCTAGCGAATAATATTACCTTGAATGTAGGTTGAGAGGGCTTGTTGAGCATTAAGAAGGACGTCTACATCGGATCTGATGTATGTCTTGTAAGCCGTGGAAGACCATCTGCCGAGCATTTGGATAGTGGAGTCGGGGACTCCGCATTCAGCTGCCGTTGTTGCTGCTCCGATGCGAAAGGAGTGCCCGGTGTATAGCCGAGGAGGAAGTCCGCATCACTTTAGGACAGAAGCTAGATGAGTTCTGAACCAGGGCTTTGTCATTGGAAGCCCGTTAGGTAAGATGAATAAAGGGGAATTTAGTGGAAGGCGCGGTCGTGCTTTGAGATATCTAACCATAGAAGAAAAAGGGCAATATGAATTATTTATTTTAGAAACAGAAATGCTAACGCCGATCCGGAAGAGTCTGTTTTCGAAAACTTAAGAAATAGATTAAAAAACGTAGGATAAAAGCATAAATCAAAAATAGCCAAGCCACGAGCAGAATTAAAATTATTTGAGTCAGACGCAAATTCCCCTAATCGTAAAAACCCGTAAAAAGCGGTTAAGAACACAGCTTCTAAAAGGATGTTAATGTATTCACAAAATAGGCTATTGCGTAATGAAGAGACGAGCTTGTGAAGAAGAGGTAGAGTAAAGGGGAGGCGTTTGTCTGGAGTCTTTTGATTAGATCTTTCTATGCCTTTCAGTAAAAGCCGGAAAGTGGGTGTAGAAAAAAGACTGGGGAAATTAGGATTATAAAATCGTGCATGAAACTGAATGCCAGCGAGCAATTTACGAATTGTGGCAATCTTTAGATGCCGAGAATCGGAGCAATGAACTAGAAACGCGCATACTGTCGAAATTAAGATAGGCAGAAAGGGGATGCCGAACGAAAAACAAAAGATGATAAACCGGGACCAAGCAGAATTATATGATTTAAGTGTTTATGATGAGACTCCTTTGGTGATATAGAACCTGGCAGAATTTAATAGGTTATCGTAATGAGAGTTTAGTCTAGGATCAGTTCGGCTAGGTCCGGACATGGTGTAGGATTCTGGTTTGCTGCTGGGCAAAGACGTCGGAAGGCCTGCAAACGAGAGCGATAGAGAGCATCAGCAATGATGTTAGATTGTCCTGGTATATGTACGGCTTTAAGGATGAAGTTGTGTGTGACGGCTTGCCAAGTTAGGCGTCGAAGTAGAGACATAATTGATGGACATTTCGAACGCCCTTTATTTATTATATCAACTGTGGCTTGGTTGTCACAATTCATTTCTATACGTTTGCGGGACCAAGCGGAGCCCCAGAGGACGCACGCTACGACGATGGGGTATAATTCGTGAAGCGCAATTGAGGACGAATTCGCGCTAAATGAATGAAAAGCATCCGACCATTTTTCTGAGAACCAATGCCCTTGAAAAAATCCCCCAAAACCTTTAGAAGGGGCTGCGTCAGTATATAGCTCGAGTGCAACGGATGATTCGGGAAAATCGTTATAAAAAAAAAGAGATGCCGTTCCAATTGTTAAGCAGGTGAGACCAAAACCTAAGGTCTGATCGACACCCGTCATCTAGAAGGATTACGTCGTGCAGGCGGTCGACGGAATGGGCGAGCGTAAGGAGGCGAGAAATAAAGGACCGACCTTGGGGAATAATTCTCATGGCGAAATTGAGATGCCCGAGTAGGGAGAGCATGTCGCGTTTAGAGACCGTGCGGGCTGCGAGAAAAGATTCCAGAACCGCTCTTATTCTGGAAAGTTTATCGTTAGGAAGAGAGGCTTGCATAAGAACTGAGTCGAGGACGATACCCAGAAATTCGAGGGAAGTAGCAGGACCCATGGTTTTCTCGATAGAAAGGGGCACGCCTACGTCACTGAATAATAATTTGAGCGAGTCGAGTGCTGAGCTGTGTGGTGAGGGAAAATCTATTAGTAAAAAATCGTCGAGTAAATGTAATACGAATGGAAGCTTGCAAACGTTCAACAGGATCCAACACAAAGCCTCGGATAAACAATTAAAAATATTAGGACTACTTTTACAGCCGAACGTGAGTCTTACAGCAAAATAGAGCAGAGATTCCCATTTGACGCCGAAAAGATGCCAGTCAGACGGGTGGATAGGCATGATCTTGAAAGCATCGGTAATGTCTGCTTTGGCTAGCCAAGCACCATAACCTGCTATTTTGATTAGATGGATAGCGTCGTCGACCGAAGCGTAGTACAGAGAAAAAGGCTCTGAAGGAATGCATTCGTTAACGCTCGCGAGGCTATTAGAATGGGGAGAAGACATGTCGAATATCAGGCGCTTTTTCCCCGAGTATTTGCGTGTCGCTATGCCTATAGAATTTACACGATACAGGGAAAAAGGAGGTGCACTGAAAGGGCCGATTAAATAGCCTTTATTTAGCTCCTTGTCTAGCAGGCTTGAAACTGTCTCAGGTTCTGCTAAAGCAGACTGAAGGTTTTTTGCGACGTAGGAGGTGGAGAGGGGAGAACAGACACAGACCCGAAATCCTTGAGAAAGTCCAGTAATTAAGTAGTCAACGAAAGAGTAATCGGGATGGGAAGAAAGGTAGCTGGAGAGTGTAGCGATGTTGATAGGTGTAGAAGGGTGACCATTTAAAAAAATTTCTGAGGCGCCGCTCTTCCTCTGGCCGCTGGTCTGAAGCATCGTGGGCAGACCGATTTTGGATGTGGGTCTCTGCAGAAAGTGCAAATATGCGAAAATTTACATTTAGCATAATTACAAACAGATTCGTTAAAGTTATTGCATAGAGGAATGCCACTGAAAGCGATTATAGGTCTGCCTTTTACATCAAAAGTCGCGTGTGCAGGATCAGCACCATGGACAGCGGCAGACTCCTTTGTTGCTAGTCCTTTGGGGCAATAGGCGGCCGAGTGACTGTGCGAGCTGCACAAAACGCAAGCCAGAGCTCGTTGACCAGCGAAATGACGAACCAAAAGTTCGGAGTCGGCAACAGACCAGTCCAGTCTAGTGTTGAACAGGGTGGTGAAAGAGGCTGATTTCGCAGAAAAGGATTTGTGATACTCGTAAAAGAGCGTGCCTCCGTATCTTTGATTAAAATCGGCCAACATGGCAAGGTAAAGATCTAATTATTCCCTGCGGTCAGGGAAAGCTTGGCATAATATGTCTCTGAAAATGCCGAACGCTATGACGAATTCGCCAAATGATAGGTTGCATTGCAGTCTGGGATCAGAAGATTTCAGGAAGACTGCCACGTCACCGCAGTCAACCATTTGACGATCAGCTGCGGGCGATGGTAGCAGTAAGGCAGCTAAATTAATATCCTTACCTAAGATGATATCGGATCTCATTTTTGAAGACACTGTGACTGCAGCGGGAGGGATGAAGCGCCTACCGAAATTTTGAGCTGGAGTAGCCGTGGAAAGACTGAAGCTCGGTGTAGATGCTGACGTGGCCGCGTTCAGGAATGGCGGTCGATTTGATGAGGAAAAGGCCTGAGCTGCTGACGTGGCGAGGCCCGTAGGCTGATCTACCACACCATGAAAATTGGGGTAAGCAGAGAATGATTCTGAAGATGTTGATGGCATAGTTGAACCAGTATTTCTCGAGGCAAAAGCAGTTTCGAATACTCCTAGCCTTGATTCAAATCCTTTGACTGTCTCCGTAAGACCTTGGATAGATTTTAAGAGCTGAGAGTTGAAACCTTCTGATCCTGATTTAGGTGAAGATAATGGCGTTGGTGCAAATGACTTAGCCTTTTTGGCTTGGACTGGTGGAGAAGACTTAGCAGTGCGCTTTCTGCCTGCTGGTTTGGGTTGAGGGGCTGGAGTATCCTCGTCAGGTGGGGCAGCGGTGGTACCCAGAGTGTTTGAAGCCAAGAGTATTAGATTGTTACGTGAGAGATCGTTACTGACCGGCAGCCCGCTTTCTTCCAGGAGAGCAACGATTCTCTCGGAGGTCAGTTGAGCCCGGGGGGAATCCCGGGTTTGGATACGGCTGCTCCTACGCACTGACTGAGGAGAAGGTGGTAGTAGATTGTCGTCTGAATCGGAGGAATCGAAATCCACGATTGCAATTTGGGACATATTGAGCTGCGTGAAAAATGCGTGTACAAGCAAAAACTTTTCTACGACACCTACAGCAATGAAAGCGGAGGTAAGGTCAGTCTTTTATATCTGATGTTGAACTGTGATTGGTGGTGCGAAATTACGTATTAGTGACGTGGCAATAGAGTCTTTCTGGTAGAACTTACGCTGACGCTTCCATTTCTGTCTCACTATGAGTTTATTCAGTTTATTAAAGGTTTGTCTTTACTTCATTTATTTATACACTGAGTTCATATTTAGTTCATCTTTTATTGTAGAAATCATACATGGAAAAAAGAGATTTGACATCAGAATGTAAATTTTGCTACTTTCTGTAGTTCAGTCAATTATACTGAATTTCTTTTGCTCATGTTGTGCTTATAATTCAGTGTTTTGTTCATTCTGTGTGATTCAATTGTGTTTTAACTCTGTTTGAAATTGAGTTACATTTTCAGTTCAGGTGAATATCTCAAAATTTAAGATATTTATGTTTAGAGTGAATAATTGCTGGAATTAAAGCCGTCAGATCGGCCTGATAATAGATAATATGTGTTATAACTGCTGTTACACTTATTGATTAGATCATACATGCATTTTAATGTATATAGCAGTGCATAATTAATGCATTAAAATACTTTTATAATGCAATATGTATGAAAGCTTTAAATAAAGTGTTACTGATATTGTTTTATAATGATTGAATCTAAAACAAGAGCAGCATTTCTCCTATGCTGTGAATGTGCAGTGCAGTGTGTTGTGTGTGTTGTGTGTGTGTGTGTGTGAATGTGTTGTGTTTGTCTCCTGCAGCTGGTCCCACAGTGAAGCCCTCAGTGTCTCTGCTGCCGCCCTCTTCTCTGCAGATCTCTGGAGACTCAGCCGCACTGCTCTGCCTGCTCAGCTCTTACTCTCCACAGGGGGCGCTGGTGAGCTGGACACTGGACGGGTCAGAGGTCACCGAGGGGGTTCTGACCAGCGCAGAGAGCCAGCAGGACGACCGCTACAGCCGCAGTAGCGTCCTGACCCTCAGCAAAGCACGCTGGGAAGCGGGAGAGCTGTACGTCTGCAGAGTAACACATGATGGAGCTCCTCATGAGGTCTCGTTCCACAAGAGCTCTGAGTGCTGATGTTTCTCTCCTGAAGATGAGCCGTATCTGAGTGTCCTGTGTCAGGCAGGATTCACATGAGTCTAGTGCTGCAGCTGTAGTGATTTACAACTCAATACTGAAAGAGTGTGTGTGTGTGTGTGTGTGTGTGTGTGTGTGATCTTTCAATCTGCTGTGTTTGCTGCAACATTCAATAAAGCTTCTCAACAAGTTCACTTTGTGTCTGACAACATCATTCAACTAACAGATGAAGATGCAGGTTTTTTTCAGAAGGTTGATGTAGCAGTAAATGTCAAATAAAGCTCTTGGGGTTTGAACATGGTCTCTGGAGACAGAGCTGCTCTATTCTGAGAGGATCACAATCACTCCACCCTGACAATGCAAATGGGCTTTTCAGTCTCACTCTTTGATTGGTTACATGATCTGGACTGGAACACTTTCACTTCTGCTTTAGTTAAACTGATGATTATATTTATAAGAGATTACAAACTTTATTATATAAAAATATCATAAAAAAGATCAAGATCAAGAATCAGCCGTTCTGACACTAATTGTTACATAATCATTACATTTATAGGCGATGGTGTAAATATACTGTATTTGAAAATGTTATTAAAAATATAGTACATGATCACAAATCAAGAATCAGCCGTTGTGACAGTAATTGTGTAAGAATGTAAAAGTTTGTGCGTCTCAGATGGAAAGCATCACGTCCAGACAGCAGAAGTGACTGAATGCAGTCTGTTCAGTTTGATTGACAGGATCGTATATTACACCTAAAACATGATGATCATATTGAAACACTGACTCTTCATAAACAGATTTTTGTATGACTCTTTAACACTGTGTGAACACATATTTACTGTTGATGTAGTGTAAATTCTGACAGTAATAATATCCTGTATCTTCAGTCTGGACTCCACTGATGGTGGAAAATACAAACATAAATCATTACTCAAACCTGGACAACGATTGCAGAATAGTTCTGAATGAATCGGTGGTAATAACCGCAAAATCCTAGGGAAAACTGTAACGTCTTCAGGTTTGTTGGCACTGGCCATGTAGTGACGACATCAATCTTGTTTGGATCTGGGGAGACGCCATCTGCAGACACGATGTGCCCCAGGTACTGGGCCCTTGGCAGACAGACCTGGCACTTGTCAACTGAGAGTTTCAGCCCAACTTCACCCAGACGATCTAGGACCTTGAGCAGTCTCTCTTCGTGTTCCTCGAGAGTTTTTCCAAACACTATCACGTCGCCAAGGTACATTAGCACTTGTAAGAAGTTCTTGTCACCAACAGCCTTTTCCATTAACTTTTGAAAGGTTGCTGGAGCCCCGGTAATGCCTTGAGGCATTCGTTCAAACTGGAAAAATCCTAACGGGCAAATGAATGCCGTTTTCTCTTTGTCCTCTTCGGACATAGCTATCTGGTAGTAGCCTGAACGCAAATCCAGTACAGGGAACCCCTGACTCCCTGTTAAGGCATTCAGTGCATCTTCAGAGCATGGTGTTGTATACTGGTCAGGTATGGTTCGGCTATTCAACAGTTTGTAATCTATGCACATCCTAATAGCCCCAGTCTTCTTTCCGACTACAACTATTGGGGATGCAGAGGGGCTTCGTGTCTCTGTTATGATCCCTGCCTGCAGCAGTTCTTGTAAGTGCTTTCTCACGTCTTCGATATCTGCAGGGGCCAGCTGGCGTGATCATTGACAGAAAGGCTGGGAATCAGAAAGTCGGACTCTGTGCTCTACTCCTCTTGCTAATCCCGCGTCCGACTCATGCATTGAGAAGACATGAGACTTTTGAGCCAGTTTCTTACATAATCTGTTCTGTTCTGAGTTAGGAGAGTCTCCAAAGTTGATCATGCTCTCATCAAAGTCAGAGGAAGCAGTCTCCTTAGGGGGAATTGTCACAACTGAATCAATGTGGTACACACATCCAATCACTGTTTCCACGGGTATGGAAGTTTCTCTTGAAGATTCATTCTTGAATAGTATTCTCAAGCTGTTGCCATCCAATGCCCTGCTGGGCACAACCATGGGATGAAAAATCACATCAGCAGATAGACGGCGATTTCATCACTTTTTCTCTTTGTTAATCTGGCAGTTATAACACAGTTACAGCAGCCAAACAAAATCTAAAGTTAAAACTGTAAGGGTCAAGAGCCCAACTAAAGCAAACACTGATCACCATAATGGTGGCTTAAAAAAAAGATTTTCTCCTTTGGTGATTCTGCTTGTTAACATCAGGTGTCTTCAGTACTGATCAATCATCACTCAACGAATCACTTAATTAGCTCATTAACTTTAACACTCTTGAGTGTTAATTTAACACTCATATGTTAACACTTTAACACTCTTGATTGTGGAGCCAAATAAACTCCCAGGAGAGTTAATTTAACACTGGAGTTTTTGCTGTGTTGTTGATTTACATGTGAACACTTTTTAATAAAATAGCAAAACATATATGTACAAGGTAGATGTAAAGAAATCTTAATAGGTCAATATAAGACTTCTCATTAAATTATGTATTATTGTTTTTTTATTAGTGACACATTTGGGGAGATGATATATTCCAAAACTTTCTGAAAATACAGTTTGAGAATTAACTGCACAATTACTAGAAATGTTTACCTTGGATATTATACAATTTGCGTGTATACATTTTTTTTGGAAAAAAAAAAAAATTCCAAGATGTTTCCAACTCTAACTATGAACCAATTCTGTAGAATGTCCCATATAGCCTATTTGAACAGGATTTGTTACCGGAGGATTTGGTAACGCTATCCGGCTCTGTCAGGGTCTTTGTTCATCGTCGGTCTCGCAGTTCCACACAGGCTTAACTAATCGATTTGATAGGGACAATGCACATTAATGAACATCTGCATTGAAACAACAAAAACAGACGTAAACATGCCAGATTATAGCCACAGGGCTAATTTACATCTGTAGTCCCTAGACAAATTACAGAAATACAAATATTATAACATACAAAATAACAAAAATGAATATGTACAAGCAAAGTAAAAGAAAAGTCACTTAATGGTCACAAGACTGGTTTGCTCTAAGCCACACTTTGAGTTTGGTTTTAAATATAGGAAATGTGGGACATTCCCTGACAGTGATGGGGATACTGTTCCATAACTTACAGGCCTTCACAGACAGAGCATTTTGTCCAACGGCTGTTCTTCTGAAAAGCACCTCACAGTCACCTCTAGTGGAGGCCCGTGTCCTGGCACCACTGTGAGTCTTTGGTTTAAAGAAGTCCGACATGGGAGGCGGGGCTAATCCATTTAACACTTTATAAACAAAACAGGCATATTTAAAATGTTTAAAATTCTCAAGGCTTAATAGATTATGCTTTTGTAAAATATTACAAATATGGAAGGACAAAATTAAATTTTACTGTACTTGATATTCTTTTTACATGTTTTTTTAAAACTTAATGTGGAATCAAGGGTCACACCAAGGTACTTAAATTCCGAGACGATTTCTAATTCTTCTCCTCTTAAAAATATACCAGATTGTTTTATGTCGCGGGACTGTTTAGTGAACATCATACAAACTGTTTATTTAGTATTGAGTAGCAGACAGGATTTAAAAAGCCATTCATTTACAGGGAACAGAGCGGAGGTCAGGATGGCAGAAGCCTCTTGAACACTTTTAGCACTTGTGTAGATTACTGCGTCATCAGCATACATCTGAAATTCAATATCAACAAAGTGTTTGGAAGGTCATTTATATATAAAGAAAATAATAAGGGACCAAGTATTGACCCTTGAGGAACACCAACGGGGACATCTAGGAAAGACGATTTGACACTGTTAATATTCACACACTGTTCCCTTTCGTTGTCACTCCGAGTTACGTCGGATGACGACGAATGGGGTTTCGCTTAGAAATCCTATCATCTTCGAGTATTAAAACACGAGCCAATGGCAATGAAATGCCATGGGTCTGCGGAATTTGCATAGCGTAACTCCGCCCCACGCAGGGGGTATATAAGGAAGTGCGCGAGCAACATGCAGACTATGTTTTCGCTTCGGAGCCAAGTTCAGTACTTCACTCCACAAGCCTTTTGAGTGTCATCTCAAATCTCTTCGAGACGAGCGGCTCTTCAGTGTGTTGGTGTGACGGCGCTTCCAGCGAGATCGCATTTCCTGCTGCTGATTTGTGCAGTAATCTGCCGACAGTGAGTGTGTTTCTCCCTGGGTGCTTCAGCACTCTGCTGAGCTTTTCCACTCTCTAAAAGAGCTGCACGCGGCACGTCTTTTTCAAGACGGTTCGCCCGTGTATTTTCTGGATGTGTGTGCGTCAGTCATCTGCCTAACGGTCGCGAGCGCTGTTTTGCGTGTTGGGCTTAATCACGCTTGGCAGCGCTCGTTGATGAGTCATGTTTTCATTGCGGGAACATGACCATCGCGATGTTTATAGATCAAGACTCAATGATCTCCATGTGAGTAGAGTCCCCTCTGCCACACCCCAATTTATCTCTTCCTCGAGAAGGGATACTTTGGCTGGTGGCCAGGGTGATCTGAGGGTTTGGTGTGGCACAACAACCGACGAGTCAATTCCTCGGGCCACACCCCCCTCCACATCGCAGACCATGCACTCACAGCATCACAAGGCGGGCTTGATTCCTCTGGAAATGAAGTTTCGACTGCGTTGCCTCCCATGGGAGTGCCATCGTTGCCGGGACCGATCCAGAGCTGTCAGCCATGCTTTCCCGGGCAGCTGAAAGCATCGGCTGGAGTGGCCCCGCCCTCCCCCCGAGCGCTGTAAGCTTCTCCCGGACGTGCATCAGGACGCCTGCGCTGCGCGAAACTCCACGTGACTTTCGCGGCCCGCGGGTGTCCTCCGCCTTCGCTGCTTTCGATCGCACGGCGATCATGGTCTGTATGTTCTCTGTCACTATAGTGGCACGGTCATGCAGTGCTGTGTGTCGCCTGCGCCTTCGATGCAGTGCTGTCCCGGGAGTTCTGTCGAACCGGCCGCAGTGGAACACTAGTCCTTCCCTGGCCAACCCTGGCAGAACGCGGAAATTCTAACCACGCCCCTATGCTGGGACGCTATGCCTCCCATGCCCGGCCTGGTTGTTCCGCCACGCACACTACTGACCTCGCTCTCGGGCGACATCGGTACCTGCGTGATCCTGGGTCAGGTGATGTCCACTATGTGGTCCAGACATGGGCTTTGCCAGGTTGATGTGGCAGGGTCTGAGAATTCATTTTCTTAGCTCCCCCATGTCCCAGGCTAAGCTCTTTGGCGGTGTGGCTTCGACCACCTGAAGCAGACTCGGGTCCGGCACCGATGGTCATCCATCCGTGCGGCCTCCTCAGTCTGCTTCCCGCCAAGCCCCCCTCCATGCGGCTACTCCCCTCTGGCCTGCAAACGGACCTGAGCAGGAGGAAGCCGCAGGAGGGCGGCGCTGCCCGTCTCCGCCCCTTAGACTGCCACGCCAGCCTAAGCAGCACCTTGAGGCGGGCATCCTGGTCGGCGGGGTGGTTGAGGACTGCGCCCAACAGTCTTCGATCAATCCACAAGCAGACTGAGGCTTCTGCACTGACGGTCATCCGTCGGTGTGGTCTGCTTAGTCTGCTTCCCGCCGACGCCGCCTCCTTGCGGCTCCTCCCCTCGAGCCTTCACTGGCCTGAGCACAAGGGGGTCGCTGGAGGCTGGCACCGCCTGTCTCTGCCCCTTAGCCGGCTAACACCTGGCTGAGCAGCACAAACCTGAGACAGGCAGCTTGGAGTTAGGGCTCAGTTCTTCAGGAGCTGGTAGCAGGACCACTCCTTCCCCCGCTTGAGGGCTGGGTGAAGATCTCTACAAAATAACTAATGCTCTTTCTCTGAGCCCTAAGAGGCTGTGGATGACAGCACGCGCCGCCCACGGGCCACGCTCCTCTCATCCCCCTCTGTCGCCAGACCCCTGCCAGAGCACGCCCCCGTGGGACGCTGGTCCTCCCCTGGCCTCCTCTGACAGGACGCGGGTTATGGCCGTGCCCCCGCACCGGGCCGCTATGCCACCCACGCCTGGGCGGGTCATTCCGCCTCGCTGCACCCCCGACGGTACGTCTGTGGTTCGAATAACCCCGCTGGCGCAGTTTCTGGAGGCCTGGCTAGAGTTTTCCGGACTGTCCCGCCGGGTCGGAGAACCATCAGGCTCGGCTACGTGATTCAGTTCGCGTGGTCTCCTCCCCGCCTCAGGGGAATCCGCTCACTATGGCCGGTGGCAATGCCCCTGTCATGAGAGCGGAGGTCGCTACCCTACTGGCGAAGGGTGCGATCGAGACTGTCCCTCCAGCCGAAATGAAGTCTGGGTTTTACAGCCCCTACTTTATTGTACCGAAGAATCCGGTGGGTTACGACCAATCCTGGACCTGCGCGTCTTGAACCGCTCCCTTCAAAGAAGAGGACGCCATTCAAGATGCTCACGGCCAAACGCATTTTCGAATGTGTGCGGCCGCAGGATTGGTTTGCAGCGATCGACCTGAAGGACGCCTACTCCCATGTCTCCATTTTTCCTCTACACAGACCGTTTCTACGGTTTGCTTTCGAGGGTCAGGCATACAGTACGCGGTTCTCCCTTTCGGGCTAGCCCTGTCTCCTCGCGTCTTCACGAAGGTCGTCGAGGCAGCCCTTGTTCCCCTACGAGAACACGGGGTTCGCATCCTGAACTATCTCGACGACTGGCTGATCCTAGCTCACTCTCGAGACCAGGTTTGCGAACACAGGGACCTTGTGCTCCGGCACCTAGCTCGTCTGGGCCTTCGGGTCAACTGGGAGAAGAGCAAACTCTGCCCAGTGCAGAGGATCTCTTTTCTCGGTATGGAAATCGACTCGGTCGCCTTGTGCGCGCAGCTTACGAGCGAGCGCGCGCGCAGTCACTGCTGACTTGTCTTCGTCAGTTCGAGGGCAAGAGTGCGGTCCCACTGAAACTTTTTCAGAGGCTCCTGGGGCATATGGCATCCACAGCCGCAGTAACGCCGCTCGGTTTGCTTCATATGAGACCGCTTCAGCTTTGGCTTCGCGATCGAGTCCCGAGGTGGGCATGGCAACACGGCAGGCTCCGAGTCCCAGTGACTCCGACCTGCCATCAGACCTTCTCCCCGTGGTCGAACCTCAATTTTCTACGGGCCGGAGTTCCCTTAGAATGAGCTTCCAGGCATGTTGTTGTATCAACAGATGCCTCCGCCACGGGTTGGGGTGCCATGTGCAATGGACATGCTGCCGCGGGCTCCTGGACAGGACCCCAGCGCCTTTGGCATGTCAATTGCCTCGAGTTGCTGGCTGTACGCCTTGCCCTGCACCGCTTTCGGGCGTTGCTCAGGGGTCAACACGTACTAGTCCGACCAGACAATACCGCCACAGTAGCGTACATCAACCGTCAAGGTGGTCTACGCTCCCGCTGTATGTCGCAACTCGCCCGCCACCTCCTCATATGGAGTCAGAAGCATCTGAGGTTGCTTCGAGCCATTTATATCCCAGGAGACCTGAACCAGGCGGCCGACGAGCTGTCTCGGCTTCGGCCTCTCGCTGGAAAATGGCGACTCCATCCCCAGACGGTTCAGCTGATTTGGGATCAGTTCGGGGACGCACAGGTAGACCTGTTTGCCTCCCACGACTCGTCCCATTGCAACCTGTTTTATTCCCTGACCGAGGGCACGCTCGGCACGGATGCACTGGCGCACAGCTGGCCGCGGGGCCTCCGCAAGTATGCGTTTCCCCCAGTGAGCCTTCTTGCGCAGACCTTGCGCAAGATCAGGGAGGCGAGGAGCAGGTAATTTTGGTTGCCCCATACTGGCACAACCGCACCTGGTTCCCAGAACTAGTACTCCTCACGACAGCACCTCCCTGGCCTATTCCCCTGAGGAAGGACCTGCTTTCTCAGGGACGGGGCACCTTATGGCACCCTCGTCCCGATCTGTGGAACCTCCACGTGTGGCTCCTGGACGGGACGAGGTAGGTTTGAGTACCCTACCACCAGCGGTGGTGGCTACCATCACTTCCGCTAGAGCATCGCGAGACATGTTTATGCGTTGAAGTGGAACCTCTTCGTCAACTGGTGTTCTTCTAAAAATCTTGAACCCACGAAATGCCCCATCAGTGTCGTGCTTTCCTTCCTGCAAGAAGGGTGGAGCGAAGGCTGTCTCCCTCCACCCTGAAAGTGTATGTTGCCGCCATTGCCGCTCATCACGACGCAGTTGATGGTAAGTCCTTGGGGAAGCACGACCTGGTCGTCAGGTTCCTGAGGGGAGAGAGGAGACTGAATCCTCCTCGTCCTTCCCTCGTACCCTCTTGGGACCTCTCAGTGGTTTTAACTGCCCTGCAGAGTGCTCCCTTTGAGCCTCTGCAATCAGTGGAGCTTAAGTTCCTGTCAATGAAGACAGCGCTCCTGGTTGCATTGGCCTCCATCAAGAGGGTAGGGGACCTGCAGGCATTTTCGGTTGACGAAGCGTGCCTGGAATTCGGGCCGGCTAACTCTCACGTGATCCTGAGACCCCGGCCTGGATGTGTGCCCAAGATTCCCACCACACCTTTTCGAGATCAGGTGGTGAACCTGCAAGCGCTGCCTTTGGAGGAGGCAGACCCAGCCTTGGCACTGCTCTGTCCAGTACGCGCCCTCTGTGCTTACGTAGACAGAACGCAGTGTTTTAGGACCTCAGACCAGCTCTTTGTCTGTTATGGTGGGAAGCTGAAGGGAAAGGCTCTCTCCAAGCAAAGGTTGTCTCTCTGGATAGTGGACGCCATTGCTTGGCTCACCAGCAGCAAGGTCGACCATGCCCCCTTGGTGTGACGGCCCACTCCACCCGGAGTGTGGCATCCTCTTGGGCTCTAGCGCATGGCGCCTCGCTAGCAGACATCTGCAGAGCTGCAGGCTGGGCGACACCTAACACATTCACGAGATTCTACAATCTCCGAGTGGAGCCAGTTTCTTCTCATGTACTCGCCTCAACTAGCCGGTACTAGATTCTGCTCAGGTGTCTTCGCTTGCTCGCCATTCCTCTCCACGGACGGGATACGTGCGATATTCCTCAGGTGAGCCTAATAAGCCCTGAGTCTCCTCCAGCACTGACGACGTCAACGCCAGAGTTATGCCACCGGCAGCTTTCGCGTTGGCTAGGTGCCTCCATGTGCATGGTTCCCCTCCGGGCGACCCCCACATGTGTATTCCACTGTAAGCCTCCTTTAGCATGTGTCTTTCCCTTGGCAAGCCACCTTGCCACCCCTGGGGTTGAAATATTCCACCTGCGGCTGGACACCCCAGTGATTCTCCTTATGCAGTTCCTTCGGGTCATATGTGTATTCTTAAGTCCCCCCCTTCGGGCTGGGCATGATTGCATATTTCCACTGGATATGCTTCCCAGTGTACCTTGGTATTCCTGTGTTAAGTAGGAGTCCTTCGTCCGTGCTAGTCTCACGACAGGGAGCTCAGACTTACGCAGGGCACTGGAAGACAGTCGAGAGGTGGCGTGATTACACTGGGAACCCCATTCGTCGTCATCCGACGTAACTCGGAGTGACAACGAAAGGGAACGTCTCGGTTACGTATGTAACCCTCGTTCCCTGAGTAGGGAACGGAGACGTTACGTCTCCCTGCCACTTCCGCTGTACCGCTGGAACGCCTGAGTTCAGTCTCGGCTCCTCAGCGAAGACATAGTCTGCATGTTGCTCGCGCACTTCCTTATATACCCCCTGCGTGGGGCGGAGTTACGCTATGCAAATTCCGCAGACCCATGGCATTTCATTGCCATTGGCTCGTGTTTTAATACTCGAAGATGATAGGATTTCTAAGCGAAACCCCATTCGTCGTCATCCGACGTAACGTCTCCGTTCCCTACTCAGGGAACGAGGGTTACATACGTAACCGAGACGTTTTCTTGAGTCCAAGTAAGATTTAATCCATTGGATGGCATTTGAAGAGAAGTTAAAATATGTCAGTTTAGATAATTAAATGTCATGATTAACAGTGTCAAATGCTTTTATTAGATCTAAAAACACAGCACCGACACAAGCATTATTGTCCAATTTACTTTTTCTACAAACAAACTGTTGGCAAATTCAGTCGAGTGATTGGTACGAAACCCAAATTGCATAGGATGCAAGGGGGAGTGGCCTTTATTTAGATGTTCATTTATAATTTTAGCAACCCACCTCTCAGTGATGTAGTTGGCTACATTTAATTTATCACCAGATTTAAAGATTGGGGTGACTAAGGCCATTTTCCAGAAGGATGGAACAATTCTCTGCTTGAATGATAAATTGATCATATATGTTATTGGAGCAATTAAGGAATCTTTACATAATTTTAGAGAATATGAATCTATCCCATAAGCATCCTTTGCTTTGGAGCTCTTAAGTGATCCAATGATGTTGTCTACCTCCAGCTCTGCGGTTTCACACAAATTGAACACAGGCTTGGAAGGATCAATGGGTCTAGTTATTTTTTCAGGTGGCTCAAACAGTTCAGTTATCTAACAGATTTAGAAAAGTTTTGGTTAAATTCATTTGATAGAGAAATTGTTTTTTTTTACTACAGTGTTGTTAATTTTGAGTTCAAAGTCTTCAATTGATTCTTTTTTTTTTTGTCTACCAAGTAATTTGTTGATATTTTGCCAGATCTTTTTGCCATTTCCTTTGGCATCAGTGATAATATCCATGAAGAATTTTGCTTTTGCCTTTCGCATATAGTCTTCTTGTGCTGAGTAGTCCACTCAAACAGACAGAACTATCATTGCGTAACTGGTGCATTACATTAACATTAACAGTGTCTCTTTCAGTAGACAACACTCTTTTCCCCTCTTACTCGTTCGTCGCTCTCCCTCCCTACTTTTTCGTTTCAATCGTTGTCTTCACATTTTCTCTCGCTCCGCTCGTCTCCTTGTCCTTTGATCTCAAATGTGATTGGTTCATTCACAAAACTTTCAGAAATAAAATAAATTCACAAAACATTTGTGTAACTCTTTCTTCCTATTCTTACAGGCATTTTTGAAGCATTTTCACATATTATTACACAACAAATATTTAACATTTTAAATGCTGTATTCAGTAAAACATGAACATTACCTAATATGCATTTCTCTCATTGAGCAAAGTCATAACTTCATTGCTGATCAATGAATCTTAACTTTTTAACCTTAAATTCAATTTATTAAACTATGAAATTATTTATTCAAACTTGTATATCTTATATTAATGAATATATTTAAACAGGGTTACACTTAAATCATTACAATAATACTTTAAATCATTAGTTATTAAAATTTAATTAAACCATTAAAATGGAATCAAGAGAAAAAAAAGATAATTTGGTAAAAAAAAAAAATATATATATATTTTTAGCACTATTTCATAGTACCCTAAACATGTAATTTATTTAAACATTTTAATTTTAAGTTATTGTTAAATTGTATAAGTTTCATGATTTCAATTAAAGTTTTTTTTTCAACTGCTTTCCACACATTTTCAAAACTTTGCCTCTTTTTTTCAAAACTTAACACAAATCCAAGAATGGCACACACAAAATGCAAAACGCCTCACATCTCTTGCAAAATGAAGCACTGCATTCAGAATACCACAAAAGCAAACATCTGTCTCACGTTGCAAACACCTTTGCCATAATATTATATTTTTGGATACATCATACACAGTTATTCAAAACCTAAAGCTCTTCTTTCATGCGCTCCTATGTACATTTATGTACAAGATTAAAAATAATTGGCAGAGAGATGTTGAAAAATTCACGGTAAACACGAAAGCAAGATTGAAACCAAACTATTTATTTTTTAATGTAAGCATTTGTGAAAAACCTATAACTTGACCTTTGGCCTGTTTATAGGCCTATTCTAAAGCCATGATTGTTTGGTGTTCAGTAAAGCAATGAGTGTTTGCACATGTGAGGAGTGTGTGTGAGGAGTGTGTGTGAGACACTGATGAATTACTGTGGCATTTTGATAGGTTGTGTTTGAAAAAAGGAAATCAAGATATTTCCTGTTAGTTTTTTGTGTTACATAGATAATTGTGTGTTGTGGTTTTCAAAAAGTGTTTTATGTATTTATTTCAGAATTGAAAACTTCGAAGTCGAAGGCTGAGAATTAGTGTACCCAGATGTTGGTGTGTGTGTGTCAGGTTTCAGAAATTGGGTGACAAGTAAGGATTTTGTGTGTAAGCAATTGAAAAAAGAAAACTGTAATTAGACATGCTTTAATACTAGCATTTACATTTCATTGAACCATTAAAATGGGAGTCCAAAAAAATTTAAACGGAAAAAAACAGAATACATAAAAAAAAAAAAAAAAATAAAAAAAAAAGAAGAATTTGGGGAAAAATAAAACTGATTTCATAGGGCACTACAAGCAGCTTTTTGTTGCATAGCGCCACTTTCTGCTCCAGACAGTGACGTCACGTACCAATCCTTGGGCTGACACGGGAGAAATTTACTTGATGGAAAGATGCACACACTCCCGACACTGCTTTTGTTATAGTTATGGTTTTATATAGTTATATTGTCAGGGTTCTGTCACTCCTGTCTAGTTAAATTCCTGATTTTGTGACAGAGCTCTGACACGGGTTTTGTCTTGTCTTACGAGCGCTCGAGACGTGCACACACTTGTCTACGTGCCTTGTTACATGTGCGGGGCGTGTTTGGATCCCGGCACATCGGTCTAGTTTGGTTTCGGTTCTGTGTCAGGATTTAGACATCCATGCTCCGTGTGTTTGTCTTCTGTTGTGAACGCACAGGATGAGCTCACGCTCTGTCTTGTGTTGTGTAGCACACAGCTTGTGTTTTACACTAGCTGTGTGCTTTCATGTTGTCATGTTCTGTGTGAACACGTGGCTTATGAGTGCTCTCATTGGCTGTGTTCATGTCTCTTCTGTGTGAGCGCATGGCTTGTGATTAGTTTTACTGGCCATGTGCTTGTGTTTTGTGTGAGCACATGGGTTGTCATGTGTTTCCTTGTGCCATGTGCTCTCCATTGTCTAACCCCGCCCACCTTGTTACCTGATTATCGATTCATTTTCCACACCTGTCCTCCCTCGTTACCTGCTTTGTTTGCTCTCCCTATTTATTCTCGCTCTGTTTGCAGTAGGGACAGGCGATATTTTTGGTACAATTTTAACAATACCAATACCGCTTATTTTTTTAATTGTACATGTGATTTATTTTTTTGTATAATGTCAATTGTGTGTAAAATTTGATCATTACACTTATATGCAAATTACATCTACATGACACATACTGGCCATTAATAAATTTATTACAAAAGCAAATATTACAACAAATAAATAAACATGTTTAAAATAATATTTTTTTTACAAAATAATACTGATTAAATAAAATATACATTATAACATAAATATTAATAAAATAAAATACTAACAACATAAATTATGCATATTTGCAATCATTTTCAACTTCATACATATTTTTCCTATTTAGCAATATTCAGATAGACATTTAAATTTCAATGTCTTTTTATTTTTAATTGCTGATACAGTTTTTCTAATCTTTAAGCTTCAGATTGGTGTTAAGGAAAAGCAACATGTTAACATTTTTGGGTTTAAGCCGATTTGGCCTCTGACTAATTGTCTCTCCTGCCTTAGAAAACAGCCTCTCTGCTGGAACAGAGGTTGCGACAATTCCAAGGTATTTTTTTGCGAGCAGTGGAAATGTGCCTTCATATTTTTTCCAACATAGCAAAGGGTCCTCACTTCTTGGGATCACATTTTCTTCCATATATCTGCGCATCTGAATGTATGCATCTGTATTTGCTGTGCGATTCCCCTGGAAAGCCAATATACATGTGTCAAACTCCTGCCATAATCCTCCCTTGGATGTTGAACAGTCAGCATCCCTTTCAGTGTCTGCAGCAGATGACTCTTGTGACACTGTCGAGGCTGTTCCTGTAGAGGTGCTTGATACTGAGGGTTCACTGCTCGTTGCCTGTCTGCCCAGAGCTTGCATCTCACTGATGAGCCGCGATTTGATGGTTTCCACATTTCCAGTCTCACAAAATGGAATGTTTCTGAACCTAATGTCCAAAAAGGTGCTGGCTGCAAGAGTGTAGTTGTGCTCAATGTTTTCAAAGCGTCGTTTGCATTGTGTTGTAAGCTGTAAAGCTAGAGTATTACCATTCTGCCCAGCAGACATGCATTTTGGAGAAGCGAGACCAGATGTATGACTTTTGAAATGGTTACATACTTGTCACGGAACAGTGAACGAGAGACGAGGATACAAATGCAAAGGAGATTTATTAGTGACAAGCAGACAAGGTACAAACTCAAAGCTCAGGAACTCCAGGAACGAGAAACTCGGACAAACGAACCAGCACAAGACTTCTTCTTCTTCTTCTTCTTCTTCTTCTTCCTTGGGTTTTTAAGGCAGTTGGTATCCAATATGTTACATTACTGCCATCTACTGACTGTTATCATGTCACTTCTTATTTATATTCTTCTCTCCAGTCCAGTCCTCTTTAAAAAATCAAACAAATATTGCTTTCCTTGCTCACTCTTTCCACATCCTAATATACTTTTTACATTGTACTGTCCTATACCGATTTCTTGTAATCTATAGGGGAGAGGCGGGACGATTGAAACGCGGGACGGATGAAACACTGAGATTTTCTTGAAAACCACTCAGGTCATGTACGTCAAATTTCGTCAGCACGTACAGCACGCAATGCCTAACATACCCGCGAAAACATTTCTTCTTTACGTCGTGTCGTTTTGGAGTTAAAGCCGCAAAGCTGTTTTTGAATGCGGTGAGTGAATTCTTTCGTGCGGTACTTTTTTTTGACTGACAAGTTGGATTTATTGTTTCATGTGCCATTGTAATGATAATACGGCAGGTGTATTAGTACTGCAACACACCCTTAAGTGTGCAATATCAGAGTTTTTTAGTTTAAGAGCAAAAGAGGTTTAAATGACAGGATGCGCTGTCGGGACGGTTGAAACAGTGTTTCAACCGTCCCGCCCGCGCGTCCTGCCCGTTAAACCTGGTCATATAGGCTACTGTTCATAGATTCATATACTGTTTCTAGACTTGTGTTTCTTTTAAGGCAAATTAATTTTCAATTACGCAACACATGCTATCTCTGTAATAATCATCAATTGTCCAATCTTTAATATTCAATAAATGTAATTTATCGTCGTCTGGTTGACCTCGTTTTCTTCATAATAACAGGCTATTCAACTAGCAAACACTCAATATGACTCAAGGAAGAAATGTAAGAAAATTAATTCTAAACTGATTTGTCTGTCTTTGTCAAAATAGCCTGTTAGAAAGATTACAAAATGCGCATAGGCTTATCGCCTATATTGTTTATTGGGCGACAGAACAAAAATGGTTAATATGAACCTTTAAATGAAAATAAATTACAAAATATGTTTGTAACAATATGTACATAAGTTACTTGTCAGGTGTTGTTCACAAAAAAAAGCATTAGATGAATAGTTGCCATTTAAACTGTCATGTTTCATCCGTCCCACCCCTGTGTTTCAACCGTCCCGCACAGGCGGGACGATTGAAACAAAGCACAACTCCCGTTCAAAGTCATATTTTACTTAAATCATTCTATATTTGTACCGAATAACAGGTACAAATGAGTTGTTAATCACACAAAAATAAAAAATCTATCTGTAACCTTATCTTAGAAAACGACATTTATCTGAAAAGTGTTTCAACTGTTCCGGCTCTCCCCTACTTCAACTCTTGTCTTTCTTTTATAAATTTCCTGCATGACATAAAAATGTGACTAACTGTTTCCTCCTCTTGACATTCATCACATTGACCTGTGGGATGTTTTCCTAACATATGAAGAGTTCCATTTAACTTACAATGCCCAATCCTAAGTCTTGTTATTACCACTTGTTCTGTCCTTCTATTTGACATCTCTCTTAGACTACCTACTTTATTTTGAATCATGTATAACTGTCTTCCTTTACTTTCATGATCCCATTGCTGTTGCCATATTTCCTGTAACAGACTTTGCTTTGATAAATATTCTTATTAGTTTTTGAACACATTTTTTATATTTCTGTGAGTTTAAATGGGTTTAAGAAATGCATTATCTGTCTTACTAAGGAGGGACTTTTATTTTGACGGGTATTGTAGTCTACGGGGAAGGAAAGGGAGAGCACGCAGTTCAAGCTGATCAGAGTTGTTTTGCAGCTATAACGTTTCCAACTTTAAGCACCCCTCGAAAAGGCATAAGGTCTGTATATATTTGGTAACTGTTTGTTGTAATGACTGTTTTGTGTAACTCGCTGTATGTTAATGTTAATGATTGAGTTTTGAACTAGTCGGTAATTTGCGCTTCTTGTACTTTGTTTGTTTAGCTCTTACGGTGATTTTTGGAGTCTTACGGTGATTTATGGAGTGAAAAACGGACTCAATAAACTTCATTAACATCAGTAAAGTTTTGGCCATCATTCGGGCGGGGTCCGCTACAGTAAGAGCTTCACCTTCGCTGGTTTACATCCCCGCTGCACGTGCTTGTTCATGGGAGCAACGTGACGATCGTTAACGGATTGCAACACGATGAAATCAGCGTGATGGTCTAAAGAGCTGGAACGCCATAAAAGTGAGTTGACTATGGAAATTGATACTGACGATCCAGAATCTGAAAGCCTGCTGCAGATGGAATCAGAAGGTAAAAAGGAAAAGGATGGAAGAGCAGTTAAATGTAAAGATAAAAATACATCTGAACTTCAGTGTCATGTACAAGACAGTGCAGAACTCCCTCGACGTTCAGAACGTCCACATATTCCTACTGAGAGAATGCTTGCTTACCAGAAAGATGAGTGCTGTAAGAAAGAAAGAAGGTTAACGGCTTTGTATGACCAATGGAAATTAGATGCTCGTAAAGCAAGACATGACTTAAAATCAGACATCTCTGATAAGCAGCTTGCTGACATTGCTGACTCTCTTGATGATAAAAAGAACTGTATCATAAAAATCTTCAGTGAAATAAGGGAACATATCACGCCCGCTGCTGATTTAAGACGTAAAATTGATGCATGTGAAGCCGTGACCAATGACATTGTCAAAATTGTGCTGGAAAGGTTGACAACAGTAGATGGCGAGTTTGATGCAGAACAGGAAAAGGGCCGTCTACATGAACTTTTAGCTCATAGTTATGCTCGTTCCATATATGGTTCCAGTGCTTCGCAAACAGTCAGCAACCATTCTAGATCTTCTTGTACATCAAGCAAGCGAGCAGATGCGGCGGCAGAGCTGGCTGCAAAAGAGGCTGAATACAAGATAATGCAAAAGGAAAGACAACAAAAGGAAAAAATAAGAACTCTAGAAGAGCAGCTCAGACAAGAGCTAGAAACACAAAGGTTTGAATTAGAACAGCTGCAGATAGAAAAGGATTTAGAGGTTGCTCGGGCCAGAGTAAAATCATATGATGAAGGAATAAAGCAAGAGACAAAGAGTCAGTCTATACAGAATGAACATGAAAGTCGGAAAAACAAAATCTTCCCAACGACACAGCAGCAATACAATGTTGTCCAGCCAACATCTCTTAGTGAAGTGTCTCATCTTGCTCAAGCAGTTCAGGACAGCATAGCCATCAACAGGTTACCCATACCTGAGCCTTCAGTGTTCAATGGAGACCCAATTCAGTTTGTGGACTGGAAAGCTTCATTTATGTCACTTATAGATAGAAAAGGCATCTCTGCAGCTGATAAACTCTATTATTTGAAAAAGTATGTCAGTGGCTCAGCACACAAGTATCTTGAAGGCACCTTTTATCGTAATGATGAAGAAGCGTACAAAGATGCTTGGAACAAGCTTAACCAAAGATACGGGCAGCCATTTGTCATTCAAAGAGCATTCCGTGAAAAGCTGTCAAAGTGGCCAAGAATACCATCCAAAGATGCAGAAGGCCTGAGAACATTTTCAGACTTCTTAAATGCCTGCCTGCAAGCCATACCTCACGTTAAAGGCCTGGAAATATTAAACGACTGTGAAGAGAATCAAAAGCTGGTACAGAAACTTCCTGACTGGGCAGCCTCCAGGTGGAACCGCCAAGTCACAACATCACTTATGGACGGCAAGGAATTTCCAAGCTTTCAAGACTTTGTAAAATTCATGTCAACTGAAGCAGAAATAGTGTGTAATCCTATCACTTCTCTACATGCTCTTCATTCACGTGAGTCACCTCATGAGAGAAGAATCTCAAATGAAACCAAAAGAAACAAGGCAATTGTCTTCAAAACACAAACAACAGTAAACAGTGATAAACAGACAATGGCTAAAGGACAGTTAAAAACACCATGCATGTTGTGTCAAGATGATAGCCATCAACTCTGTAAGTGCCCAGAATTCATGGTAAAGTCTCTGAAAGACAGAAGGTCCTATGTCAAAGACAACAAACTCTGTTTTGGGTGTATGAAACCAGGTCACTGTGCTAAGGATTGTCGGCGTCGCCACACATGTGATGTATGCAAACTGCAACATCCCTCATGTCTTCATGATTACAACTATGAGAATAACAGAAACAGAAAGCAACCAACGGTAAGCAATGAGCGTGCACATGAGAGTGAGATTACAGATGCCATGTCGCTTAATATCACAAGAGAAGGTCGTTCAGTCATTACATCCATGATTGTACCTGTATGGGTGTCGTCCATCAAAAATCCATCCAATGAACAGCTTGTCTATGCTTTGTTAGACACTCAGTGACACCACTTTCATTGACGAAGAAGTGAGTAATGCACTGCAAGTGGATACTCAGCCAATAAAACTCAAACTTACCACCATGATGGGAGACAATATGGTAATTAAAAGTAAAAGAGTGTCTGATCTTCGTGTGAGAGGGTACAATTCATCAGTACATATCAATCTGCCTCCAGTATACACCAAGGAGTGTATTCCTGTCAATCGTGATCACATACCAACGCAGGAAACGGCAAAGAACTGGAGTCACTTGAAGGTAATCACAGACGAAATGTCACCTCTTCTCAGCTGTGATGTAGGTTTACTTATTGGCTACAACTGCCACAGAGTGTTAGCTCCCAGGCAAGTCATACTAGGTAAAGATGATGAACCTTATGCTATTCTAACTGACTTAGGATGGAGTGTTGTGGGCTGCTCCACACCAGGTATCAACGGATCAACATCAGTCAGTCTTTGTCACAGAATAGCCACAAAGGAGATTCCAGCTTTGACACCTATGGATGCCATCCGTGTACTCGAGTCGGACTTTAAGGATGTCACAGCAGATGAAAAGACAATTTCTCAGGATGATATTGTGTTCCTAGACAAACTCAAAGAAGGTATAAAGAAAAATGCTCAAGGACATTATGAAATGCCTCTTCCGTTCAAACAACGACCATACTTACCTGATAACAGAGAGCTTGCCAAGGTCAGACTCAATCATTTGAACAAGAAATTCTGTAGAAACGAGAAATATAAGACAGACTACATTACTTACATGAATGACATCATTGAAAGAGGTGATGTAGAAACAGTGAATGATGATGGAACTGATGGTGAAAAGTGGTACATACCTCATCATGGCATCTACCATCCAAAAAAGCCAGACAAGCTACGTGTAGTTTTTGATTGTTCCGCAAAATTCAAAGGCACAAGTCTCAATGAACATTTGTTACCAGGACCAGACATGATAAACAATCTCACCGGAGTCCTTGTTAGGTTCAGAAGGCATCCTATAGCTATAATATGTGACATCGAAAAAATGTTTCACCAGTTTCATGTCCAGGAAAATGACCGAGATTACCTGCGCTTCTTATGGTGGAAAAACGGAGACACAAATTCAATGCTTCAAGATTACCGGATGAAAGTCCATCTTTTCGGTGCGGTTTCTTCGCCTGGCTGCGCAAACTATGGACTAAGATATCTAGCCAGTGAGCATAGTCAATCACACTCATTAGCCGCTCAGTTCATCTTAAGAGACTTCTATGTTGATGATGGAGTCACAAGTGTAGAGACGGTGGAAAAGGCCATTCAGCTGGCAAAGGAAGCACGGGAGTTGTGCACAAAGGGAGGTCTTCGACTTCACAAGTTTGTGTCAAATGACAACACTGTTCTGCAGAGCATACCAGCATCAGAACGTGCTGTAAACTTTGAAACAAAGGATCTTACCTTCAATGACATGCCACTTGAAAGAGCGCTGGGAATTCATTGGAACATACAGAGTGATAGCTTCCAATTCCATATCCCACTAAAAGGTCAACCTACAACACGTCGTGGCATATTGTCAACGGTTGCCTCTATATATGATCCTTTGGGCTTTGTAGCTCCCTATGTTCTCAATGGTAAGAGGATCCTACAAGAAATGTGTCGCCAGGGTACAGGCTGGGATGATCCACTTTCCCTTGCTCTTAGCCCATGGTGGGAGAAATGGCAGAATGACTTTGTCAATCTGGAAAAGGTAGACATACCACGATGCTATGTGCCTGCTGGTTTCGGTAAAATTGTAAAAACGGAAATACATCATTTCTCTGATGCAAGTACCTTAGGTTATGGTCAGTGTTCTTATCTGAGAGTAATCAATGAGCAGGATGAAGTTCATTGCACTTTCCTCATTGGCAAAGCCCGGGTTACTCCTGTTAAGATTACTACAATTCCAAGGTTAGAGTTGACGGCAGCAGTGGTATCAGTCAAAATGAGCAATATGCTCAGAGAAGAGCTTGACCTCACCAATGTCAATGAATTCTTTTGGACTGACTCAAAGGTGGTCTTGGGTTACATCAATAACGACGCCCGTCGTTTTCATACGTTTGTATCCAACAGAGTCCAAAAAATACGCCAAAGCACAGCACCCAAACAATGGCTGTACGTCCCAACGGATGATAACCCAGCAGACAATGCTTCTAGAGGAAGAACAATAAATGAATTACTCTCGTCCAACTGGTTCTCGGGTCCTTCATTCCTGTGGAAGAAAGAAATAGAGACCTCAAATGTTGTACCGGAGCTTCCAGTAGGAGATCCAGAAGTTAAAAAGATTCAGACATTTCAAACAGAAACCACAGAAAGTAAAGATCTTGTAGACCATTTGTCTAAGTTCTCATCTTGGTCTAATGCTGTCAAAGCCATTGCACGCCTTGTGAGACGGATTAGGAAGGATAAAACTAATTCGCCAGCTTCGGTAGGTGAACAGGAACATGCAAAGGACTTGATTTTAAAAGGAGTTCAAAAACAAGTATATCAGAAAGAAATGGATGTCCTGAGTCAAGGAAAACAACTTCCAGGTTATAATAAACTTCATCACCTGGACTCCTTCATAGATACAGATGGTATGATCAAGGTGGGAGGAAGACTTAGCCACTCATCATGCACTCACTCGTTCAAGCACCCACTGATCCTTCCTAAAGATCATCATGTTACAAAGTTGATTATTGCACACTATCATGAAAGTGTAAAGCATCAAGGAAAGGGATTCACAATTAATGCAATCAGATCTTCCGGCTATTGGATACCTGGAATAAACAGAGCAGTCACATCTTACATTCACAATTGTGTACCTTGTAGAAGGTTGAGAAAACCTGTGGAAGGCCAGCGGATGAGTGATCTTCCCACAGAACGTGTAGAGCCTTCCCCACCATTTGTGTATTGTGGTATGGATTGCTTTGGTCCATTCATGACTAAAGAAGGAAGAAAACAGCACAAAAGGTATGGTCTGCTTCTAACTTGCTTTTGTTCAAGAGCCATTCATATAGAAATGTTAGAAGAAATGTCCACAGATGCTTTCATCAACAGTTTACGATGCTTTATTGCAATTCGAGGCACAGTACGACAGATCAGATGTGACCAAGGTACCAATTTCGTTGGCGCAAAAAACGAACTGTACTCGGCATTACAGCAACTTGACCCAGAAAGGCTCACTGCTTTCCTTGCAGATAAACAGTGTGATTTTGTAATGAATCCCCCTCATTCCAGTCATGCAGGTGGTGTATGGGAGCGTCAAATCAAAACTGTACGGAGTGTTCTTAATGCTACAGTTTCCCTCTCATCAGGCAGGCTCAACGATGCTTCACTGCGCACTTTATTTTATGAAGCCATGGCAATAGTCAACAGTCGCCCACTTACAGTGGATAACCTGAATGACCCCAAGAGCTTAGAACCGCTCACACCTAACCATCTGATTACCATGAAAGCCACCACAGTCCTACCACCACCAGGAAAGTTCATAAGAGAAGACATCTACGGGAGAAAGAGATGGAGACGGGTGCAGTACCTTACTGAACAGTTTTGGAGTAGATGGAAAAAAGAGTATCTCCACAACATTACGGCTAGACAATGCTGGCATGCTCCAAAAAGGAATTTTCAAATTGGTGATGTGGTCATGGATACAGATGAGAACCTTCCAAGAAATGAGTGGAGACTAGGACGGGTCGTAGACACTGTAACTAGCCAAGATGGACTAGTAAGGAAGGTCACAATAGCACTTGGTGACAAAAAACTAAACAAGAAAGGAGAACGGTTAAACAAGGTCTCAATTGTAGAGAGACCAGCTCAGAAGTTGGTCTTATTATTGGAAGCGGAGTGAACAAATCTTCAAAAGGACTTTGCTTTACACACATACACACACAATGGTTATTATAAGTTAAAATTACTTATGTTTGAAAATTATGCATGTTGAAATAACATTTATAATTTGGTGGGAGTGTAACAGACTTTGCTTTGATAAATATTCTTATTAGTTTTTGAACACATTTTTTATATTTCTGTGAGTTTAAATGGGTTTAAGAAATGCATTATCTGTCTTACTAAGGAGGGACTTTTATTTTGACGGGTATTGTAGTCTACGGGGAAGGAAAGGGAGAGCACGCAGTTCAAGCTGATCAGAGTTGTTTTGCAGCTATAACGTTTCCAACTTTAAGCACCCCTCGAAAAGGCATAAGGTCTGTATATATTTGGTAACTGTTTGTTGTAATGACTGTTTTGTGTAACTCGCTGTATGTTAATGTTAATGATTGAGTTTTGAACTAGTCGGTAATTTGCGCTTCTTGTACTTTGTTTGTTTAGCTCTTACGGTGATTTTTGGAGTCTTACGGTGATTTATGGAGTGAAAAACGGACTCAATAAACTTCATTAACATCAGTAAAGTTTTGGCCATCATTCGGGCGGGGTCCGCTACATTTCCATTATCTTTTTCCAAACTAGACTCTTCCCTTCTGATTTTGACAATTTAATTTCAATGTCAACATGCTCTTTTTTTGTTGCCTTTTTTGCCAATTTATCAACTGTTTCATTTCCCTGTATGCCCACATGTGCTGGTATCCACATATATGTAATATTTTTCCCTTGTCTACATAACCTTGAATTTAAAAACAAAATTTCATATAATAGTTCTTGATGACTACTAGCTTTTCCAGTCTTCATACTCATAAGAGCTGATACTGAGTCACTGCATACTAGAACATTAATATCCCTGCATTGTTCAGTCCATTCTAACGCAATAAGTATAGCACATAGTTCAACTACATAAACATTTATGCTGTCAGATGTTCTTTTACTAATTCCTATCTCATATTTAGGGATGTATACCGCAGACCCTGTCACATCTGTTTGTAAGTCCTTTGACCCATCTGTATAAATCTCAGTATTGTCTTTATACTTATTCTTATATTTATAATATTCATTGACTATATCTATATTTCTGTTACAATCTTTAATTACTAAAAGCTCTAGATCAACCTTCGGAATTTCCAATGTCCAAATTGGCTTAACAGGCCATATCACAGTATTAGCAAATCTTTTATTATACACTTCCATTTCTTTTGCAATTAAATCAGCTGTCCAGCCAAAACTTTCTTTCTTTCTTCTCTCCTTTTCCCAACACTTCTGTAATACCTTTTTTGTTGGATGACTTTCCTCATGCCCTCGAAGATTTATCCAATAGTTTGCACTTAGTTGTTTCCGTCGAAGCCACAATGGCATTTCACCTCCCTCCACCTGAAGTGCACATACTGGAGAAGTTTTAATTGCTCCTAAACATATTCTTAAGGCACACGCTTGCACAATATCCAATTCAGCTAACGTTGTCTTTGCTGCTGACCCATACGCAACACTCCCATAATCTAATTTAGATCTTATTAACGCAATGTATATATATTTTAAAGCTGAAACACTTGCACCCCACTCCAACCCTGCAAGACATCTCATCACATTTAGCACTTTCTTACATTTATTAACTATATACTTGATATGTTCTTTCCATGTTAGTTTTGTGTCAAAGTATAATCCCAAGAAACGAAAACATTCTACTTTCTCTAATATACTTCCATACATTTTCAACTTAATCTCCTTATTCTTCTTTTTATTTGTAAAAACCATTACTTTTGATTTTTCCACTGAAAACTTAAATCCCCATTTTATTCCCCAATTTTCAACTTGATCAATTCCTTCCTGCATCTTCTTTAAAATATACTCAACATTTCTACCTTTCTTCCATATAGCACCATCATCTGCGAATAAAGACCTCCCTATATCCCCTGGAAGATTTATATAAATATCATTAATCATAATGGAGAATAACGTTGGACTAACCACACTTCCCTGTGGTGTTCCATTTTCTACATTATATTGCTTTGATAAATCTACCCCAATTTTCACCTGAATATTCCTTCTATTTAAGAAATCCATAATCCAATTAAACATTTTCCCTCCAACTCCCATTAAATGTAATTTGATTAAAAGACCCTCTTTCCACATCATATCGTATGCTTTCTCCACATCAAAGAATACTGCTACTACAATTTCTTTATTCACTTGTGCTTTCCTTATTTCCTCCTCCAAAATTATCACAGGATCCATTGTATTTCTTCCTTTTCTAAAACCACTTTGACATCTAGCCATTTTATTTCTACTTTCTAAAAGGTATATTAGTCTTTCATTTTATCATGCGTTCCATTATCTTACATATATGTGATGTTAATGCAATTGATCTGTAACTACCAGGATTACTTGGATCCTTTCCAGGCTTCCTTATTGGAATAATTATTGCCTCCTTCCAGCTTTGTGGAAGTCTCCCTTCCTCCAACACCTTCTTGTTGTATAAATTTAATAATTTCCCCAAACTCTCTATACTTAGATGTTTTAACATACTGTAACACACTTCATCTTTTCCTGGAGCCGTTTTCCCTGACCTATCCAGCGCTCTCTGCAACTCTCCCATGCTAAAAGGAGCATCTTGTTCCTCATCCCCATTATCTTTCCTGCATATCACATCCTTATACTGTGCTTTTGTTCTTTCTGTTGCTATTCTTCCTTCCTCTGACAAGTTATTAGAACTGTTTACACTAACAAAACGTCTTGCCATCATCTCTACCTTTTCCTTATTTGATATCGCATTTTCATTTCCTTCAGTCAGAACTGGATAATTCCATTCTCTTTTATCCCCCCCCATCTTTTTAATCATTCCCCATATTTCACCTATTTGAGTTGTACTTCCTATTGTGTCACAATAAGATTTGTTCTTTTTGTCTGTCTGATTATCCTCCTTACCATTGCCTGCGCTTGTTTATATTGAATCAAATGACCATAATTATGTGTTCTTTTAACTAATCTAAAAGCTTTGTTTCTATTTTTCACTGCTTCTTTACATTTTCCATCCCACCATGGCACTGCTTTCTTTTTATATCTTCCTTTACTCTTGGGAATGGATTCTGCTGCTGCTGATATTATACCTTGCTTAATTTGGTTATCTAATATTTCAACACTAACTTCATCTTTAATTTGCCTAAACAATCTATTACTTTCCTCCTGAAATTTTCCCCAATCAGCTTTCTCAAAAATCCATTTTCCACTTGCTTCCCCAATACTCCATACCACCCCTATATTTATTTTACACCACACCGGATAATGATCACTGCCTATTGTGCCATCCTTATGCACTGTCCAATCACATCTTGCTGCAATTTTATTTGAAACTAATGTGAGATCTAATACTGATTCTTTTCCAGTGTTAACATCAATTCTTGTACCTACACCATTATTTAAGCACACTAAATTCTTCTCATCTATCATTTCTTCTATTACTTGACCATTGTAATCACTTTTTTCACTCCCCCACAAAGTATTATGCCCATTAAAATCCCCACACCATATAATATTATTACAATTTTGTCCCTCTATCTTTTCTAGCTTAATTTTCTCTAGTCTTTTACAAGGATTATAATAATTACAAATCACCAACTCTCTCTTTCCTGCCCAAATTTCCACTACTACATACTCTTGTTCATTTCCCACTCCTAAGATTTTATACGGTATTCCTTGTTTTATAAATGTAACACACCCTCCTCCTCCCCCCTTCCTTCTATCATACCTTAGCGCCACATAATCATATAAAACAAAATCCAATTGAGGTCTTAACCAAGTTTCTTGAATGCACACTATCTCTGGTTTTTCTACCCTACTACCAACAAATTGCTTAAACTCCTGCCCATTAGCTAATAGACTTCTCGCATTCCATTGTAAAATCAGCATTAGGATTAAAAACCTAATCATGTTGTCTCCTGACTTGCTTGCATCCTGAGTTCATCATTTATTTCCTCCCACTTCAGCCCTATCATGTCCAAATGGTGTTCTGCCGCTTTCACAATTACTTTAATTCTTTCTGTTTTTGACTTAATCTCATGTGTTGCATTAATTACTTCTGCAATGAATGTAACCAGTTTCTTTTTTTCTATCCATGCTTTCCTCATCCCTTGCTGATCATCCATTTCCTCTTGTCCTTTATTCACTCTTCCCTCTATATTCTGATTCATCTGTCCCTTCATCTTAACTGCTTCAGCATATGACACCTTCTCTTTTAGTCTTATCTTCTGTACCTCCACCTCTTTTTTATGTTCTTCACATCCCCAGTATGCTGCACTATGACTTCCTCCGCAGTTACAACATTTAGGTTTTGTTCCCTCATCACACATCCCATAATCATGTTCACCTCCACATCTAGCACACCTTCTTTTTACTTTACACATTTTAGCAGTATGCCCAAACTCCTGACAGTTGTAGCATCTCATTGGTTTCTGTACATATTCTCTCACATTATATCTTACATATCCAAAATATACCTCTTTTGGCAACTCTTTCTCCTCAAATTCAATCAATATTGACTCAGTGTCCTTTTTCTCTATTACTTTGGTCAATCTTTTGACACTTTTCACTGTGAATTTACTCACTCTCATGTTTTCCAGTATTTCTTTATTATTGACATTAATGGGAATCCCATAAATCACTCCTTTACATCCGTTATCTCTCTTTTCTCCAACTTTTACAACCCTCTGAACCTTAACTTTCCCAATATATGTCATCCTTTTAGCTTTGTCCAACTGGGTCTCATTTTCACATCCAATTAGCAGATTCCCATCTCCTAAAATCCTTGCATATTTCACTTCCCCAATTTGACTCTTGATGATTTTTGTTAATTTAATCGGATCAGTTTTCTTAACTCCGCCTTCTTCTTCAAATCTGACAACTACATTCAATATTCCTTCCTTTACTGTCTTTCCCCCTTTTCCACTTCCATCACTTTCTAAATCTCCAATGCTAGATGCATGATTTTTTTTCTTTCTTTTCCGACTCTCTCCCTTCTTTCCCTTACCAGCACTTTCCCATTCATTTAGCCTCCTCTCATCTTCCTCACTACAAGCCATGTTATTACTCTCACTATCAGAGTCATTCCCTGCCATCTCCTACAGATTGCGAGGAACTCCGTGAGACGACCGTTCCGGACCTATACAGGCCGTCGGTCGATAATCCCACTGCAAATTCCTCACACAACCCTTTTTCTTTTCATTCTTTATATTTATTTAAACTGTATTTATATTACCTTTACTTCTCAGTCCTAGTCTTTCCTCCTAGTAACTTGTCGCTATGTTTGCCTTCGTGTCAGTCAAAATCTCGACCCCCCAGCACAAGACTACAAACACCAGGAGGCTAAATAGGTGAACAAACAAAGGAGGGTAACGAGAAAGACAGGTGGGACAAATTAACCAATAATCAGATAACAAGATGGGAGGGGCTAGACAATAGACACGAGCACATGGCCCAAAATAACAAAACACCCATGTGCAGCACAAGACAGGACAGGCATGTGACAATACTGCTCTGCTGAAACGTCCTTAGTGGCCTCTTCAAAGGGCCTGAGAGCTTCAGTGGCTTGGCTGAGATGGGACTATTCTTCATCATTCAAGCACAAGGTGTTTCTCCCAAGAAGACAAAGTGCTGCTATAACCGCTTGTCTTTGCTTTGACAGTCTCTCCAGCATGTAGAACACCGAACTCCACCGGGTCTCTACTGCTTGGATTAGTCTGTGCTCTGGCAGTTGCAATTGTACTTGCACTTCTTTTAGCTTGTCAGATGCTTTGGTGCTATGGTGGAGGAACTGAACAATAGCACCACACTTCTCTAGAATGGACTCCAAACTCGTATCGGCCTTAATGGAGTCTTTCACGATTAAGTTAAGGGTGTGTGAAAAACAGGGAATGTGTTTCCAGTGGGTTTTCCGCACAGCTGAGACCATATTAGCGCCGTTGTCAGTAATAACAGCAGACCTTACTGGTAATGCCCCAGTCATCAGATATTTTTGTGAGGAGCTCAGATATATGTTGTCCTGTGTGCTGTACAGCTACACTGTAAAAAATTTACCATAAAATTTACAGTAACTTACTGGCAACAATTAGCCAGTAAGTTACTGTGAATACTTTTTACAGTAAGGGTACTGTACTTCCATTTACAGTATTTTATGTATACACTGTGAAATCAAAAACAATTAAATACTGTGATTTTAGTTGTTTTTACAGTAACTTACTGGCTAATTGTTGCCAGTAAGTTACTGTGAATACGTTTTACAGTAAGGGTACTGTACTTCCATTTACAGTATTTTGTGTATTCACTGTAAAATAAAAAACAATTAAACACTGTGATTTTAGTTGTATTTACAGTATTGATTGTTTTACTGTCGAAGAAAAAAATAAATGCGTCTGTATGCGGTCAGGAGATAACAGTTAATCACTGTAAATTCAGTTTCTCACTGTACAATTTAAATACTGTATCACTGATTTAATATTAGCCATCATTAAAAGAATCACCCATATTCTATATTGCAATCAACTGCAGACAATAAGAAAATTGTTAATAGTTTGGTGACATTTGGTGAACAGGAATGACAAAACAGGTACAACATAAAGGGATAATGGACATTGGACAACATGCCATTATACCATCCAAAGTTAACACACATTCTATGTTTGTAATGCAGCCACAACGCCCAGCGGAGTGTGTTAACTTTGGATAGTCAAATGGCGTGAAGTCAATGCGATGTTTTGGCTGTCGTGGACGCTCTATATGGCTCTGCACGCCAGTTGAAAGGGTTGTTGGGACAGCGTCATTAAAAATGAATTTCATCCACTGGTCCCTGATAGTTTCGTCCGATTTTGGGAGATAAAACACATTTACATGTTTTTTATGGCAATCAACCACAGAGCAAGTCCGGTGTGCACTCGGTTTCTCCATCTTTCTCGACTGAACTGAATATGAGGGGGAGAGGGGAAGGGGGGCTTCCTGCTGCGGTGTCCATATATGGTATATACTACCTCATGACGTCAAGAGGGAGCTGAAATCAAAATCTCGTATTTGAGTGGGCGTGCACGCGCGCTGGTTTATTTACCCTGAGGTAAACAAACGCTTCACTTTTAAATATCGGCTTCCCGGCCAGTGTATAATCGTTAGTCGATCATAACATACATTGATTCTCGTGGAAAAGTGAAAATTGCAGGTTATGACTCCTTTAATAAATAATGGATACATACAAGCAGATGACAAATACGTTATAATAACCGTAACTAAACTACTAAACTATACCTGTTTCATCTCTATACAGCACTCTGACTCTGTAGGCATTATTGTTCGACTCGAAATGAACACCGTTACTGAGAGTTTCTGATATTATCATCATTCCGGGAGATGAAATTGTCCTGAGAGACTGTGCGTGAGCTCATGAAGCTCCGCCCCCTGGGTTGTCCAGCAGCAGCTCATTTGCATTTAAAGGGCACACACTAAAACAGAGCGTTTTTCTGAGCCCCAAAAAATGACAATTTAAACATGCTGTAAAAAATGATCTGTTGGGTATTTTGAGCTGAAACTTCACATACACACTCTGGGGACATCAGAGACTTATTTTACATCTTGTGAAAAGGGGCATAATACGGGACCTTTAATATTAAAAGATAAGCTAATATGCACTGTATTTGTAAATGTCAGTAATTTATCTTTTTTGACTAATTCTTTTTATAAAAATGATTTAAAGGCTTAAATATGTGGTTTATCTTTTTATAAAACATTCTTAGTTAAAAATGAGTTAAAGGCTAATTTAATCTTTAATTTAATATTCATCAATCCTACCTTGTAACTGTTACCTTCATGTTACTGTTATTTTTGGCCAGAGATTTATTGGCTGAATTTTGGAGAATTTTGAATGTGCTTTGCTGAATATATTAACAGTTTAAATAAAATAGCTGAATTGTGAGTTTGTGAATTTCTAAAGGTCAATACTGCTTAGAAGTGAAAAGAAAACAAGCAAATCCTAAAAATCCCAAAAAAAAAACGGAATAAAAAAATAAAATAAAACGGAATTTGAGAAAAAATAAAACGGATAGGCCCTAAAAATGGTGGCCGTCAGGTCCTTATAGGTGGGTCAATATAGGGTTAAACCAACAAAATTTATACAAAATGTTTTTGTTTTTTTTATGGATTCTAGTACAGTTCAAATATACTAACTATAAAAAAAATACTAAAAAACAGACTAAACATCTATTTAAATCTGACCTTGGGAAAAGGTTATTTCCAAAATGGTTGCCATGGCTTTATCTCAATTACTAATCGGCCTAGATGGATGATTTGAGGTCAACTGATGGTCAGAACAAACAAGAAAATTATTTTACTTGTGAACATTGAAATATTTTTGATGATGTGCTTTTTTCAGCCGCATTGCAGGTGTATTTTAAAATCAATGTGTTTAAAAAAAAAAGAGCAAATGCAATGCATGACTATGTGATCTGCATGGGGGAATATGGGAAATATCTTAAATGCTGTTTTCAATTGCTATGCGACCACTGTCCTTCTATACTGTATTGCACTGTTCTTACATACTTGGGCCTATAAACAAGTGATTGGGCTCTTTGGAAAGCTGTGGGTCTGTAGTTTTGCGTGGAATAACTTTACTAGTACAGATACAGCATAGCAGAGGCATGAATAGTTTTTATTTTTCCCGGATATACTATCTTTTTTTCCCTTTTTTTTTTTTTTTGTCTTTATATGCTGCCATTAGCAAACAGCAAACTGCACACCCAGGAAGGCATTTATTGCTGCGGGGGATTTCAATCTGTACTCCTCAAGTTTTATCAACATGTCACCTGCCTGACCAAAGGGGACAGAATCTTGGACAAGGTATACACTAACATCCACATATAATAAGCTGAAATCAGAGAATTGTTACTATTTTTTTTTTATTTACAAAATTATGATTGAATGATTGCTGATTTATTTAGTTATTAATTGTAGCGGATCAACTAATATATGTTAATTAAAACAAATAATCTCACCTCCTTTCAAGAAATGAATAATTTTTCTGCACTGAATGGCTGTGAGCAGATGTTTGATGTCATCTTCTTGAATAAACTGCAGATCATCTGGTCCTTCAACACCTACTTTCACCAACTCATTGACTAAAGTTTCAAGCTTTGCTTCATCTAGCTGTGGTAGCACGGCCTGTATTGCCTTCTCAATGGAGTCCATCACTCATTTGTCTGAAACACAGAATGATGCAGAGCAACAAGATTAAGACCAAATTGATTATATACAGAAAGAGGGTAATAATCTGCGAGCTTCTCTACAGTCAAACACTGATACTGTGCTTCTGAGTTGCTTTGTAAGCAATAAACACCAAGATCCACAACAGGCACAGACTGATACTGCTGGACAACAAAATGCACGTTTGCCTCATTTACCAGTATCAACAGTATTTTCCCAAGTAGATACCCTATGTCATTTTGGTCCACTACAACAGTCATGCCTCTTTTGTACAGAGTGCCTTTGAAAGTGACAGAGGGTGTTTCAATAGTGTGTTCTGGGTGGAGACCCTTGAGACTGACAGCTCTCTGAATGCCAATCTGGTACAGTTGGTCATCAAATTTACTTGGCTGGCCCATTTGCAGAGTTGGAGGAAATAAGTTACCAGCATGTAAATATGCTTGTAGCAACTGGTGTCTTTCTGCTAAGGTACTGCAGAGGTTTTTAAAGTTATGCAGTTTCCTTGCACACTGCTTAAAATATGAGTGCTTGCTTTCAAAGCGCAATGTCCACAACCTAATGAGGGGACCAAACTGAAGAATGAGTTCTGGGTAATGGACAAGATAGTGGTGTTTGGGTTTAAGTGTCTTTTCTGGGAATGTGGCAGTTCTTAGTTGGATGTATTCCTCAATGAGAATCTTAAGGTATGCTACTTGGTTGGTATGGATCTTGGGTGCACATATCAAATCCACAATTTCTCTGAGCTTTAAACACAACTGCCACACCTCATCATCAAGTGGATTTTTGATTCTGTCTCCTACGATTCTGACGTAAGAGGCACCAGTTTTGAGCAGCATGTCCACCCAGCTTCTCCGCATTAGTTTTAACCTCACATGGCTTGTTATTTGCATCACTGCCTAGGTATGTGAACTGTGATATAGTCCGATTCAGTTGACCATAGGTGAAGTGTTTGCCCACTGTCACTAAGTGCTTAATGTACATAGCAAGATCAAATAAAACAACCCCTTCAAACAGGTCATGACCCAGGCATGGAGGGAGCCCTGGCTGGCAAACATGAAAATATTTCAACTGATTGAAAATTGAGTCAAACTTTACTCCACTGTTCATTTTCTGGTCTACCAGGTCTGCCACACTGTTTCTGTAACTCTCTATGGTTCTTTTAGGACCAGATTTGCAGGGATCTGTTTGAAAAGACACTCTGTCGATGACACAGTACCGGCAAAAATGTGTGCTTTTACTGAAGTTTTCAGTAAACCCGCCAATACTGTGTGACCCCAGATTATCTCCAGTAATGGCAATCACAGAGCCTTTTATTTTCTCCCCAGCACCATTTTCAATTCCATTTTCCTCCATTTCTTTTAAGTCACTGACTAAAGTGGAGAACACTTTTTCTTGTCCAAAAAATTGGAAATCCTCCTCTCTGCACAACATAACTAGTTGCATTGGATCAATGGAAGACCTGTTGTGTGGTGCAATCTCTGCAAGTGTCATGTACATGGCCAGTATTTTGTGTTTTTTTCTGCCTGAGCCGAGTGGGTTCGCAACTTCAAAAGAATCCTGATACAAGATGAGAGACAATGAAGATGGTGAATCTCATAAAAGTATATTCTCTTTAAAGTTTCTACCATCTCTCACATCTTCCAGAACATCAGGATTTGTTTCTGTGTCAACTTTAGCTTGGGCATACTGCTCTTTAACAGAGTTCTGAGAGAGGAGTGATTTTATTGTATCTTTGATGGGCACATACTGGTAGAACCTCTCTTTGCCTTTAGCATCAATGCCCAAATAAGTCTTGACTGGCTCAACATAGCTAAATCTGCTCTTAAAGAAGGTTTTACGGGTTTGATCTGTTCTAAACACTCCTTCGTTGCACATTTTCAGAAGGTTATCTTTTGAGAGATTATCAAGGAGCCTCTTAATATCACTTTCAGGCACATTCAGATTTGTTAACTCTTCATGCATCCTAGACAATAGATGAGTCAAACCAGTGTTGTGAACCTCTTGCATTTCTTCTATTAAGGTCTGAATTGTACTGGCTGGTAACAGCATTTTAGCCTGCATTCGGAGATAAAACATGGCCAGATTGTTCATAAAATCATCTGTGTCCACTTCATCATTTGTGTTGTCATCATCATCGTCAAAGGTTGTCTCAAAAGTGTGATCTAGTTCACTGTCTGATGACATGGAGGCACAGGTGATGTTAGTACAAGCACTGGTAGAACTTTGGCTAATACGTGGAGAACTAGATATATTCTTGTGTTTCCGATTCAAGTGCGAGGCAAAGGTTGAACGGACACGGAAATGTTTTATACAATTAATATAAGGGCATGACACTTTTGTGCCATCTTTAATATGCCAATGAAGATGTTCATGTAAGCTTGGAAAATTTGCTGACACAAAGTTACAACCTTCAACAGAGCAAGCCAAATCAACTCCATCAATTTTCCTTTTAAGTCCTGGTTTAGCTGTCTTCTTGTGAAAGCGGTACATGTGGCTTTGAGCGGCACCACGCGTCACAAAAGTGGCAAAGCATTTTGCTACGCCACACGGAAATCTAAAGTTAGCTAGATTTCTGTGTATGCTCAAATGACGAACAAATGCAGTAATTGAAGCTGTGGTGAAATTACAGTGCTTGCACGAGTAATTCATTTTTATGACAAGTGGCTTTTGTAAAAACAATGGGTTGTACATTAATATTAATATTAGCTCAAATGATCTATAGGGAATTTTAATAATTAATCATGAATATGATTAATATTTTGTATGTTACAGTTTCATTAATTTATCGCAGCTGAACTAGATTGATATATGAACGATTACCATAATGGGTTATGGTTCGTCATTAATACATCAATTGTTCTTATTTCAGCTCGAAGTTATGGGATAACTTTAATGGAATTAATTTAGTTATCAAACAATCTGTTTGTCCAGCGAACAGATTGTACGTAAGATTAACTTAACTCTCAAGGAAAATTATCCTTCTTACAAACACGAGAAAGAGTATCTTTTCCAGGCCTTGAAAAGACACTCTCGGTGTCTGTAGACTAAAATTAGGTTACTTAAATCGTAGCCTACCAAGATAAAGCATATAGCTAAGATCGAACATTTCAGGGACTAAGTAACATGGGCAATTAAATCAGAGTCAGTCAAGGGCATATGGAATTTAATAATTGGACTAATACTACATCGAACTAAGGAATACAAGTTCTACAGTTTACATGAGTAAATATGTATGTACAGGACACGTAAACAAAATACAAGACTAAACGGATAACAGATGAGAGAGGGAGAGGAAGGGAGAAAGTGAAACTAAAGTTTCAGGACGAGAGAGATCACCGAGATGATCTCAGCATGGCAAAAATCACAGACAGTAACCCGTAAGAGACAACAAAGAAATCACATTGTAAGTTCAATTCAATAATCGATACTTGCATGGCACATGGTTCTCTTTGTATTTGCTGAAGAAGAGCTCCTTTAAGAGCGGGGCGTGTTTCCTCGTGTCTTCGGGGCGCGCAGTTTAAAGGTTCACTTTGAGTTGAAGTTGTCAGAAACATGATTCAGAGTTCGGTTCCCTTTGTGGAGGGAGTAACGAATATGAAAATAAAACTTAGTAAAGAAAATAAAAAGGAGATGAGGACTTCCTAGGTCCCATGGAGCCAGGAATTTCCTCAGACGCAGTGCTCGTGCACGTCCTCAATGAAGAGGAGCGCGCGCCGCGGGATTTTCAACAGAGTCTTTTCCTTTGAGTTGAAGTTGTCGGCTGAAGTTCGAAGACGAAACAAAACTAAAAGACTTAAAGAAAATAAAATATAAAGCCCCCTAAACGGGAGCCATTGATGGTCTCCCTGATGAGGAGGGTTCGAACAAGCAGGAACAAACAAGACGAAAGAAAATACCGAACTCAACTGAACGGAAAGCGGACTGTTCCGCTTTTCTAGGGTAGCGAAAAATTCCTCCTCCCTGGCGCTTGGGCCAATTGGAACGCGAAATTCCAGGCGGGAGAAATTTCCTTTGTCTCACTTAGGAGTTCGATTTGCATGTTTTATGACAGTCTTAGGATCATGCCATTTCTACTTTAAACAATTATAACTGCAGTAAAATGCGTTTTATCATAATTTGGTACCCATATCTTTCCTACGGGTATATGGAGGTTCAATTCAAGACCACATTTGGTATGTTTAAACGCTACGGCATAGAAATGACTTCTTATTCTGTAAAATAAGCATTAAGAGTTCTACTAACAATCTAGGAATAAGATTAACCCAAAATGTGATGTACATTTACAAATGGAAATGAAAATTGGACTTTTAAAAAGATCCACATGGCATATCTATGATTGCAACAGGGTGCACATCTGAAACATTATTCCTTTAAGGTTTACAAGAATACAAAAACCCATCACAGAGAAGAACAATCGTGGAAAAGAGAAATTACATTCAGGTTTACATATTTCTTCAATGGTTATACCTATAGAAAATGTAGGATTTAAGTAGGGTTAAAGATTAACACTAACTCTGCTCCACTCCTAAAATGTCTGTTTCTGGACATTCCATTAGGCAATAAAACACAGTTCAACACAGGGGGGAAGGGATTGCCAGAGAATGTTAGTGAACCTTCTCTAACTAAAACACTATTGATTAAAGAATACATTTCAAAACCACACCTCTAGAAAATCATAATTATATGATCAAACAAATTACTAAAACATGCATACAGGAAGGTCAAACCCAAATCTGAGTTACATACATTAAAACTATATTTCTATAGGAGGATGTTTGTGTGTGTGTGTGTGTCTGTGTGTAGAAAGTTTCAAGTTTCGTTATCTCTCGGTGGTCCAGAGAGGGCAAAGGGGGGGTTCGGAATGTCTCTGAGGTGAAATTAGTGTCGTAAAAGTCAATTGGTCGCCGACTAGCTGGAGCCAAAGCCTGATTTGCACTCACGAGTTCAAAGTGCACCAGCTTTTGTATTCAGGAAGAAATGTTTTTAGCAACACAGAGTATTTGAATTTGTTAATTCAAACCAACGACGAATGATTCGATAGCCAATGTTGTTACACTTTCCACAGCCTGACGACAAGGGTGTGGCACAGCCACAGAACTTTTTTTTTTTTTTTTTTTTTGCTCCTAGTAAGTTACGTTAGTGATGGTAAATTTACTTACTGATTTTCTGGATGTCCCGATAAGCAGTTGGTGAAGGATCCGCGATTCCAAGATGGAAACTCCGGCAGAGGCCACGGGTGGGGTAAAATACATTAACGTTAACGTGCTAAAGGCTGTGAAAACGTCTCCGTCGGAGCTCTCACGGAAACGTTTTCGCTGAATTCCTCTGAGGCCAAAAGTGAAAGATATCAACACAAAGACGAAAACAAAATAAATACAACCACAAGACAAAGCCGTGTATAATGAAACATAAATTTGTGTAATAATAGTCTGTTATTAACGGCTGTGGAAACGTCTCCGTCGGAGCTCCGTCGGAGCTCCGTCGGAGCTCTCACGGAATTAAACGTTTTCGCTGAATTCCTTTTAAGCAAAAAGTGAAAGAAATCAACACAAAAGACGAAAACAAAAATAGATAAATACAACCACAAGACAAAGCGTGTCTAAATAAACGTAAATTTTAGAATTAACGGAGCTTTTCTGTCACTGACGAGTCCGACGAGTCAGAAATGCAAGTGCTGCTTTCGCGCTTTTTTCCCAGATTCTAGAACTTTCTAGACTGACTGGGTAAACCCCGCCCACTCTGCCGGCGCTTTATTCGCCCTGCAGCTCAGAAACAGCTCTGGAAACTTGCACGTTTATCTCTCCTGCTTCCAAAGAAAAAAATATACAACACTGATTTTTTTGTAAAATCAAAATCCCATGGTACGTATTTATGAGTTAACCAGACAGCCCCAATTTTGGCAAGTAATGCACATGACATAGCCTACCCAAAATAAAAGTCATTCTGAATAGACACATAATGAGAGAAAGCTTGAGAGTTTTCAATTTAATTTTTAGTTTCAAGTTCAAAACTAAAAATTAATCAGATGTTATTAATATTGAGATAAATAAGCTCAAAAATAAAAACAACAAATATTAAGAATATATTTATTAAATGTATAAAAATATTGATATTTTAATATTAATATACATAATTATGTGAATATACTATTGCAACTTATAACCAGTGGTCATGCTTAATTTCAAATCTAAGGATGATATCTAAAAAAAAATATGCGTTTATGAAGCCTATAGTGTTAGACCATGTCAGGGGAGACTTTGGAAAAGTTTAAGATAAGGCTTATCAAATATTTTATTGCCCTGTTAACACCCATTTACACCCAAACACCTATTTACAGTCACAAAACAAACAAACAAAAAATATTCTTAGAATCTTATGTGAATTCTTAAAAAAAAATATATTGTATGGAATAGAAAGCTCCTGCAGCAGGTGCATCAGTACAAGTTACATGACACATTTTAATTTAATAATATTACACTTTTACTTAAAGCTCACCATCGAGTATTTATATCATATTCCGGTAATGAATTCTGAACAACAATAATCTGGGTCCATGTGAAAGGGGTACAAAGAAAGATATGATAAAAAAAAAGGAAAATACAGTAGTTTACTTTACTATTTACAGTACTATAGTGGCTAAATTGTGATTTTTTTACAGTAATGATTTGACTACTGTGATTTCAACTGTAATGCTTGGACTACTGTGATTTTTACGGTCTTACTGTAAACTTTACAATATTCTACAATATTCTTATACAGTAATGTTACTGTGAAATCTACAGTAAATAACTGTAGATTTCACAGCCATTTTTTACAGTGTACATGGACTGTCTCAAGAGTGCAAGCCTGCATCTCCCAATTCTGGTCAATAAAAATGTCCTGATACAGTCAAATATGCTTCAGTTGTTCTTGATGTCCACATGTCACTTGTTAAACCACACTGCTTGCAGAGTCTAATGAGTGTTTCAGTCATGTTTTGACTTGCTCATATAGCTTTGTAATTTCACTTGACATAAAGGATTTCCTACCCGGGATATTGTATCGGGGAAGAAGGCAATGGTAATTCTGGGCCATTACCACAATAAAAATGAGGAAACAAGTATTAAGGGGAAAAAAAAACTAAATTTCCAATGGTCACAGTGTCTTCAGTTGTGCTGGTAGACGGAGCACAGGAGGGTGTAGCGCTTGAAGAAGAAACTGCAAAAATATGAATATCCATTTAGAACTTGCTCAATGAATAATGAATGCAACTACTGATGAAAAAACAAACAAAAAACCAACCAGTAGCTGAATCTCACTTTCGTTTCTCCCCAGCTCCACATCTTTTTGGCAGAGGTTGACCATCTTTGTCCTCATCAAGCCAGACACACAGCTTTGTGGATTGTTTTGACCCTGCTTTAGTGTGTCCATGCTGATCCACCTAAATAAACAATTGAGCCACAGAATAAACCACCACCCACCAAGGTTATCGCCACCTACAAACATCTCATTATAAAACCAATGATATAATATTACATTGTAAAAATTTAGTCTAACGGTTGTGGTCCTGTACTGTACTCACAGATCTAGAAAACCCTTTCTACATTAAAAAAAAGAAAAGAAAGTGAAACGTTTTGACAGAATTTTGAATTAAACTCTCACTGGCTCTAACGTGTGAACTCAGCTCAGCACTAAAGCTTGCATTTGAATAAAGACATTGAACCAGGTACTGTATAGTTGCACTTTGTTTGGAGTGTTTTCAGTTTTGCACCTTGATACTTCTTCCCTGCTATACCTCTGAGTCTATTATGGTCTTAGACCTTGTAATTAGCATGTAATTAGTATGCTTTTTCCACCACTGAGATAATGTTATTTACCTTGCACTCATCTAGGAATGCATCAACCAGGAATATGGCATCTTTGGGGTCAAGGCGATTCATTTGTTCAGCTTGGTCAAGTTATTTTTCCACACTTCCTTTTCCTCCTTGTTTACCTTTTCCTGCTTCTTTTCCCTCATTTCTTTCTTTCTTCTTCTTCTTCTTCTTCTTCTTCTTCTTCTTCTTCTTCTTCTTCTTCGTGGGGCCATGACATGTCAAAACCCATCAATGAGATCGCACCACACAGGAAGTTAAATGCACAGAGGATCCAGTGGATTTCAAAATTAAACAGTGGACCGATCGTAACCCGTCACTTTGTCAGCATTAGTTTCTCCCGCTGCCACGGAATAATGTGTTGATCAGCAAATCAACCTCAGACGCAACACATGTAGTGGGAGGAGGTTTGATCCGTCAGACGGGGCGAAATCGCAAGGGAGAGTCTTATGTGGAGTCTGGGGCCACAGCTATGCTAGGCGATAGCAGCAAATAATAGACTTTATTTTCCAGCAGGATTTGCACCGGCCCACACTGCCAAAATAACCAAAACCTGGTTCAGTGACCATGGTATTACTGTGTAATTACTGTGTGATTTCATGTAATATTCTAATTTTCTGGGATTTTGATTTCGTGGGTTTCATAAGCTGTAAGCCATAATCATCAAAATTATAACAAATAAAGGTTTGAGATATCTCACTTTGCATGTAATGAATCTATATAATATATTTGTTTCACCTGTTAAGTTGAATTCTTGAAATAAATCAACTTTTTGATGATATTCTAATTTTACGACCAGCACCTGTAATGAATATTAATGTGAAAAAAATCCTTCAAACTTTAAAGATAAAAGTTCATCATTTGTGTAATGCTCCTGTTGTTAGTGTTTTTAGTTCAGTGTGTTATTAATGACGTATGTTTTCTGAATGTTATGGAGGAATGAGCTTATTGTGAGACATATGGCCAGTTGCATAAACTGTTAAGACTAGTCTTACAAGTTAGTCATCCAATTTTATTCTTTTAAACTGTTAATAACTTTTTAAAGTCAGTAACATAAAAACGTAGATTGGGCTAATTTGACACCGAACAGTAAGACTGATTACCCCTAACTAACTTCTAGTTGATCATACGAGTTCTTAAGACACAGTCTTAACATAATGGCTATGTTTATGCAACTGGCCCCTATATGAAGTGTTTTGTTGGTCTGAGTGAGATTAACTCTTTGTCCAAGATTCATGTTGGTAATGCAGACTGAATGAAGAGTTTTGAAAATGTGGCTTCAGTATTAAACAATGCTTGTTAGCAATAAAAAAAAAACTGTAATCAAATAAACACTACCATGTTTTTATCAGGGTTGTTGAAGTTGTCTTTAAATGTTTGAAGGTGTTGTGGAAGGTGTTATTTTTATTTTCTTCATCTTTCTTAGTTTCCATAAAATCGTCTCTCAGTGCAAATCAACCCAGTTATTAGGCTAACTGAAGTAAAGCCATGCCAATCTCTAGGTATGGTGAAGGGTATGTGATGATGTGGGGCTATTTTAATCCCAAAGGCCAAGGGAACTTTATCAGGATGCATAGTATCCTGGATCCATGAAGTAACTGGCCTTTAAAAAAAAAAATCTGCCTGTCTCTATGGGAATTTAACATAGGGGTGTCCTGACTAATGTATTTTAAGGAAGAACATTTATTTATTTACGATACATTATTCATTCACAAAGAAAATTGGTGTCCTTAAAGGTTGGAGTTTTTCTCATTTTTTTAATTAAGGCATTAAGATCAATTTCCAAAAGATGATTTTTTTGTCCTCTTTTTAGTCACCTTTAGCTTGGGTGTGTTTACTTATGCTAAGCACTGTATATAAATGAACTACATTAATAACGTTTTTACAACAAAAGTTAACCACCACTGAACTTACTTAAGCTGGACTAGGACGATATTTTCTTCTAGATCTGCTGTACAGCAGAAACAAACTTTGTTGCATTATTTTCCTGTTATCACTGTAAAGCTGCTTTGAAACAATCTTTATTGTAAAAAGAGCTATATAAATAAAAGTGACTTGACTTTGTGATCCTCCATCAGCAGCTGCAGTTTCTCTCAGCTGTATCAGTGCAGTCACTGTGACGTCTGACTGACAGAGGTTTTTGTACGACTCTTTATCACTGTGTGAACACTGGACCACTGTGATAACTCTGACAGTAATAATCTCCTGTATCTTCAGTCTGGACTCCACTGATGGTCAGAGTAAAATCACTGTAAGATCCACTGCCACTGAATCTAGATGGAGTTCCACTATAACGGGTTGATGTCAGATATATGAGGAGTTTAGGAGCTTCTCCAGGTTTCTGTGAGTACCAGGCTAAGTAATATTGATTACGACTCCTACTATATAAAGCCACATCACTGCTGGTTTTACAGTTTATTCTGACTTCTTCTCCTGTTTGAACTGCTGTTATTGATGGACTCTGAGTTACAGTGATCTGTCCTCTACACTCTGAGAGAAAACACAAACAAAAATTAAAAAGATATATATAACGATATACAGTATATGATAAATATATACATTTAACATTTTAAAAGAACTAATAATTATTGTAAAAACTTATCACACAAACCTTGAATAAACAGTGCAATGGTCCAGATGAAGATGTTGATTGTGTTCATTGCTGTAGTTTAGTCTTGTGTGATGATGAAGATTGTGTTCTGCTCTCAGTCATGAAGTGTTAAACTCACAGCACTATAAACACTCTCAGAGCACTGAAGCATGTGCTGACAATGCAAAGTGACTCTCTCTATTTAAATCATTATCCTGAAGACTGTAGATCAGTCACAAACACATTATCAAACAACTTCCTCATGTTGAGAAATGCTAAGCTATTATACACACATTTCTGAAGAGTCTATTGACAGAATCATACATATTATTGATTCAGTCATTATTAATATTTACATTGCACTTATTTAACAACTGACGAGGAAACTATTGATTTAAAGACATTAATATTAAATATTGATATATTAATTATATTAAGTTGCTGTAAAACGTTGAATTTTCATATAGCTACCAGTCGTGCTTCATTAAAGGGTTAGTTCACCCAAAAATGAAAATTCTGTCAGTAATTACTCACTCTCATGTTGTTCCAACCATGTAAGTCTTTCGTTCATCTTCGGAACACAAATTAAGATATTTTTGATGAAATCTGACAGAATTTTGACTCCTCCATAGGCTTCCAGTGTGACCGAAACTCACCGGCCCAGAATAGTTATTAAAACATCGTTAAAATAGTCCAAGTAACTACAGTGGCACTACATTAAGTTTATCAAGCGACGAGAATACTTTTTGTGCGCAAAAACAAACAAAAATAACGACTTTATTCCACTTTTCATTTCCTTCTCTCTGGGCCTCGTAGTGTTTTTGCGCTGCGCGTCTGTGTTGCACGTCATCACGCAACACACACATGACCGGCGTCGGCCAATAGTGAGCCTACGTGATGACGTGTAACACAGACGCGCTGCGCAAATACACTACGAGGCCCAGAGAGAAGGAAATGAAAAGTGGAATAAAGTCGTTATTTTTGTTTGTTTTTGCGCACAAAAAGTATTCTCGTCGCTTGATATACTTAAGATTGAGCCACTGGAGTCACTTGGACTATATTAACGATCTCTTTAATAACTTTTCTGGGCCAGCAAGTTTCGGTCACATAGAAGCCTATGGAGGAGTGAAACATGGCTCAGATTTCATCAAAAATATCTTAATTTGTGTTCCGAAGATGAACGAAGGTCTTACGCGGTTGGAACAACATGAGGGTGAGTAATTACTGACAGAATTTTAATTTTTGGGTGAACTAACCCTTTAAGCACACACACTTCTCAAGATTTGTTAAACATCGTTTTCTTGACAGCATTGCTTTAACTGTGAACAAACATCTGATAAACGTTTGTTTAAAAAAAAAGTGCAGATTCACTCGTAACCAAATGCAACATAGACGTTTCCTAAATGTGTGTTTAATATTTGACAGGGGACATTTGACAGACGTACAGTATGGCAGATCAAACTCTTAAAAATACATCTTCCAGATGAAAACACATCAGATAGATGTGTGTGTGTTGGATGTGTGCTATAATGTCATCCATTTGGCCTAAGCTTTTGTCAACACTTTACATTACACACATAAATGCTTATTTTACTAATTTACATAAAGATTTACATAACTGAAGATAATTTTTAAATTTTATTTGTCTATGATGTAGTAGCCTTTTGATCACATAAATGACAGATCTAACATTAAGGGCCCTATCTTGCACCCAGCGCAGGTTCCTGCAGTCTGATTGGTGCCACGCCCTGATTGATCAGCTGACACCTGGACGTGTATAAATGCCTTTTGTTTCTGCTTCATTAGCCTTTTGTGCTCACATGCTGTGTTTTGCTTGCCTGACTTTGTTAACTACTGCTAGAGTGTAAAGATTGTTGAGAGTGTTTATCTTTGAAGAGTTCATTTGAGTGTTAGGACCACCGCCTGTTTAACGATTTGAGTACAGATTACACCCTTACATTTCTCTGTTAGCACTTATAATTGTGTATATTGTACATAGTAATTTGGGAGGTAGGGAGACCGACGCCATCTTTTTAGTTTGATATTTTTTTTTGTGCCTGTTTTTGATTAGGGAGTTAGGGAAGTAATTGTATTTTTCTTTTCTTTTCATTTGTGGATTAGGGCAGTAAGAGGTATATTCCAAATTAGTTGTTTTTGTTTGTTATTTTGGCCTTGTCGGCTCCTGAGGTAAAATCCCATGGTAACATAAACCTGTTAAAACTCAATAAATACTGTTTCATTCACTTTTCTATAACAAAAAACGCATTGTTGTTGTTGTTTTTTCATGTTAAGTCCTTTACCCTAGACGGGGTGTAACACCTGGTCTCCTTTGAATCTTAGCCCAAAAGTTCCAGTAAGAACAAACTCCAAGTTAGGATCAATGGTATAGTCTAACATGTGTCGGCCCGTGCCTTTCCTCAGACTCCCTACTTTAAACTTTCCTGGACGAGTGCCAGGAAGGGGGGAGCTGTTGTATTTTTAAAAAAACCATAACCATGTTATCTGTGACGTCCGAAGCTTCGTTTTCACACCCAACCACGTGACTGCTTCATATTCTGATTCATAAATTGAGCAAACCCCTTGTGCAGCTCCAGTGTCATTCACTTCTTTGATAAGAATAAATCATAATATGAATATTTACATAAGTAGTTTTGTGCATGTTCAATTTCAGTATTAATCCTCAGTTCACTTCAACTGACCGTTCCACAACCTTCATTTATTTTGATCATATTCCTACACGATCCTTGACTATGAACTCTTTTTCATAATTTATTCACAGACTCATACATTTATTCACATTCATTAATACATTATGTAAGTAATGACGTGAAAAACTATTATTAGATTAAATATTTGTATTGCCTTATATGTTTTTTGTAACAAATTGAATTATTATTAGAAACAATCATAAATGTGTGTGTCGTCTGCAGATTTTCCACCTTTTGACCACGAGATGTTGTTAGTGTGCAGTGTGTTGAAAAGCTTGGAGTAATGAACCATTCTACGATGCAGTTGAGGGAAAAGCCTCAGTGCTTCACAAAGCTTCATTTCTCCATCACTAGCTCCTGATCTTTGCTGATCGCAGAATTTGCTTCAGTGAGAAATTGTGATTTGGGGTTATTAAACACATGAAGTTGCAGCAAAGTGAAAATCACAGTTGACAGCGCTACTCTTCAGCACAATGGTAACCACAGAGTTCAATAACAGAAACTCCTCTAAATGTCCAACCAGGAGCGGACTGAACATCTGGCAGACATGGCATTTCTCCGCTGGGCTGATGTGCTTTTGGGCCGATACATCTCACACTTTTGTTTCATTTTTTTGTCTAAACGGCCCATAAAACTCGTACATCAGCGGCCCATTATTATTGTTGTGCTTAATTGTCGGCGCTGGGGTCTCTATGATGGTGTAATGCATTTGTCAAAAAAGTCAGCGTAGGATTATTATTATTATTTTTAGGACAGACGCAGAGAAATTGCGTGAAAAAAGAAACAGGCCCTTCAGAGATACAGTGTAAAACACATAAATTAACACTTAATACCTTAATTGACTCTCCTAATGCAGTCCCTTGCAAAGCATGCTGGGAACTCCAGGTCCACGGCCCAGGGCTGCGTTTAGCATCATAAGCCTGAAGTAGATCGTAGAGCACACGGGGAAAGATGTTGGCAGTTTATGTTAATGTCTAATGTTCAGTTCTGTTGGACATTTCGAGTTGTTTCTGTTATTGAATGTTGTGTTTGTGCTGAAGAGTAGCGCTTGTGCTCAGACTGTGGACTCTCAGTGTTTTATACTCACTGACATCTGACTTTATATAGTGATTCATTATATACAGTGTGCATAATGATGAACAACACTGTTAATCCAACTAAACTCAGTTATTTTCAATAAACTCCATTAAGTTGTATAGATAATATTGTTGTGGCAAGTTTTACAGGGACAAACAACACTCACATTTTCTCCACATTTTAGTATTGTAAGAGATATTATATTATATTATTATATTACATGTTTACTTACATCATAATAAATGAATAAAGTGTGTGAAAGGTTTGATATTGTGTAGTTTGTGATCCTCCATCAGCAGCTGCAGTTTCTCTCAGCTGTATCAGTGCAGTCACTGTGACGTCTGACTGACAGAGGTTTTTGTACGACTCTTTATCACTGTGTGAACACACAGCTACTACTGATATAGTGTTCACTCTGACAGTAATAATCTCCTGTATCTTCAGTCTGGACTCCACTGATGGTCAGAGTAAAATCAGTTCTGGATCCACTGCCACTGAATCTAGATGGAGTGTTTGAAACTCTTTGGTTTGCAGAATGAATCAGGAGTTTAGGAGCTTCTCCAGGTTTCTGTGAGTACCAGGCCATACAAGTATATGTACCTACACAGTTATTGCTCACTACTGTGTTTGTTTTGCAGTTTATAGAGACTGATTCACCAGTTTGAACCGTTTTTACAGAAGGAGTCTGAGTCACTGTCACCTGTCCACTGAAACCTGATAGAAATAGTGAGAGTTAGAAAAGCAGCATTCACTGTTGATGATATTATAATATTTGAATTTAACATTTACCTTCAATGCACAGACAGAGAGTCCAGATGAAGATGTTGATTGTGTTCATTGCTGTAGTTTAGTCTTGTGTGATGATGAAGAGTGTGTTGTGTTCTGCTCTCAGTCATGAAGTGTTAAACTCACAGCACTATAAACACTCTCAGAGCACTGAAGCATGTGCTGACAATGCAAAGTTACTCTCTCTATTTAAATCATTATCCTGAAGACTGTAGATCAGTCACAAACACATTATCAAACAACTTCCTCATGTTGAGAAATGCTAAGCTATTATACACACATTTCTGAAGAGTCTATTGACAGAATCATACATATTATTGATTCAGTCATTATTAATATTTAAATTGCACTTATTTAACAACTGACGAGGAAACTATTGATTTGAAGACATTGATATTAAATATTGATATATAAATTATATTAAGTTGTAAAATGTTGAATTTTCATATAGCTACCAGTCGTGCTTCATTAAGCACACACACTTCTCAAGATTTGTTAAACATCGTTTTCTTGACAGCATTGCTTTAACTGTGTACAAACATCTGTCATCTTCATTTATATAGCGCTTTTAACAATGTAGATTGTCTCAAAGCAGCTTTACAGAGATAAATGTATAATTTAACATAAGATTGTTTTGGCTTCATAGCGGTTCTTTAATAAAGTTATTTTCCAGCTAAAGTTAGTTTTGATTGATTCGCTTCTGTCGCTCATTTGATCATTTGTTTTTAAATTAGGGGCCGCCAAGACGACACCATTCTCTCTACACAGACTTTAAACGAGAACCTGTGAGAAACGCTGATGGCGTTTGATAGACGTTTGTTTAAAAAAAGTGTGGATTCATTCATAACCAAATGCAACATAGACGTTTCCTAAATGTGTGTTTAATATTTGACAGGGGACATTTGACAGACGTACAGTACGGCAGATGAAACTCTTAAAAATACATCTTCCAGATGAAAACACATCAGATAGCCGTGTGTGTGTTGAATGTGTGCTATAATGTCATCCATTTGGCCTAAGCTTTTGTCAACACTTTACATTACACACATAAATGCGTATTTTACTAATTTACATAAAGATTTACAAAACTGAAGATAATGTTTTGATTTTGTCTATGATGTAGTAGCCTTTTGATCACATAAATGACAGATCTAACATTAAATCTTGTTTGGATGTTACAGAGACCGATGAACACACGCAGTCTTAGATGCAGCAATCAAAGGTTTTGAGTAAGTATGTTATGAAGGAAATATGATGCCTTGAAGAATCGCGTGCGCAGGGTAAGATCTGTGAAAGTGTGCATAACATTGCAAGCGTAAATTAAATTTGCATGTGCAAGAGAAGATTTGTAAAAGTGTAAATCGCATTTCAAGAGTAAGAAAAAAATGTGAAACATTTGATTAGTTTTCTTAAAGGTCCCATGACATGAAATTTTCACTTTCTGAGGTTTTTTAACATTAATATGAGTTCCCCTAGCCTGTATATGGTCCCCAAGTTTCTAGAAATTTCAGTCGGTGTAAATCGAGCTTTTGCTATCTTTCTCTGCCTTTGAGAAAATGGAGGCTTAATCAGGCTGATCTTGAATCTCCTCTTTATATCGTTATAAGGAGGAATGTTACCTCCCCTTTCTCTGCTTTGCCCGCCCAGAGAATATTTTTCGCCCATGAAAAAATAAGCTTGGAACTGTAGGAACGCGCACGCGCGATTTTAGTTTGTCCACGAGAGATATTATGACTTTTGAGTGAGCGAAGCATAATAATTGCTCAATAATTGGATGTACAAATGAAAACTGAAGGGTCAATACAGAGCTGGGCTTGCTGAACGTCTGAAACTAAAGTCTGGATCACTCTCTTTGGCTCAGCTACACACCTCGGACAAGTAAGTCAACTAATGATATATAAGTGTGTTGCTTTACTGTTTATGGTTGCCTAGACTGTTACACGTAGAATGTGGCTGTCACATTAGCTATGCAGCTATGCAGTTTATGTGCGTGAATACACACACTGTAACGCGAGTGTTGTACATTTCTTTGTTATTTGGATAACCGTTTTCCTGTTGGTTATACGGCGCGCGCGATATCCGCATTTCAAGATCGCAGAGCTTGATGTAACTGTAATAAGATAAATTACAGATGTTACAGATCTCTCATGAAAAGGCAACAGTAGGTTAGCGTTAGCTACATGATAATAACTGTAAACCATCCGAATAAAGTACCGTATCCAGACATAATATTTTAAACTAACCATTCGGAAACGTCCTGCTGGAGCCGCTGAGTTGCAGCTTCTCCATCTGGATCGGATTCTGGGTCGTAATGCTTGAACGACTGCGTGTCTTAGTGCCATTGCAATATATCCAACGTAAACATACATGATACCGTTGTTGCGCAATATGGTCAAGGCCACACCCACCCTACACCTTGCGCTGCCTTTCTCCTCCTCATTAGCATTTAAAGCTACAGACCCCGAAACGGCCTGTCTGAAGGAAGCTCATTCTGGGACTGGCTTATAGTGGCTATAATTCTGCACAGAGGCTGAATTTTTGGAAAGAGATTTCAGATCCAGTACTAGGGACCACTAAGGCCTATATTAAAGCCTACAAAAAGTAGCATGTCATGGGACCTTTAAGTGTAATTCATGTATTGTGAAACTGCAGCTTCACACTAACGCATAATAAATATGATCTGTATTCTTCTGACTTCCAAACAGGACTGTCAGTGAAAGACACATACCGTATTGCTCCGGATGAGGAGCTGGACACATTAGTCACAGCAGTTAAATCCAGACATCCTTATGCTGGATAGAGGATGGTGAAGGGTTTGCTGCAGGCTGAGGGTCATGGAGTGCTGTGGGAAAGAATCCGGGCCTCCAGAGTCGAGTGTGCAGGATCGTCTCCCGGCTGACACAGTTGGGATGTGTGGTTCGGTCACATACTCTGTGCCTAGCCCAAGAGCACTGATGCACATTGATACTAATCATAAGCTCATTCGGTATGTGTATACTCATCCTAAATTAGTCAAAGAAATGTTATTAGCTGAGCCTTTTCTTTTCATTGTTTTTGACTTTTCTCCAAAACAGCTTCAACACTGTGATCTTCGGGGGCATCGATGGTTTTGTCACGGGGTGACAAACAGCCCCGGAACAATTCCCCTCTGGAGAATTGTTCCCGTCGGGACGTTTTCAGCGTAACACCATCCCCGGACCTGTATGAGTGTTTGTCGTCATGACAACTAAATGGCAGATTGGTGACAGGTGTAGGGACTTCACGCTGAGTGTTTGATTGAGACCACTCCCGCTTCTTGACAGGATAAAAACACACAAGGAAGAGAAGGCTGTGTTGTGCTGTGTGGTGTTGCGCTGTTCTTCTGCCCCGTTGGTCTGGATTATTCTTCCCCCTGATCGTTGGTGGCTTCTCTCCCGTGGGGATTCGTTTATGGAACTGCAGTGAGGGGTTGTCTTGAAGGAAAAGGAGTTTTATTTGAGAGGACTCGGGGACGGTCAAGAGGAATGAAATTCGCTGACTGAGCTGGGGAAGAGAGAGATGAGTAGTTATCAAACTGAATCTCATAACTGCATGTGTTTTACACTAAATTGGGTATTGGATTGAAGTGCTTGGATCATGTGTACACCTTGCACCGAGTGAAATATTGATTCCTGTTGATTTCCTCATCTCCTCTCCCCGATTGGAGTCCAGCGGAGTGAAGTCCGTCTGTGACCGTGAAGACCAATCTCTCGAGTGTTCTGCCCGCCCCTGGCGATCATCAGTCCGGTAGACCAGGATCTGTGGGTGAGTGCTGGCCTTATGCGCACTAGAAGAGTGGAATTGCAGTGTGTAAATTGACGTTTCCCCTCACGAATACATGTTTAGAGTTGGATTGCAGTGTGTGTGTGTGGAAGAATACCTGTTATTGCCCCGCAACTGCCCATGTGCCCTGGGAATCTACTATTCACCGTGAGAGCTGAGTGAGATTGCTTACATCTATGTGCGGTGTTTAGAAAGAAGAACCTCTGCGAGATAACATCACCCCATTTGAGAATTGTACACTGCTGTTGAAGTTGATTCTGTCTGTCCTAGAGAAGCCCCGCTCAGCCTGCGACTGTGAGTCTGCTGCAGCCCTAAGCCTACCTGCATGGTGTGAAGTTATCTGTCCCCTGCAACACACGTGAGAACTGTACACTGCTGTTGAAGTTGATTCTGTCTGTCCTAGAGAAGCCCCGTTCAGCCTGCGACTGTGAGTCTGCTGCAGCCCTAAACCTACCTGCATGGTGTGAAGTTATCTGTCCCCTGCAACACACGTGAGAATTGTACACTGCTGTTGAAGTTGATTCTGTCTGTCCTAGAGAAGCCCCGTTCAGCCTGCGACTGTGAGTCTGCTGCAGCCCTAAGCCTACCTGCATGGTGTGAAGTTATCTGTCCCTTGCAACACACGTGAGAATTGTACACTGCTGTTGAAGTCGATTCTGTCTGTCCTAGAGAAGTCCCGCTCAGCCTGCGACTGTGAGTCTGCTGCAGCCCTAAGCCTACCTGCATGGTGTGAAGTTATCTGTCCCCTGCAACACACGTGAGAACTGTATACTGCTGTTGAAGTTGATTCTGTCTGTCCTAGAGAAGTCCCGCTCAGCCTGCGACTGTGAGTCTGCTGCAGCCCTAAGCCTACCTGCATGGTGTGAAGTTATCTGTCCCCTGCAACACACGTGAGAACTGTATACTGCTGTTGAGGTTGATTCTGTCTGTCCTAGAGAGGCCCCGTTCAGCCTGCGACGGTGAGTTTGACGCCAGTCTGTGAAGGAAGTGAGCTCTGTTCTCTCTACTCACCTGTGATATTCACCTGTCCAACGTTCTCCCACTGTGAGTCTGACGCCAGTCGGTGAAGGAAGTGATCTCCATTCTCTCTACTCACCTGTGATACTCACCTGTCCAACGCTCTCCCACTGTGAGTCTGACGCCAGTCTGTGAAGGAAGTGATCTCCGTTCTCTCTACTCACTTGTGATATTCACCTGCCCAATGCTCTCCCACTGTGAGTCTGACGTCAGTCTGTGAAGGAAGTGATCTCTGTTCTCTCTACTCACCTGTGATACTCACCTGTCCAACGCTCTCCCACTGTGAGTCTGACGCCAGTCTGTGAAGGAGGGGATCTCCGTTCTCTCTACTCACCTGTGATACTCACCTGTCCAACGCTCTCCCACTGTGAGTCCGACGCCAGTCTGTGAAGGAAGTGGTTTTCGTTCTCTCTACTCACCTGTGATACTCACCTGTCCAACGCTCTCCCACTGTGAGTCTGACGCCAGTCTGTGGAGGAAGTGATCTTCGTTCTCTCTACTCACCTGTGATACTCACCTGTCCAACGCTCTCCCACTGTGAGTCTGACGCCAGTCTGTGAAGGAAGTGATCTCCGTTCTCTCTACTCACCTGTGATACTCACCTGTCCAACGCTTTCCCACTGTGAGTCCGACGCCAGTCTGTGGAGGAAGTGATCTCCGTCCTCCCTACTCACCCGTGATACCCCCCTGTCCAACGTTCTCCCATTGGGAGTCTCGCCGGTTTACACCCGCGGCGGTGCTGCTCTGGGTCCCTGGGAAGGAGAGGACAAGGAATTTTAGACTAGGACTTCTTAATTGCTTTTTAATACAAAATAAAGTTGTTATTCCTTTTACTCCTGCCTCCTGCCTCCTCCTTTGATACGCTCCTCTGGGTGATAGTTGGGTTAGGGGTGGGGGCAGTCTGGTTTGGCCCACCCCGACCTGTGACAGACATTTGGCGTAGTCGGCAGGATTCACCTTGAGTTGAGCGGTCAGAGGCCGAGATGGCGGAGGGGGAAGAGCCTGGGAATCGGCAACCCGTCATGCCAATTTTCATGGGTGCTCCATGGGCCCCGAGGTATGGAGGTCCGGGGTCTGAAGTAAGTTTGTCCCTGTGGAAGACCCAGGTGGAATATCTGGCGGGGCTCCAAGGGTTGAGTGCCCTACAGAAGGTCCAGTTTGTTTTGAATTCCCTGGAAGGGGAGGCGAGAAGAGAAGTTCAGGCAGCACCGGAAGCCAACCGAGCGACGATCCAGGCCATTTTCGACTTTCTCACGGGGCAGTATGGAGATACCACCCCGGTAGCTGTTCTGAGGACGAAGTTCTTCAATTCTCGCCAAGGTCCTCGGCAATCTGTGCGGGCCTTTGCCTTGCAACTGCGGGAGCAGTATTCTCGACTCACGGGGAGACAGGACCATGGCCTGGGGGGCGAGGAGGTGTTACTGCGAGATCAATTCTTGTTGGGGCTGCGAGAGGGTCCCGTACGCCAGAGCTTGCGGGTGCAGCTTAGGAGAGAACCAGACTTAACCTTTGAGGAGCTGAGACGAGAAGCCCTGGCCCTCGAGCGTGACCAGGCGGAGCATGTGGAAGCTCCCAGCTGCCTAGCTGCCAATGTTGTTGACCCCCTCCCGGCCCCTCCGGCACCCGATTGGAAGCAGGCCCTTCGGGAAGAGTTGAAGCGAGATGTTCGGGAACAAATGTCCGAGTTGTCCAAGTCCGTCATAGAAGAGCTCCGTCGAGAGCGCCCACCGCCATCTTTTCACTCCCGAGAGCGGGCTTATTCTGATGGGAGTCGCCCTTCGGAACGCCGTCCTCCCCGGCCAGTGGGCTCCCGATTCCAGTGGGACGAACAGGGGCGGCCCATTTGTAATGGCTGTGGAGAGCCTGGGCACTACTTTCGCCAGTGTTCCGCTAGACGAGCATCACGAGGGGGTTTTTAGAGTCTCCGGCCACTGTGGGTCAAGTGGTCGGGACCCCCTTATCAGACCCCTCTCCTTCTGCATCCTCTCAGAATCATATGATAGGCCGTTGTCCGGTGGTGGTGGCCCAAGTTAATGGTCAAGAAATACACTGTCTTTTGGACACTGGATCCCAAGTGACCTTATTTGCTGAAAGTCTGGCCTATGAGCTTTTTGGCACCAATGGTAGGCCTCCTGCCGAAGCCCCTTGGTTGACGCTACGTGGGGCCAACGGGCTGGACATACCGTATGTGGGGTACCTCGTGACTGACTTGAAGATCCATGGAGTTGTAGTGCCTCAGAAGGGGGTAGTAGTTGTCCGAGACCCGTGTCTGGGGTCCCATCGGGCCTTGATTGGGATGAATGTCATCTCGGAGTGCTGGGAGGAGCTATTCCGGAGCGGACCGGCGCAAGCAAACGTAACCCCAGCCAGTCGGGAGTGGGATCGAATCCGAGCCGATTGCCGCCGGATATGTCTGGCCGAACAACAGCACGATCGGGAGAGTACAGGAAGAGTGGCCTGTCGTTACGCCCTGTCGATCCCCGCTCAGAGTGAGGCTGTAATCTGGGCCAGACTGCCCCCTCGACGTTATACTCCGCAAGAATGGGTTATGGTGGAACCCCATGAAGAGGGTCCCAAGGTGGAGGTGGCTCGAGGACTGGCAACTGTTCAGGGAGGCCGAGTCTCGGTGAGAGTTAGGAACACGAGTCCCTTCCTTATTCACCTGTATCATCGTCAATGCTTGGCCCGGGTGACCTCAGTAAAGCCGCAGCAGGTTTGTGAGCAGGATGAAGTTAACTTCCAGCGGGTGGGTCCCACGGTGGTCGAAGTGGCCTTAGCCCGGGCCGGTCCCGGAGTGGAGGAGACCGGAGGACTGCCGGCTCACTTGAGGGGAGAGTCGTTGCGAGGCGACGGACTGCGGGAAGAGCAAGTGGGACAACTTCATGAATTCTTGAGGAAGTGGCAGCACCTGTTTTCCACTCACGAGGAAGACTATGGTCGCACCGATGTAGTGAAACACCAGATTCCAACCGGGGATGCCGCGCCGAGCCGAGAGCGCTACCGACCTGTACCCCCGACCCTGTACACTGAGATCCGCACTCTGTTGCGAGGAATGCTCGACAGAGGGATTATTCGTGAGAGCAGCAGCCCTTGGGCCGCACCGATAGTGCTAGTCCGCAAGAAGACAGGGTCTTGGAGGTTTTGTGTAGATTACCGTCGGTTGAACCAGGTAACCAAGAGGGATGCTTTCCCGCTGCCCCGAGTGGAAGATTCTTTGACGAGCCTTACTCAAGCTGCCTGGTACTCCACCCTCGACTTGGCCAGCGGCTATTGGCAGGTGCAGATGGACGAGCGGGACCGGGAGAAGACGGCATTTACCACCCCTTTCGGTCTCTATGAGTGGGACCGGATGCCGTTCGGCCTCTGCAACGCCCCCGCTACATTCCAGCGGCTGATGCAGCGCTGCTTGGGCAGCCAAGTGATGGATACCACCCTTGTCTATCTGGACGACATCATCACTTACTCTCCCGATTTCGAGTCCCACCTGGAGCATCTTGGGCGAGTCTTTCGTTCCCTAGAACGTTATGGACTAAAGTTACGGCCCGACAAATGCCAGCTCTTCAGGAAAGAGGTTAAGTTTTTGGGACACGTGGTCAGTGCGGCAGGGATCTCCGTTGACCCCGAAAAAGTGAGGGCAGTGCAAGAGTGGACAGCTCCCCAAACGGTGCGCCAAGTTCGGTCATTCCTGGGCTTTGTGGGCTACTATAGGCGATTCATCAAGAACTTCTCCAAAATCGCCAAGCCCATTAACCAGCTTTTGGGAGGTAGGGGTCGGGTACGGGGCCGAGGATCCCCTCCCATTCAGTGGGACCCAACCTGTGAAGCCGCGTTCCAACAGCTTAAACAGGAGCTTCTACAGGCCCCGATATTGGCATATGCCGACTTTAACCAGCCCTTCATCCTGTACACCGATGCTAGCCAGCTAGGGTTGGGAGCTGTCTTGGCTCAGAAGCAACAGGGGGAGGAGAAGGTGATTGCCTATGCGAGCCGAAGTTTACATCTTGCCGAGAAGAATGACTCGAATTACAGCTCCTTTAAACTCGAGCTACTGGCCATGAAGTGGGCGATGGGCGAAAAGTTTAAAGACTACCTGTGGGGGACTAAGGTACAGGTGGTCACAGACAATAACCCACTGGTACACCTACAAACAGCCAAACTGGGGGCAGTGGAGCAACGCTGGGTGGCACAACTGGCCAACTTTGATTACCAGATTCAGCATCGGCCAGGCAGAGAGCACACCAACGCTGACGTGCTGTCCAGGTTACCGGGTGAGAGATCGGCCGGCTATATACCGACCCCAGGATCAGGGTCCGACGAGGGGCTGATGGTGGGAGTTGTTGAAGCACCGGGGCAGACACCTGAGGATCCCCCTCCCTGTTGGGGATGGGAACCACAACGCTGGAGGCTGTGGCAGGGCGAAGATGGAGATGTGCTGCGGGTGCGGACATGGGTAGAGCAGAGGATCTGGCCTGAGGGGGGCAGAACGTCGAACTCAGCCTCGGAGTGTGCGAGGCCTGCTGGGACAGAGAGAAAGACTCTATCTGAGGGATGGGGTGCTCTGTAGGGCGCTTCAGGATCCAGGCCAAGGAGAGGAGGTCTGTCAGATCGTGGTCCCCGAAGGCCGAAGGCAGGCTTTGTTGGAGGCGTATCATGCTAGGATGGGACATCAAGGGCAGGAGAGGACATTGGCTTTGCTGAGGCGACATTTCTACTGGCCTGGGATGGAGGGCACCATCAGGACTTACCTTCAGGGATGTCCCCGTTGCACCTTGTTCAAGTCCAGGAGGGAAGCACGGGCACCGCTGGCCCCGATCCAGGCCAAGGCACCTCTGCATATGGTGGCAATGGACTTTCTCACTCTGGGACGACCGGTGGATCAGATCCAAAATATTCTTGTTGTCACCGATCTGTTCACCAAGTATGCTTGGGCCATTCCCACTGTGGATCAAACTGCCCTTACGACTGCCAACGCTCTCTGGAGGTATGTGATTCAGCCCTTTGGATGCCCTGAAATCCTCCATTCAGACCAAGGGGCTAACTTTGAGTCGAAGGTGATCCGTGAATTATGCCAACTGTACGGATGTAAGAAGACCCATACGACCCCGTATCACCCCCAAGGGAACGGAGGGTGTGAGAGGTTTAATCAGACCCTATTGGGCTTGCTGGGGACTCTGGAGGAAGAGCAGCAGGGTCAGTGGGCAGATAGGCTCCCAGCAGTGATGCAGGCATATAATAACAGCATACACAGTACCACCGGTTATGCCCCTACCTACCTGATGTTCGGTCGACATGTGAGGCTCCCAATGGATATGCTCTTGGGGACCGCTGGGAAAGAAGAGGGAGGTAGTCTGTCCGATTGGGTAGCAAGTCACCATCAACGCCTCCAGTGCGCCTACGAACAAGTCGCCGGCCGAATTAATCAGGCAGCGCTAAAGAACAAGAGACTATACGATCGGACTGCCCGAGAAGCCCCGCTACTGCCCGGGGAGAGGGTGCTGCTGCGGGATAATCGCCGACAGGGGAAGGGAAAATTGAGCGACCGATGGGAGGCTCAGCCATACGTCGTTCAGCGACAACCCCATCCGGACCAACCTGTATATGCCTTACGGCCTGAAGGGAAGATGGGCCCGGAACGAGTTTTACATCGCAACCTGATCCGCCCCTGCCCGAATTATTCTAAGCCAGTGGTAGAGAACCCACAGGCCGAGACGACGTGGATGCCCCCACTGGTGGGATGGGCAGTGATCCCAAGGGGCCTAGGCCCAGGACCACGACCTGAGGCCCCCCGCTCCCCACTTCGACGTTCTCAGCGGGAGAATCGGGGCCAGCCTCCAGCCAGGTACGGAGACTGGGTGTTGGGAGACCGTTCTCGGGACTAGAACGGTTTGGCGGGGGGGTATGTCACGGGGTGACAAACAGCCCCGGAACAATTCCCCTCTGGAGAATTGTTCCCGTCGGGACGTTTTCAGCGTAACACCATCCCCGGACCTGTATGAGTGTTTGTCGTCATGACAACTAAATGGCAGATTGGTGACAGGTGTAGGGACTTCACGCTGAGTGTTTGATTGAGACCACTCCCGCTTCTTGACAGGATAAAAACACACAAGGAAGAGAAGGCTGTGTTGTGCTGTGTGGTGTTGCGCTGTTCTTCTGCCCCGTTGGTCTGGATTATTCTTCCCCCTGATCGTTGGTGGCTTCTCTCCCGTGGGGATTCGTTTATGGAACTGCAGTGAGGGGTTGTCTTGAAGGAAAAGGAGTTTTATTTGAGAGGACTCGGGGACGGTCAAGAGGAATGAAATTCGCTGACTGAGCTGGGGAAGAGAGAGATGAGTAGTTATCAAACTGAATCTCATAACTGCATGTGTTTTACACTAAATTGGGTATTGGATTGAAGTGCTTGGATCATGTGTACACCTTGCACCGAGTGAAATATTGATTCCTGTTGATTTCCTCATCTCCTCTCCCCGATTGGAGTCCAGCGGAGTGAAGTCCGTCTGTGACCGTGAAGACCAATCTCTCGAGTGTTCTGCCCGCCCCTGGCGATCATCAGTCCGGTAGACCAGGATCTGTGGGTGAGTGCTGGCCTTATGCGCACTAGAAGAGTGGAATTGCAGTGTGTAAATTGACGTTTCCCCTCACGAATACATGTTTAGAGTTGGATTGCAGTGTGTGTGTGTGGAAGAATACCTGTTATTGCCCCGCAACTGCCCATGTGCCCTGGGAATCTACTATTCACCGTGAGAGCTGAGTGAGATTGCTTACATCTATGTGCGGTGTTTAGAAAGAAGAACCTCTGCGAGATAACATCACCCCATTTGAGAATTGTACACTGCTGTTGAAGTTGATTCTGTCTGTCCTAGAGAAGCCCCGCTCAGCCTGCGACTGTGAGTCTGCTGCAGCCCTAAGCCTACCTGCATGGTGTGAAGTTATCTGTCCCCTGCAACACACGTGAGAACTGTACACTGCTGTTGAAGTTGATTCTGTCTGTCCTAGAGAAGCCCCGTTCAGCCTGCGACTGTGAGTCTGCTGCAGCCCTAAACCTACCTGCATGGTGTGAAGTTATCTGTCCCCTGCAACACACGTGAGAATTGTACACTGCTGTTGAAGTTGATTCTGTCTGTCCTAGAGAAGCCCCGTTCAGCCTGCGACTGTGAGTCTGCTGCAGCCCTAAGCCTACCTGCATGGTGTGAAGTTATCTGTCCCTTGCAACACACGTGAGAATTGTACACTGCTGTTGAAGTCGATTCTGTCTGTCCTAGAGAAGTCCCGCTCAGCCTGCGACTGTGAGTCTGCTGCAGCCCTAAGCCTACCTGCATGGTGTGAAGTTATCTGTCCCCTGCAACACACGTGAGAACTGTATACTGCTGTTGAAGTTGATTCTGTCTGTCCTAGAGAAGTCCCGCTCAGCCTGCGACTGTGAGTCTGCTGCAGCCCTAAGCCTACCTGCATGGTGTGAAGTTATCTGTCCCCTGCAACACACGTGAGAACTGTATACTGCTGTTGAGGTTGATTCTGTCTGTCCTAGAGAGGCCCCGTTCAGCCTGCGACGGTGAGTTTGACGCCAGTCTGTGAAGGAAGTGAGCTCTGTTCTCTCTACTCACCTGTGATATTCACCTGTCCAACGTTCTCCCACTGTGAGTCTGACGCCAGTCGGTGAAGGAAGTGATCTCCATTCTCTCTACTCACCTGTGATACTCACCTGTCCAACGCTCTCCCACTGTGAGTCTGACGCCAGTCTGTGAAGGAAGTGATCTCCGTTCTCTCTACTCACTTGTGATATTCACCTGCCCAATGCTCTCCCACTGTGAGTCTGACGTCAGTCTGTGAAGGAAGTGATCTCTGTTCTCTCTACTCACCTGTGATACTCACCTGTCCAACGCTCTCCCACTGTGAGTCTGACGCCAGTCTGTGAAGGAGGGGATCTCCGTTCTCTCTACTCACCTGTGATACTCACCTGTCCAACGCTCTCCCACTGTGAGTCCGACGCCAGTCTGTGAAGGAAGTGGTTTTCGTTCTCTCTACTCACCTGTGATACTCACCTGTCCAACGCTCTCCCACTGTGAGTCTGACGCCAGTCTGTGGAGGAAGTGATCTTCGTTCTCTCTACTCACCTGTGATACTCACCTGTCCAACGCTCTCCCACTGTGAGTCTGACGCCAGTCTGTGAAGGAAGTGATCTCCGTTCTCTCTACTCACCTGTGATACTCACCTGTCCAACGCTTTCCCACTGTGAGTCCGACGCCAGTCTGTGGAGGAAGTGATCTCCGTCCTCCCTACTCACCTGTGATACCCCCCTGTCCAACGTTCTCCCATTGGGAGTCTCGCCGGTTTACACCCGCGGCGGTGCTGCTCTGGGTCCCTGGGAAGGAGAGGACAAGGAATTTTAGACTAGGACTTCTTAATTGCTTTTTAATACAAAATAAAGTTGTTATTCCTTTTACTCCTGCCTCCTGCCTCCTCCTTTGATACGCTCCTCTGGGTGATAGTTGGGTTAGGGGTGGGGGCAGTCTGGTTTGGCCCACCCCGACCTGTGACAGTTTCTCTAGAAAGGTATTTAAATGTGAACAAAGGGCTATTCTGCACTGAAGTAAACCAGTTATTACTAGCAAACTTACAGTCATTGCTCGAGATCTATAACATTTATATTGCATATTGATGTCAGAATCACATATTGTAAAAACCTACTTTTTAACGCAGATCATGTATCTTGGTGTTGAAACCAACAATCTGGCTTCAACAACCCTTTACTTCTTCCAGTGCTCATGTGGCACCAAAGGGGTGGCTTTCGTTATTTTGGACTCAATGATAATTACAACACCGACTACGCCACCCTGGGAATTTCACCCAGTGAAATAATGGTCCAATAAGGACACACAGGTTCGTTCCCACAAAGATACAGCAGAGACGTGAATATAAAGAAAATAAAAGGTAACATGTCAGATGGCAGGGAGAAAACACACACACACACACACACACACACACACACACACACACACACACACACATTCCTGCAAACCCCACAAAGTGAGGTCTCAGTTAAAAACCTCCAAACTGAGGACATGCCTTTCCAAGTGTTTCAAGAAGAAAACAATACACTTTCTAGACACTAGTTGGCGCTGCAGAGCTATACACTCCATTAAAATATCTTTAGGAGCAAGATTTAAGAAAAAGTTTTTAACCATCATACTGAGGACCCATCACACTATGAACTATAAATAGAATGTGTAGAACAGTGGTTCACAAAGTGCAGTCCTGGGCGTTCTGGGGGGCATCAGAGGCACTGCAGGGGTACCCCAAAGATTGCCTACATGACAAGTACATAGAATTATATTGTTGAGTTGAGTGTAAGTGAGTTACAAATGTTTTGTTTGAATGAGTATTTATCTTAGAATAATTGTTTCACGATTTTAATGTAAATTTGTGAAAAAGTTCATTCTTATCAATACTGTTCATTAGCATTTTTGGGAGGTCTGTGGTGGAATTAGGTGAATTAAACACCACAAACTAGACCAAAATGTTTTAAGCATATTTGCCTTTATATTCCTTGCAGAACAAACCCAAATTATTTGAGGCCTTACAATAAAACAGTTATAGCAGCTTTGATCATCAATAAAATAAAAAGATTAATATCTGGCAGCTTGCAAATAAAAAATAAATAAAATATTGGTCTTTAACCAAGGCAACAGTACATTGTGTCTCATCTCATAAGTGCAACATGTTTGGCTCACAGAATGTAAATCTATTTCATCCACAACTGAAAAGTGCTTAACAGGCATAAAACCTGACCAAGACGGCTTTGTCCCAACACAGGGAAATCCAAGGAAAGTATATATGTCCTTTACAGTGCACAGTGTGCATGGGTGAATGAACAACTTTTAAATGCTACAACTAACTGGTGCCGAACACTGACAGAACCACAGCAGAAAATCAAACTTCTCCTCCTCTCTGAAGCCGCGACAAACTTTAGCAGCATCCTTAAACATTTTGAAACAGCCTTTTCTTGACTTTAATTATCTCATTGTAAACATAATACTTGACATCCTTCCAGGTGCGGTTCTTCAGTGCTGGGGACTCATGTGTGATGCACAACATGCAGGCTTCTTTCCCAGGCACTCGTCTCACAGCTATGAATTTGCCCATCCTTCTCTCCACGGCACTCTTTTCCTCCTCACTCTACGGTCTCTTGGTCTGTTTTTGAGCATCTGAAAAAGGTTTAATTGAAGTTAAACGTCATATTTTGCACAAATCTCTTACATTTAAGTCTCTCAATGTCAAATATTGGACTAAACTTATTTGTATACACCCCTGTAGAAACATTATGATGTCCAGGGTCTAAATTATTTGTAACTGAAATCAGGCTAACTTTGATGATAACAGTATCAAAGAAATCTGTCATGAGGTATTCTTTCATTGATTATACATGTTCCAAATATAAAATGCTAAGGCTAATATGAATAGGTATTTTTAGTTTACAAACCAAAATGTGTTAAATTGTGCGTAAACTGTGCTGTTATAGCTGACGCATCCAAAGCCCTAGCCATCATCTCTAATTAATAATAAGAAAACAGGCATATTTTGCAGTCTTAAATGTGCAATAGAAGAAAATATTACCAGTTACTCCACTTTACCTCCATATTTAACCTCTTAACCCCCGCCTTAACCGAGCGCATTTTCTCCAGTTCAATATTACCCAAATCTAAAAGCTTCTCGACTAGAGCTTACAGCCTATATGGGACAGGGTTAACGCCTCATTTGAAAGCTAAGGCCTACAAAACTAACCGCAACATTTTTGTTGCCATGTTTTGTCACATTTTTTGAAGCTTTTATGTCGTGTGTTTCGTAGTTTGTGAGTCATACTGTATCTTTGTCACCTTTTTGTCACTCTTTTGTGGCTTTTCCATCACTCTTTAGTTGTGATTTTTGTTGCTTTTTTATAGTGTTATTGTTGCTTTTACGGCGTGTTTTTAACGCTACATTGCCACTTTTTTGTGTGTGTTTTCATCCTCTTTTTTGTTGCTTTTAGACTTGGGTAAAGCCAAACTGGTGAAAATGTGCTCGGTTCAGGTGGGGGTTAAGAAACAAACAAGGAAATGTTTAGCTGTTTCAATCCCTTGGAGCCAGAACTAAGCAAAGGTAAAGAGAAAAGGTAAAGGCAAAGGTAAAGAGTCTCCATTGATAAATAACACACAGGCTAACTTGGAAATGAGGTCCGATGTCCAAAGTCCTGAACCACCCCTTTAACTAAAGTAATCATACCATCAGTGCCTTTGGGTCTCTTTCTGTGTGGTTTAATCTTGGACGGCTGGTCTAGCGTGCTTTCCTCTCCGTCTCCATCAGCTCCATCAAACTCTGAAGACAAAGACACATAATAAACTTCATTAAAATGTTGAGTTCCAACCTAAAAGCTCCGGACAGGGGCAGAATAATAAAAAAAATAACCATTTATAATAACATCTGAAAACTTTATTCACAAAGAGCAGTGAGCAGGACCAAGTCTAAACCTGGACTAAACCCAGTATTGTTTAAGTACTGGTACAAATTAAAATGAATAAAGTTAACTAAAGTAATCATACCATCAGTGCCTTTGGGTCTCTTTCTGTGTGGTTTAATCTTGGACGGCTGGTCTAGCGTCCTCTCTGTCAGAGTGTTCAGACACTGAAGACAAATACATATTCATGTTACTTATGTGGAGTGCCCACTTTAAACATTATCTTAAAGTTGTTGCACTTAATGGAAGAAGTATATTAATCCACTTTTAGTTTAGACAGTGCCTATGTTGTGTTATGTGTTACAGTTAACTAGTATTAGACAGTTACAACATAGACGCTGTTACATATCGGAGTGGCGCTCCTCTTCGCTCCTTGATTGAATCTCTGTTTGGGCTGTAAAAAAAGAAAAAGAAAAAGAAGTAGTTAGAAGTCATATGATGCTTATAGAGACATGATTATTTTTATTTTTTTTAACAGTGCAGACCATAGACTGCTGAATCCAGGGTCTGAAGATTGTTTCCTTTAAGTGCTTCGGCTCCACCTTCCACTGCAAATAGAAGCTTGCCAACTTTAGCTACTTGGAAGGTTTTATCAGTCTGCCTGTAGTAGTTACAGTGTACTCTGATGTCATGTCCCATAAACTTCGCTACCTGCTCAATAATGTAGATAATAACGCTTTATATTTTTTTCATAAATTATTGTAACCAAAGTTAAAATGCATTATAATATTTACAATTCCTTGTTACATCTAGAATTAGTTGTTTGTCATGCGTTTTAATGTATTATAATTTCTAAAGGTGTAACAATGAATAGATAATATTACAATGTATTCCATGCATTATAATGTATATAACAATGAACAATTAATCTATTAAAAAGACTTTTAAAATGCAATATGTATGAAGGCTTTTAATAAAGTGTTACTGATATTGTATACTAATTTAATCTAAAACAATGATATTATTATAATAATAACATTATTCCTTTCAACAAAAAAGGAATTCTAAACATATTTCCACACTGAGGGCCCTATCTTGCACCCAGCGCAATTAACTTTGTACACCGACGCATGTTTCATTCCTATTTTGCACCTGCCCAAAGCGCGCTTTTCCCTCCACAGAAGCACGTCGCTAAACTAGGGAATGAACTTGCGCTCCCTGGGCGGTTCAGCGCAAAAAACGAGGCATGTTCCGGCGCAAACAATCCCTGGTGCTATTTTACTGTTCCATAAAACAATTGCGCCACTGGCCAGAAAAAACCTAGTCTAAAGTCAGTGGCGCGTTGCGCATTGTTCATTATGCTATTTTAAGGGCGCATGCTTGACCATAATGTATAGCGTGCACAACGTGCATACACTTTGATTCTCTCATCTACACAGAAGCAGCCGTTTTCATTTTTGCAAATCATATTATTACAAACGATAGATAGATAGATAGATAGACAGATAGATAGACAATTTATTATAAAAGCATACATCTAGCTTACACATTTACCCACATTATTATATGCCTGTTTAACCGAAGCTAATTTGGGTGTGTTTCTCCATCCCCAATGTCACTTCTCTCTCTTTTACAGCCGTGACGAGAGCGTTGCTCTCCTCGGCTGTGAACCGCTCCTGGCGCGCGTCTGGCAAATCCGCTGTTACAATAGCAATACGCCAAGAAAAAAGCGCGTCTGCTCTTAAAGGGAATGTGAGATGACGCTCTGATTGGTTTATTTCACGTTACGCCCAAACCACACCTTTGAATAATGAAGCTACTTCAGACCAACACATTTTAGATTTGCGACGGGCGCAATAGTCATTTATCCCGCCGGGAAAATAGCAACAGCGCCGAGACCCGCCCACAAAGTTACTTGCGCTTTGCGCTTTGACACTTGCGTTTCAGATCGTTAAAATAGGGCCCTGTGTCTCACTATGAGTAATCAGTTTATTACAGGTTTGTTTCTCCTTTTTAGTTAATCTTTTATTGTAGAAATTGCAAATGCATTGAAATGATAAATTTTGCTCTTTTGCTCATGTTTTATAATATAAACACAATTTCTGTATGATTCAGTTGTGTTTTAACTCTGTTTGAAATTGAGTTACAATGTAAGATATTTATGTTCAGACTGAATAATTGGAATTAAAACAGTCAGAAATCAGCCTGAAATCTAAAATGCATTATAATATTTGCTATTTCATTGTTTCATCTCAAAAGGGTTGTTCTTCATAAAGGTGGATCAATGAATAGATAATATGTGTTATAACTGCTGTTACACTTATTGATTAGATCATACATGCATTTTAATGTATATAGCAGTGCATAATTAATGCATTAAAAATAGTTTTATAATGCAATATGTATGAAAGCTTTAAACAAAGTGTTACTGATATTGTTTTATAATGATTGAATCTAAAACTAGAGCAGCATTACTCCTATGCTGTGAATGTGCAGTGCAGTGTGTGTGTGTGTGTGTGTGTGTGTGTGAATGTGTTGTGTTTGTCTCCTGCAGCTGGTCCCACAGTGAAGCCCTCAGTGTCTCTGCTGCCGCCCTCTTCTCTGCAGATCTCTGGAGACTCAGCCGCACTGCTCTGCCTGCTCAGCTCTTACTCTCCACAGGGGGCGCTGGTGAGCTGGACACTGGACGGGTCAGAGGTCACCGAGGGGGTTCTGACCATAGACATAATATACATAGACGCCCTATTGGCCGCTTTGGAACGTTGCTGCGATATGTCAACGCGTCCGCCATTTTGTGGAGGGCAAGACTGCGCTGTAATCAAATGCAAGTAAACTGGTGAGCTGCGGTTTTTCTGTATAAAAACCAAAAAAAATTACATTTATCAACCGATTTCAGTGGTTTGTATGTGGTGTACAAAAAAGTTCCATCTGTAGTTAGTTAAACTCTCGATAGTTAGACTTATAATTATTTTTATTTTTTTTAATAAGGAATGGCCAAAGCTCAGGCTTGTCATGTATTTAGCTTTTCATTCTTGGATAAGAATTGTGAACACCCCCATACTGAGATATAATTTAATTTTCACATTAAATTAAATAAAGTTTTCTTATTGTGGGAAAAGCATATTCTGTCATTGACCAGATTTTAGCAATAACAAAGATAACTGATGGATCCTTTATGGTAATACATATGATATGGTACAACTACAGTGCAATGCAAATAGTAAATATAAGATAAAGTGAGAGGTAGGCTAATAGTAAATAGTTTAGTCAATAAAATAAACAAACAGTATACAGTAAATAAAATAGTAATGAAAAGTATAATTATATAATATCATAAGTACTAATATAATAATAATAATAATAATATATTGATAATAGCATATAGTTTATGTATAATACTATAATAATAGCAATAGAATATGAAATATCAATTACAGAATATAGACAATAAAAAATAAGTTAAATAGTTACTATGAATAGTAAAATAATTTAACAGCATAACTATAATAGATTGATAATCGCAAGTGGTATATTATAATAACAATAATAAATAATGTAAATGTATACATTTTAAAATATTATTACATAGGCTATATAAAATAAAATGACGCAACCCTGTCTCTTTTTGTTAAATTTCAGTTTTTAAAAGGTATAAGAAGCTATACAAGTCAAGAAATAAAGTAAACGATCCAGTCAAACATACAGCAGGCTACACTGTTAAAGTTAAATAGCCTAAATATATAAAGTTATGAAACTTCACTTTGCCCTCAGCCAAAACAATCTGCCAAGGAACAAATTATAGATTAATGAAACCAAAGATCACCCGTTAGATAAACACAAGACGAATTATTCTCACTAGACTGACAGCGACGAACGTCAGAACACAGAAGCACTATAGCCGAGGCAAGGCTGTTCTCGGCGGGGTACATGAGCGCTGAGCGCCCGCGGTGATCGCTGGATCAACTCCGAAACCGTCAGATAACATTTTTAAAAAGGCGCTATCTTTATAAATAAACCACAGATTTGAGCTTTAAACAACTACATTGTCGACTGAAAAACTCTTAAAACTACATTTCGTGACACAATAACAGTAGTATTTTTAAATTTCGCGGCCTTTCTCCTCTGAAAATAAAAATAGTAAATGAAATGCAACCAGAAACAAATTTTCAGTTTTGCTTGTGAAAGGTAATTCCCTGAGACCTGTGTTCAATTGTGTGGCGATTTGTAAAGCCCCAAGCAGCACAAGAAATAGGCATTTTTCTCGATTCTCGTTATGAGAGGTATGGGAAAGTTGCCCTCCGCAGTATGGCGGCGCCGTTGACGTACGATCCAGCGGCCAATAGGGCGTCTATGTGTCACAGGTCGGGATGGGCCGAACCAGACTATGCCCACCCCTAGACCCAGAACACTTTGAGGAGCGTGCCAGAGACGAGACCAGAGTCAAGGAATAAAGAGTAACATATTTTATTAAGAATAAAACAATTGGTAATCCTAATCTAAAAGTCTTCTTCTCTCCCGCGTCCAGGGAGGAGTCCAAGACGGCAAGCAGACACAGTCTTCCCCACAGACGGCGATTCCCAGTAAGGAGCACCGGACAGGTCAGTATCTCACGGTATGCAGGTTAACAGAGTTCCTTTCTCCAAGCAAGTATCAGGTGCACAATAGAAGGTGATGGGCGGGTGAGTTCTCCGGTGAATGGATGGCCACAGCTTCCTCTCCTCTTTCCAAGTAAAGGACAGTTCACAGCAGTCAATAATATACAGGTAGGTATCTTACGGTAAGTAGATCGACCAAGCTCCTTCCACGCTGGTATCAAGTTCACAATAGGAGGTGATGAGCGGGTGAGTTCTCCAGTGAGTGGATGACCACAGCTTCCTCTCCTCTTTCAAGTAGGGGACAGTTCACAGCAGTCGATAGGATACAGGTAGGTATCTTACGGTATGTAGGTTAACTGGGTTCCTTTCTCCAAGCTGGTATCAGGTACGCAATGGGAGGTGATGAACAGGTGAGTTCTCCGGTACGTGGATAGCCACAGCTTCCTCTCCTCCTTTCAAGTGGGAGACAGTTCACAGCAGTCAATAGTGTGCAAGTAAGTATCTTACGGTATGTAGGTTAACAGGGCTCCTTTCTCCAGCTGGTATCGGGTACACAATGGGAGGTGGATTGGACGGGTGAGTTCTCCGGTAAGTGGATGGCCACAGCTTCCTCTCCTCTTTTCAAGTGGGAGACAGTTCACAGCAGTCGATAGTGTGCAGGTGGGTATCTTGGGCGGACGAGTGATTCGCACCCGACAGGTGGGCTTCAGGGCTGCAGCGAACTCACAGTCACAGACTGGCTGGGCTTTCTCTAGGGCAGACAGAGTCAATACTTCACACAGCAAGATAACATTCTCACATGTGTCGCGGAGAAGACAGGGACTTCACACCATACAGGTGGGCTTCGGGGCTGCAGCGAACTCAGTCACAGACTGGGCTGGGCTTTCTCTAGGGCAGACAGAGTCAATACTTCACACAGCAATATAACGTTCTTACGTATGTCGTGGAGAAAACAGGACTTCACGCCAGCTGTCCTTCCCAAACCTTTCCTCAGTTGGACGTACTCGATCTCTCCAAGCTCTGAAGATATACAATATACCAGCCTGCCTCTTGGGCGAGCGCACGGCAGTTAAAAGCAGACTTTCACACACTCACAGGAATTCCACTCCAATATACAACGCGAGGAAAGAGAAGGGACGTCAATTCAAACACTGCAAATCCACTCATTAAGTGTACTTAAGGCCAGCACTCACCCTGGGTCTCGGTTTAAAGAGCAAAGGATCGGCAATGAGAGGAAGGAGATTTTAAACACTTCTTCATAGGCATAAACTGGATTCACTTCACCATCCGAACGAGAAGAGGAGATAAGAATGGCAGAGAATCAGTTTAATTCACTCAGTGATATTCATACGGTACATTCCAAGCACTTCAACCCACATCTATCTCAATATCAAACGTGTGGTAGGAGATTCAATAATCGGTTACTTATCTTCGCTCTTTCATCCAGACGATGCACTTCCCTCTTTCCCTCTCTCTCTCTCCGTCTTCAATTCCTCATACACACGACATTCCTTTTTCCTCACAACGAGCCCTCAACGACACACTTCAGAGAACACTTCCCAACAGGAGCCAGCCACATCCAAACGGGAACAAAAGCACCACAAGCAGGAGAGGAACCACACCAACTTTCTCTTCCTCTGACTTTTTATACTCTCATGATCTAGCGTGGCCCCATTCAAACGCTCAGCGCAAATTACCCACACCTGCTGTCAATCCGCCACTAGTTACCATAGCGACAGGCACTCACTCGGCTTTGGGACGTTTCTCTAGCGGGGATCGTCCCGGGCTTATTTGTCACCCCGTGACATATGTATATTATGTCTATGATTCTGACCAGCGCAGAGAGCCAGCAGGACGGCCGCTACAGCCGCAGTAGCGTCCTGACCCTCAGCAAAGCACGCTGGGAAGAGGGAGAGCTGTACGTCTGCAGAGTAACACATGATGGAGCTCCTCATGAGGTCTCGTTCCACAAGAGCTCTGAGTGCTGATGTTTCTCTCCTGAAGATGAGCCGTATCTGAGTGTCCTGTGTCAGGCAGGATTCACATGAGTCTAGTGCTGCAGCTGTAGTGATTTACAACTCAATACTGAAACTGAGTGTGTGTGTGTGTGTGTGTGTGTGTGTGATCTTTCAATCTGCTGTGTTTGCTGCAACATTCAATAAAGCTTCTCAACAAGTTCACTTTGTGTCTGACAACATCATTCAACTAACAGATGAAGATGCAGGTGCTTTTCAGAAGGTTGATGTAGCAGTAAATGTCAAATAAAGCTCTTGGGGTTTGAACATGGTCTCTGGAGACAGAGCTGCTCTATTCTGAGAGGATCACAATCACTCCACCCTGACAATGCAAATGGGGTTTCAGTCTCACTCTCTGATTGGTTACATGATCTGGACTGGAACACTTTCACTTCTGCTTTAGTGAAGCAGCGCAGACAAACTGATCATTTATAGGAGATTAAAAACTTTATTATATAAAAATATCATAAAAAAGATCAAGATCAAGAATCAGCCGTTCTGACACTAATTGTTACATAATCATTACATTTATAGGCGATAGTGTAAATATACTGTATATGAAAATGTTATAATAAATAATACATGATCACAAATGAAGAATCAGTGTGTTGTTAATAAATGTGAATATCATAGTGTATTTGTTCATTGTTCATACATGGTTATATTAAAGTGTATTTGTTAATTTTATAATAAAAACCCTTGGTTGAGTTTGTGTTTCACTGCCAGTTTCTGCCCAGCCGACTCTCAGCCAGATCTGTCTTACAGTGCCTGGGCCAGACCTGGGCCATATCAGTCAATAAGAGTCGCTTTACAGGGTGTGGGCCACATCTGGGCCAGAGGAAGCTCTGTGTGTCCATGTTCAGTGTGTTGGGCCAGTTTTGGGCCGGGGACCCAGCCAGAAGTGGAGGTGGGCCAGGCAAAGTTTGCTCTCTGGCCTGCTGTTATCAACTCAAGAGTGAACCAGAATCATGTTGCTCTAGTGACGGAGAAACAAAGCTTTTAGAAACCATTGAACCGATTGATTTGCATAATGATTCACTGTATTGAAGCTCTGGAAAGTCTAATCTATTCAATGCAATTACCAAATCATCTAATACCAGTAAATATGAAATGTCTTTATAATATGAGTTTGTTTATTAAATTAAAGGGCTTGTTTTGTTTGTGTAGCGCCCCCTACCTCCTTTTCTAAAGCTTCAGTAAGGGACAGCACCAGGTTCAATAAACTAGTGCCTAAGAGATGTTGTATTACAAGGCCCCTCTGATGTCACTGAAATAAATACTTTTCTTTTGGAGATGTACTCAGAATAAATCTATGCTCCCACAAGTTCACTGGTTAAGAATAAACTCTGTTGAATAAAGAAAACACTTGAAATAGGAAAATGTACAGAATTTAATTAAAGTAGAATTATAGAGTAAGGAATAGCTTACATTCAAATTTGCAAAATATTACTCAATCAAGTTATCAAGTTTGGTATAATATAACCCCAAAAAGGGGAATATCACATGTGACAGTTATACTGAATTGACCTCTGTGACAAATACACCTCGAGTGAGTTGAGCGAATTAACACCCTTGAAATTACATGTATAGAATAATGCACTTTGTGTTTCAAAATACTACTCTGAACACTCACATTTTTTAAGCACGCTGAATAACACTATATGAACTGATAACACACACACACACACACACACACACACACACACAGATAACACACACACACTCTCAAAACCCACCCCGGAGCAGGCCTGAATCGTGGCTTGAGTGCGTAGTGGCCGTGGAAACTGAAACTGGCCTCTTCACTCTCCTGAGCACAAACAAAGAAAAGCAAACAAGGGTCCCTGAATTACTGCAGGAACTGTAAAATGATCACGAAGCACCGTGGAAGGCCTCCTCCTGCAGATCCTCGTACTGCGCTGTCCCTGGCGGCCGATGTAGATCACACTCCAACGCAGCCAGAGGAACCCCAGATTTCACGGTGATCTGGGGCGCTATCTGGTCTCCCTCGGGTCAATTACAGGATGAATTCACGAAGATTTCAGTCCGATTGTCCTTTTTTTGAAAGTTATATTTGACGATAACTTTACTAACAGTCTGTCTCAGCGCCATTTACGGCTAATCACGTAACCGCGGTAACGGAAAACCACCGTACACAAATTCAAATATTAACAACAGAATGAACTGAACCACTCATGTATACACCCAGACTATATACACTTCAAAAGTATTAATACGATGATCTATCGATTAATTTACTGTATTTTCTGCGATCTGTACACTCAATCCTCTGGATCAGGGTAGGGTTGCACCAGCCGTTCATAAGTTCTTTCTTAAATTTGAACGTAAAGTCCACACTAGAGGCTTAGTAACTACTAGCTAGTTTGTAACTAACTCTGTTGGCTACTTTATTCCGTTGCACCATTAGTTCGTAAGGCAGAACGTAGCTAGTAGGTCGTAAACTCTCCATAAAGTAATGCGTAGTCGCATAATATGCCGTTTAGCCTCGGTTATCCAATAGCAGCCTTCAAATACGTGAGCAGATGTTGTGTTGAAATGCTGTGAATTTCAGTTTATCCTTCATTCTTTTGCCTCACGTTACTAACGGTAAAAATAAGTTTCCATTAAATACGATACTTGATCATGAATAGCATAAGTGTTTTCATAGGCCTATGTACGGTGGCTGAGAGAGCTTAACGCGCTGCAACTGAAGAAAACACATGCAAATAGAAAAAACACCCGCAAATTAAGAAAACATCTTCATCAGTTTCACAACACATGTGTGCTCCAAATACTCACAACACAACCAAATACAGAAACGCGCTGCAAAAGTTCACAACACAAACAAATACAGAAACGCGCTGCAAATAGGACAGAACACAACGGAAATGTTTCCGGGGAACCCAATAAGTGACGGACGGACGGACGGACGATTGGGACGTGCTTATTGCTCGTGAGCATTGCCTATGCCCTACTCTCTTAAAAGGGCAGATGGCAGAGCCCTTGAATTGGGCACTTTGGAGGGAGCGGGGCACTTGTGTGCAATGTTGATGAAGGGAGCAACCAGAGAATGTCTAAGCTACGAAAGACAACGTAATTTCCTCATTATTTTCACCTGGGATGTTCCAATGACAACGCAGCGCGTGTCCATCAGCTGAATAGCTGTTCTTACCAGAGATATAGTATTATTGCTGTTAACATAACTGTTGCAAATAAATATACATTTTATACAACAAAGTTTTTAAAATATGCGTTATATCTGTGTGTGAGTGTCTCAACTTTAAAACTTGCCGTCTCATATTTGGACCCTAGCTACATTCTAACATTTCTTATGAAACTTATTTTAACATAACATGACAAAATGTGTACAATGTAACTGATGTATAGATTAATGTTGTTCCCTCATGTTCTTTTTCTCTATCTTTATTTATTTATTTTAGTCTTCAGCTCATTGTTCTTTTTAGTATTCTTATGACATTGAACATATTGTAAATACATTTTGTATATTGTATACAAAGTTGTATGTCATAAACGTGTCATCTCTGTATGTTTTGCAAAAAAAAAAAAAAAAAATTAGACAGCTGTAAGCACGTATGAGAGAAAATAATAGGAATAAAAAGGAAGAGGACATTATTTCGAGAATGAGATTTGGGCATACTGGGTTAAATAGTACGCTTAAAATAATAGGGAAACATGAGACTGGGATGTGTGAGGCCTGTAATATTAACGAAACAGTAGAACATGTAATAATTAATTGTCATAGGTATAAGGAGGAAAGGATGAGGCTGAAAGACTGGTTTAGAAAAGAAAAAATTTGATTTGAAATGAAGGAAATATTACAAATGAATTCAGGGCATGTAGGGTATAGAGCGATATTTGAGTTTTTGAACAAAACAGGGCTTAGTAGAAGGATATGAGTTTAGTTGTCTTAGAAAATTGTAATTAATAATAATGATAATGTATGAATATTAATAATGTTATTAGATATTTATGAAGTTATTTATTGGTTTTATTTATGTGTGTATGTATTTATTTGTTTATGTATTTAAAGGATAGTGAGAAAAGGCTATTGTGATCCACACTCCATATCAGAAGTGGCGGTAATGCGCACTTAAAAGTTGTTTGCCAACCGCCATTAAAAGAAAGAAGAAGAAGAAGAAGAAGCTGTAAGCACGTTCCAGCCGGGTCCGTCACTTATTGGGTTCCCCGGAAACATTTCCGTTGTGTTCTGTCCTATTTGCAGCGCGTTTCTGTATTTGGTTGTGTTGTGAGTATTTGGAGCACACATGCGTTGTGAAACTGATGAAGATGTTTTCTTAATTTGCAGGTGTTTTTCTATTTGCATGTGTTTTCTTCAGTTGCAGCGCGTTGAGCTCTCTCAGCCACCGTACCTATGTAACATTCAGAAACTGTATTTGAAATGAAATGAATAAGGATCAATAAATAAATATTGATACAAAAAGCATAAGAAATAACGTTTATTGATTATGACATGCACACCATGGACCGATGCACACAGCGGCGCGCTGTTTAGGATGGGTTCGTGTTAAAGATAGCCTCTAACAAAGTAATCTTTTCACATAATGTTCTCTCTCTTAAAATGTAAGTGTAAATGTCAGCATTATCATATATGTCTAAAGAATTGAAGTCTGTCAGGTAAAAGAAGAGCTTATTGATGCAGTTCAGTGTGTTTGATATTTTATTCCATCCGTTACTCCTGATCGGAGGCTGCCGTAAATATTTAGTTTAAACGTAGAGTTACGCTTCAACTAAGTTTAATGGTGCAACGCAAAAATATTTAGAAGTGTGCAAGTCGTAACTTAGTGTCCATTTACGTCAAAAATAGGCTAAGTTATAACTTACGCACAGCTGGTGCAACCGGCCCCAGCTCTCTCCCACAGCTGCACGTCAGCTGCACCACCTCACTCGTCTCCCCTGTATTCACCACTCAAATCTCCCATTTTTTACGGGAGGGCGAGACTTAACACATACAGACCAATGAAAATAAAGATCAACCTAACTTGCTTGTTAAAACCACATTTTCCCCATGTGTACAGCAATCAAACCTGACATAAGATCGCACACTTAAAGGGGCATATACACAATTAGCTTACATCAATATAACAACTTAGCCTGGGTTTCCCCATGCTGCCTTGAGCGCAGCGATTTTATTCACGCTGCTAGGCAGTCTGGATACCATGGAGCAGATTTTCGCCTCAGCTAGGGAACCAATCACAGAACGGGGAGGGAGCAGCAAGACGATGACGACATCTATGCGACACACCGAAGCAGTTTGTTTATATCTATGGATCCAACATGACAGACGTAAAAATATATGCATATTTTTAGGAACACATCTACAAAAATATGCCTGTATTTCAAGTTGATAAAATAATTTAAAATCCACACCAGTTTATTTGTGCCGACGCGCCACGCCCTCCCAGGATCTATAACGTTACCTAGGCTACTTTCACTAAAAATTCTTCATAACCGCGCGCGCGCGATCTGCAGTCGTCGAGATAGATGCTGAGGAGTTGAAGAAAAGAATAGCTAGTGGAGATTGTAAAGTTGTTGACAATACGTCATCAAAAATCAAGTCCAGTGTGTGGGAGAAATTTGGAGTTATCTGAAGAAAATATTGTGAAAGGCTTTGCTGAAACATTTTCGTGTTGGATAGCCGCAAATGTGGAGCTTCATCCCTGAGGAAGCACGCAGAAACTGTGGTAAGAAAGCAGTTCTATCGAACAGTATTTTTCAAATGTAACACTGTTAAGTAACTTATGTGTGGTGTGCAGGGCGTTTTTGAACCCAAAATGGTCAGATGTAGGCTAGACGAAATTGCGTGGCATATAGTGTTGCAGCCGCGTCTGTTCGACTGGTAAAATGTTATAAGGCTACTCAGTTTTGTGGTAACGTTAGCCATGTTCTTCATGTACCGGCCTTTTGACATCTTCGGCTGAAGTTGTCCTTGTGTTAATTGTCGTGTAATAACTTCTGTATGACCTGGCAATAAACATTTTTTGTAAGTGTGTCTATAATGTGATAGTCTAAACTGATTTTATTTCGGGTGCGGGTCGGGTGTCGGTTCTATTTTAAGCGGGTCGGGTGCAGATTTTAATTAGTGCTGCTGTCGGGAAACGGGTCGGATGCGGTTTTAAGCACTGCGGGTACGGGCGGGTGCGGATTTACAAAAAAAAAATCGGACCCGTGCAGGACTCTGGTGTACACATAAATCTCTGACCCATCGTCTTCTTCTTTGTTGAATATCTGTCGCTCTACATACGTCATCTGGTATAATTGAAACGATTGGCTATGAGCTACTTACAGGCGCATGTGATAGACATTTGTAGCGCCCAATAAACGTCTCTGGGCATTCGTAAACCACGCCTCAAATACGAGAAAATGCACATGTGGTTCCCAGACCACGTCTCAAAGAGAAAGAGGTCTGACGTTAGCCAGGCTAATAATAACTTATAATTCACTCACATTTTAGTTCTGGATGAGAGCAAAACAAAACAAATTACTAAATGAATAGAAATAAACTCAATACCTGTAGAATGCTGTTCTACTGGGTTACATTTGTTACATTTTGGAGAGCTTGGTAATCAGACCAATTAGACACTTTTAACTACAACTCAGTTTTTATTATAAAAATGTGTCAATAAACATTAATATTTAAAAACTGATCTGAGATCATGTAAAATGAAATAGACAGTGGTTCATGGGTTCACAGAGATCATCGCCCCCTAGTGACGAACCAGTGACATTTGGTTAATAAACAAAACTCAAGTGTGCATGTAGTCCATAAAATCAGTCATCATGATGTGTAAATACACCGGCCCACTGCAGATCTGATTCAGCCAATCAGAGATCAGAGATCAGACGTGATCATTCATGACTGACGGGTTTTTAGTGAGATCATTTGTAGCTGTATATTCGAGTGATCAGTGTGTCAAAGTGGCATAAATATACAGTTGTATCTACAGTAAAGAGTGGGAGAGTGACCCAACTCTCTAAACGTGGATTACACCTGGTGGGACTCGAAGGCTCTTTATGAATATAACTGTAACTCTGAGAGCACAGTTGAATGACTTCATTGAAATGGAGTATGGGACTATGACTCCTGTCCATCATCATGTGCACACTGGCCTGATCAGGACATCTGCAACTTCTAAACCGTCCAGACTGCGCTCTACTCGTCCCGACCGCTGCTGGAAGAGGTTTCAATCATTCATCAGTTTTGGCTGTGCTAATTTCTGTTATGATCTACAATGTGCACTTCAAGAAAGAAGTACTCGTTCTGTTTAAAGTTAAAGCGCAACACAAAGGTAACTTTATTATTATTGAAGTTATTTTTCTGAACACGAATGACACATTTTCGGCTTTTAGTGTGTGTGTGGCTTTTAAAGTCTGTTAATTTCTAGAAATGAAGTTCACCCGCAGGGGAACCGCCTAACTCATCTGCAAACTCGACCGGAAGAAACAAGCGTCTTTTAGAGGAAATGTTCTCTTTTATAGAGATATTGGGCCCTATTTTAACGATCTGAAACGCAAGTGTCAAAGCGCAAGTAACTTTGTGGGCGGGTCTTGGCGCTGTTGCTATTTTCCCGGTGGGATAAATGACTCTTGCGCCCGACACAAATCTAAAATGGGTTGCTCTGAAGTAGCTTCATTATTCATAGGTGTGGTTTGGGCGTAACGTGAAATAAACCAATCAGAGCGTTCCTCACATTCCCTTTAAGAGCAGACGCGCTTTTTCTAAAGCGGATTCCTATTGTAACGGCGGATTTGCCAGGCGCGCGCCAGGAGCGGTTCACAGCCGAGGAGAGCAACGCTCTCGTCAGGGAAGTTGGGGATGGAGAAACCCACCCAAATTAACTTCGGTTAAAAAGGCGTATGATAATTTGGGTAAATGCGTAAGCTAGATGTATGCTTTTATAATAAATTGTATATCTATCTATCTATCTATCTATCTATCGTAATAATGTATGATTTGCAAAAATGAAACTGCTGCTTCTGTGTAGATGAGAGAATCAAAGTGTAAGCGCGTTGTGCACACGCTACATTGATTATGGCCAAGCATGCGCCCTTAAAATAGCATATGAATAACATAAACTGTTTTTTCCTGGTCAGTGGCGCAATTGTTTTCTAAACCTGCAAAATAGCATGAAGGAACGTTTGCGCCGGGACACGCCTCCTTTTTTGCGCTAAACCGCCCAGGGAGCGCAAGTTCATTCCCTAGTTTAGCGACGTGCTTCTGTGGAGGGAAAAGCGCGCTTTGCGCGGGTGCAAAATAGGAATGATACATGCGTCGGTGTACAAAGTCAATTGCGCTGGGTGCAAGATAGGGCCCCATATCTTGCTAGAGAATATTCTCCTTTGGAAATAAAGGAATTGTTGAAGTGCACAGAGAAACTCTCTTGCTGACAGATAGGGAACTCAGTAATATTAAAGATCTGTCCTCTAGTGGTGAAGGATGGAAGTGCAATTAAAGTGATTGACTTTCCTACAGTTCGATTACATTGTAGTGGCAAGTTTTACAGGAACAAGCACCACTCACATTTTCTCCACATATCTGTCCAGTTTAGTAAGGGATATAATATTATGTTACATGTTTACTTACATCATAATAAATGAATAAAGTGTGTGAAAGGTTTGATATTGTGTAGTTTGTGATCCTCCATCAGCAGCTGCAGTTTCTCTCAGCTGTATCAGTGCAGTCACTGTGACGTCTGACTGACAGAGGTTTTTGTACGACTCTTTATCACTGTGTGAACACTGGACCAGTGTGTAAACTCTGACAGTAATAATCTCCTGTATCTTCAGTCTGGACTCCACTGATGGTCAGAGTAAAATCTCGTCCAGTACTTGCTGTTCCACTGCCACTGAATCTAGATGGAGTTCCAGTATAACGGCTGCTTATATAATAAATCAGGAGTTTAGGAGCTTCTCCAGGTTTCTGCTGATACCAGGCTAAGTAGCTGCTGCGTATTCCTACATCTATATGACACTCTATTGTTGCTGTTTGACTCTGTTGGACAGTTTTAACTTCAGGTTGAGTCAGAGTCACTCCTCTGGATTCTGAAGAAGAGAAAAGAAAAACTATTAGTATTATTTAAAACTACTATCATCATATACTTTTACAAAAACACCAAAACCAGAGTCAGTTTTTACATCTTACCTTGAATAAACAGTGCAATGGTCCAGATGAAGATGTTGATTGTGTTCATTGCTGTAGTTTAGTCTTGTGTGATGATGAAGAGTGTGTTCTGTTCTGCTCTCAGTCATGAAGTGTTAAACTCACAGCACTATAAACACTCTCAGAGCACTGAAGCATGTGCTGACAATGCAAAGTGACTCTCGCTATTTAAATCATTATCCTGAAGACTGTAGATCAGTCACAAACACATTATTAAACAACTTCCTCATGTTGAGAAATGCCAAGCTATTATACACACATTTATGAAGGGTCTATTGACAGAATCATACATATTATTGATTCAGTCATTATTAATATTTACATTGCACTTATTTAACAACTGACGAGGAAACTATTGATTTGAAAACATTAATATTAAATATTGATATATTAATTATATTAAGTTGCTGTAAAACGTTGAATTTTCATATAGCTACCAGTCGTGCTTCATTAAGCACACACACTTCTCAAAAAAGAAAAAAGACAAAAAAGACAAAATTGTAGATGCCATAAGATGCACAAGGGTTAAACATCGTTTTCTTGACAGCATTGCTTTAACTGTGTACAAACATCTGATAAACGTTTGTTTAAAAAAAAAAGTCCAGATTTACTCGTAACCAAATGCAACATAGACGTTTCCTAAATGTGCGTTTAATATTTGACAGGACATTTGACAGACGTACAGTATGGCAGATGAAACTCTTAAAAATACATCTTCCAGATGAAAACACATCAGATAGCCGTGTGTGTGTTGAATGTGTGCTATAATGTCATCCATTTGGCCTAAGCTTTTGTCAACACTTTACATTACACACATAAATGCTTATTTTACTAATTTACATAAAGATTTACATAACTGAAGATAATTTTTAGATATTATTTGTCTATGATGTAGTAGCCTTTTGATCACATAAATGACAGATCTAACATTAAATCTTGTTTGGATGTAACAGGGACCGATGAACTCACGCAGCCTTAGATGCAGCAATCAAAGGTTTTGAGTAAGTATACTATTGTGAGCACTGAGGATGAGGAGCCACAGCAGAGTCCTGGAAGTGGACGAGACCCTCCATCACTCCACCGGCCCTTATTGCCTCATCCGGCCCGATGTTGCTGTGGGCTCTTCATCCTCAGTGAGACCAGAGCCAGCGAGAGGTAGAAGACACAAGTTTGAGGACCTGATCCGGGAGAGAGCGAAAAGCAACAGAGAGGGAGGAGAGACGATGGCGGGAAATGGAGGAGGAGGAACGTAGAGAAAGAGAAAGACGAGCGAGAGGACAGACGGGAACGAGAAGACCGAAAGATAGAAGAAAGCAGACATCAAGAAGCAACTGAGAGAGAATAAAGGAGAGAGAGGGAGACCAAGGAAAGGGATGAAATATTTCTTTGCCTTCTTGAGTTTATTGTCAAAAGATAAAATATTTATTTTATAAAATATATTTTGATGGAAAGCATCCTTAAATCAATCACACATTTACATTTCTGTAAGCAACAAGCATCAATACTCCAAACCGCTTATCTTTTTATACGTATAAGTCATGGTTTGCTTTGGTTTTTGGTTCATGTTTCATGTCACTGTCTTGTCATGTAATTCCCTGTTCTAGACTTGTGATCCTGTCATGTGTCTTGTCATTGGTTAATTGTCTTGATTGTGTTCACAGGTGTCCCTTGTCTTGTCATTTAGCCTTGTGTATTTAAGCCCTCGTGTTTGCCTTGTTCCTTGTCAAGTATTGTCCATGTCCCACTGTTGGTGAGGTTATGGGCTGGGTTTCCCGAAACCTCCTTAGCGCTACGTCGTTCTTAAGTTACACCTTAAGCTGTACCTTATCATTAATACATGTTTCCCGAAACGTTCTTAGTTAAGTATACCTTCTGTAAGTCATACTTTCGGAAGGTTGGTCTGGACCACTCTTAGCTTCACCTTATCACTGTTGCAGGTCTATATGAATATAATTCTGAAGTTTTAATACACCCAGACAGTGTTCAGTTAGGCGAATTCAAGTGTTTTCATGCAAATAATAAAATTGTCATTACACTGATTGTTAATAGAATTTTAATTATATTATTATATAAAATAAAATTGTATACATTTATTTTAATTAAAGAGCGCTTTTAAAGGCCAGTGAAAGCATAGGCTACTGTCAGTCAAGTCCTATTCGGACGCTAATATTGTTTCTCATGGGCTCGTACAGTAAATCGGTTATTTTAGTGCCGTCCGAATCCATAATATCAGTGTTTTTTCTCACCCAACCCGCGTAAAAATACCTGGCCAAATTAGTTCCTACTGTTTTTTGACAAACAGTTCGTACATTAATTTAATTGCCGTCTGAATCCACATCTCTGAGTTTACAAGAAGAGATTCAAAATCCACTGTTTAAATCCTTTTTGATCACTGCCGAGCACCGTACATGACGTACACTTTTATTACTGAAATGCTGGAAAGTATTTACAAGAACAATATTTCATCACAGCTCCACCTCAGCGAACAAAAATGGAAAAGAGAAGAAAGCACATAAATAATTGAAATGATTATTATGGCAGCAATCAATTTTAAAATATGTAGGCTAGGCTATTATAGTTTGGGTTATTTTTTATAATATCCCATGAGTCCTAATAATTGCAATTTCAACTATTTCTGAAGTGCTTCTTTAATAAAGAACACCACTTTCTAGCATAACGCAGTGAAGCTGCTCCTGCACGAGAGAATAATTGATTCTCGAGCCGTCGATATCAGCAGATTCAGCAGCATCGCCACGGACAGCACCCGGTAACGTCACACGTAAGAAGGAATATCTTAAGCGGCTTCCTAAGGTATAGATCGGGGAACACGCCTAGCAATGGTATACCTTCAGTTAAGTTATACCTTAAGAGTCTTCGTAGCGCACTAAGAGACAACGTTATCGGGAAACTGAATGTCGAGCCCCCCGTGTCGAGCCCCCCCCCCCCCCCCCCCCCTCTAATTTGCAGTTGGAACATGAGTCATGACAGCGCTGACTGAATTTGTGATTAACTGTACATACTGTACACTAAAAGACTGTTAACTGTCAAATGACTGGCAGCAATGGCTTAATTACAAACACATTTAATAAAGAGTTAACACATGCTCAAGATTGTAAAGCAAGTTTTATTTTGGACAACACAACAAAAAAGTATAAAAATACTTTCTAAAACAGATGAAAAACATCTCAAACTTTAACTTTATCTTTAACTTTAAAATGATGTTTTCGATGTAATGTTAAAAACCTGTAGAAGTCTAAATGGAATATTTAAAGACAGTTTTTGTTCAATTACAGTAAACCTTAAATTAAATACAACATTTAATATTTAAAATGAACAGTAAAAAAAGTTTTTAAATTCTCAGTAAAATGTGAAGTCTTGTGCAGTGCTCGACAGAGTCCCAGCCTTCCTCTCGCTCCCTCTTCACTTCTCCGCTGTCTGCACTATCCTGTATAAAAGCAAAAACCCTGAAAACTGAATACAAAATAAGTCATGTACAAGATTTTCACTTTATAGTTCAATTACAGTCGGGTAGAAAACAAAGTATACAACACTATCCATTCTAAAACACAGTTACTATCATCATAAGGTCATGATTTCATCTTTAAAACAGGCGAAGAAATCAACAAATGGTGGTGTTGAGCTGAGAGGGTTGTGGTCTGTTGTTCTTTAGCTTATATCTTTCAATGCAGGTTTATATTGTTTCAACAGTTTTCGCCTGACCCCTGGGCGCTCCGTATATATCTGATAATATTTGTGGAGAAACATTACACTGTTTTAATTCAGAATCCTAACTATACATTGTACTAATTAAATAAAATTAAGCATGTTTTTATTAAATTAAGTCAAATCAAAACATATCACAAAAGGTCAATGAATCCGTACCAGAAGTGAAAGTGCAATGTAGCAGCGAAAGAAAAACCCTCCATCAAACTGCCAGTAATCAGCTGGATCCTTGGAGAATCTGGAGGGGGAACGAAGAAATGATACACTGAAAAGTCCTTAAAGCAAGATTTTTTTTTTTTTTTTTTACCATTCCTTTAAACAATCTTAAAATTGATTGAAATTTTACAAACGTTTGCCATTATAACACATTCACACAACATGAACAAATGAGTAATGTCATTTGAGACTGTTAGTTATATGATTAAAAATGTGAACATGCACTTAAAGCATGGCAATCCCATCAGAAAAATGTGTGTCATAGCAAGGGAAGCCGTACCTGGAGCCGCATTTATCCTATTACAGTATGTCTGAGGGTCTTTCCCTTCATGCTTTCCAGTGAAATAAAGAAAGGACTGATGAAGGTGACAAGAATCCCCTTTCAGTGCAAAACTTCAGAAGAAAGACAAAAGGACAAAAAGTTACTCAGACTTTCTATCAGTACATGTCTTAATTAGATGATGAGAATCATACTTAATACTATATATTAATCCCAGTGTAGGTTTTCGAAACAATGGGTAAAATTGACTAATAAAAAACTTACCATAGTTGGTGGATGTGTCTCTCTGTTGGGTGTTCTCCACCGATAAAAATCTTATTCCAATGCTTGATCTAAAAAAAATTTAAACAAATATCTTTTCATTGGCAGTTATCAGTGTTTGAAGAGGTTATGTAAACATACTTCTAACGAATAAATGACGGTTTCATCACTTTACTCATTCCCACGCTACAATCATGATGATGCAGTCACAACAATCTTGAGCAACCCTTGTCTTTCGAAGATGAGACCATCAAGGACCTCAGCATCCTTGATCAGAGTAAATGGCCATCAAACCCCAGCATCTGCCATGGTGAAGAACAAGTTAAGCGACTGTGCAAGCGATTTAACTTGTGCACAGACCAAGCACTGAATGGGATGCGGGACCTACTGGGAGAGCCCAACAGTGAGCCCAATGACCTAAACCGCTCATTAACTGTATGAAAACATTCCCTGTCAGCACAGCAGAGTGTGAGAGGAACTTTAGCCTTATGAACAATATAAGCACAGACAAAAGGGCTGTCCTACTGGTCTCAAACATATCAAACTTAATGATTAACATCAACGGACCCCCTACTTCAAAGTTTGATCCTAGAAAGTATACAAGGACCTGGTTGAAGAGCCACCGTGCTGCCTCTCTGTGAAAACCCCTGCAGAGAGCAAGTGTGTCTGCAATATACTGGAGTACAGGGGTAGACAGGCTTAAAAACCTGCACTGACTATAAATTCAAAATCAGTTATTTGTTATTTCATATTTATGAAATTGCGCTACTTACCTACTGAAGTTAAGTCCCTCGAGCCAAAAATATAAGCACTTATTTAGAAACCCTGCATGAGTATATCATTGTGGTTTTCATGAAAATGTTGTAAAATGTATATATTTTTGTTATATATATTATGTTTTAACATTGTTTTGAATATATTGTTGAATTCTTTGAATGATGATGATGATGATGATGATATTTTAATGTTAAAATAAACTAATCTAATATGATTTATTCAAGATGAGGTAAGCATGGTGTTTCAGTCAGAGATTAGTTTATTTTTACTGGCCCACAGACTATAGGAATTGAGACAACTCAATAATTATGAATTTTAAGTGAACTATCTCTTAGAACAGCTGATTTGCAACAGCTAGTGTAAACTTATAATGGTGACACACTCTGGCCTACACTTTCTGTTGCAAATCAGCTGTTCTAAGAGATAGTTCACAAAATAAACTACTGGCGCAGACTATTTGCGAGCTGAGACTAGTTGTCCAATTTTCATGTGTGGATGGACTAAGGAATAGTCACTCAAAATACATAATTATTTTAGTTGTCTCTTCCTATAGTCTGTGGGCCAGTATTAAAGCTAGGGTAGGTAATCCTGTTCAGAAACACTTTTTTTTATACTGGGTGAAATGGTCCTTCCATCCTGAGAGTAGTCAATACATTATGTGTTCAGAAAAAGAAATGAAAACAATCAGACCTCTGTAGCAGCTGCAGGACAGTAAAAACTCTGACCAATCACTGCCACTCGGTCCGAGTGTAAAGAACCAATCAGATGCCTTCAGAGCCAGGAGGAGTGTCTTAGCAGTGTCAATCAAGTTCGCGTATGCGCTGATCGCCCCTCTCTTGCACAGCGCGTACCGTCATTCAAAATCAAGATTGCCGGTGTGCCGAGCAGCTGTGCTAATGGCGGACAAACAACCAAAACTGCCAATTTCTCGAGTGGAACCTGCTCATACAACAAAGACAGGTAAACGGAAAAAGACCGATGGCGATAAACAAGCCCATCGGAGCCCATTGACTCAGTGTTAAAACTCTAGCCGCATAACATACAGATAAAATGTCACGCACTGTGCAAAGCAACAATTGAAACCTGCTAATTCACTGGCTTGTCATGTTGCTAAAATAATGTACTAGCAAATCTTATTTAGCATTACATATCGCTAGAATAATTATTTACATAGCCTACTGCAACGTTAGTTACCGTTATATTATCTTACTAGCTATTTATAACTCATAGAAAGAGTGCAACGTTATAAAGTTACATTACATGTATTGCATAATACGTAATGATTTGAGGACCAAGTTTGTAGTCAAAGTATGGGCAGGCCAGTCAATGTAAAGCATTTCGTCCCTACCAGTGAATGTGCCATAACTGTTTATCCGTCGTCATCGGTGACCCTGCATGTTTACTAGCCTGCGCGTTCACGGCAGGCTCCGCTGTGGGGGGAACTTTAGGCCTAACGTTATATGTTATGAATCTTACACGAAATTCATTTTCATCACAGTGCAACTAATGGAAATGGAAAAACGTGTATCAATGCAACCTGTTTTTAGCTTTGCCTTATAGTTATAACTAGCTCGTTAGCAAAAAATATATATTTTAAACTTTACCAATATCGATATGATAGCTTGATAGTGAGTAGGCTACTAAAATAAATCTTATTTGTTTATATTCATAATGATAAAGTTAGATTTTTTTATTACATGTGATTCTGACATGATGCTACATGCACTGCGCTCCTTCCTCTCCGCTTGTCTCAGGTAAATAATGCGTCTTCCAGCTCAGCGCTCGGAGTCGCGCGTTCATGTGTTTTGGGGGCGTGGCTTTGGAAGGACCCCAGAAGGGAGAGGGTGGACTGAATGGAAATAATGAGCTGTCTTTAAAACAGTCGTTAGAGGTCTACATACACTCGATTTTTATACTTTCTTTTTCAGAATACTTACATTTTAATTATGTATTGATATATACATAAAGTTTAAACAAATTTGAAAAATAAGTTTTTTAGACCATTCTTACCTACCCCAGCTTTAATTACAAAAACTGCACCTCTTCTGTGGCTAATATTAATTTCATAATGATCCTTTCTCCGTGAAGTCAAGCTGCAAAAGTTAAGTGATAATGTGCAAACACTTCTGGCCCATTTTGGGGTGAACTAATATGCAAGACTAGTCTTACATGTCACTGTTTATAACACAGAGCGTTCATCCTTTGCTGGGACGGTTAAACAAATATTGGGGGCATAAATTAAGAGTATACCCACTTCTCCAGGCACCACTACATCACTGCGAACTGGGTTAATGTATTTTAGCATAAAGAAAATCGCATCATATTTACCTTTTAAGGTCTTTAGAAACTTTGAACTAAACATTGATATTGTGTAGTTTGTGATCCTCCATCAGCAGCTGCAGTTTCTCTCAGCTGTATCAGTGCAGTCACTGTGACGTCTGACTGACAGAGGTTTTTGTACGACTCTTTATCACTGTGTGTACACACGCTCACTGTTTGGATAGTGAAAACTCTGACAGTAATAATCTCCTGTATCTTCAGTCTGGACTCCACTGATGGTCAGAGTAAAATCACTGCCAGATCCACTGCCACTGAATCTAGATGGAGTTCCAGTATAACGGGTTGTTGCATAATATAACAGGAGTTTAGGAGCTTCTCCAGGTTTCTGTGAGTACCAGGCCAAACATTGATTACCATTATACACATACACATTACTGCTGGTTTTACAGTTTATTCTGACTTCTTCTCTTGGTTGAACTGTTATTGATGGACTCTGAGTTACAGTGATCTGTCCTCTACACTCTGAAAGAAAATAGAAACAAAAAATATATATATGATGATATACAGTATATTATAAATATATTTCACATATTAAGAGAATTAATAATCATTATAAAAACTGTATTACACAAACCTTGAGCAAACAGTGTGAGAGTCCAGATGAAGATGTTGATTGTGTTCATTGCTGTAGTTTAGTCTTGTGTGATGATGAAGATTGTGTTCTGTTCTGCTCTCAGTCATGAAGTGTTAAACTCACAGCACTATAAACACTCTCAGAGCACTGAAGCATGTGCTGACAATGCAAAGAAGTGGGCAGGATTTACAACAGCTTGTGCTGATCTGCCACATAACGTTTGCCTATTTATATAAAAAAATATATATATAAAACACAAACCTGCCTCTTTTCGTTTTAAATATAATATAAAAACATTAAACATTTTAATATGGTCCAGGCAATATGTGCATTTGTACTAAACAACAGATTTTGCAGTAAACAACATTACAGTTTTTAAATTTTTAAATACAATTATTACAATTTAAAATGACAAAACTCAACCCAGTCTCTTTTTGTTAAATTTCAGTTTTATCAATATTAGCCATTATAAAAGTATAAGTAAAAGGTATAAGAAGCTATACAAATAAAGCAAACAATTCAGTCAAACACACAAAGTCAGCGCTCTAGTCTAACCATACAACGGTAATGTTAAATAGCTTATAAAGTTATGAAATTTCCCCTCAGCCAAAACGATTGGCCAGGGAATAAATTATAGATTCACGAGACCAAAAATCGCCCGTTAGATATACACAAGACGAATTATATCTCATGTTTAACCACTACAGAGACGCCAGAGAAAGCGGCGAACGTCAGAACGACTATAGCCGAGGAAAGGCTGTTCCAGGCGGGGTAAATGAGCGCAGAGCGCCCGGTCATCGTTGTATGGTTAGACTAGAGCGCTGACTTTGTATGTTTGACTGAATTGTTTGCTTTATTTGTATAGCTTCTTATACCTTTTACTTATACTTTTATCATGGCTAATATTGATAAAACTGAAATTTAACAAAAAGAGATGGGTTGAGTTTTGTCATTTTAAATTGTAATAATTGTATTTAAAAATGTAAAAACTGTAATGTTGTTTACTGCAAAATCTGTTGTTTAGTACAAATGCACATATTGCCTGGGCCATATTAAAATGTTTAATGTTTTTACATTATATTTAAAACGAAAAGAGGCAGGTTTGTGTTTTATATTTTGTTTTGTTTTATAAATAGGCAAATGTAGTCATATAGATTCAAGTGGTTATATAAAGTCATTTTTTTAAAAAATATTATTATACTTAAATAGTCATATAAATTCAAATACTTTTATGTATTGTTATTCATATGTGTTATTGTTATTATGTATAGTTGGTTACCATTTATTAAGTAAAGATGTCTACGTTAATATCACTTAAACCTGCGATACGGGCGGGTGACGTTAGGGAGCAGTGGTGAGCTGCAGGGAGTTTCACTATTGATAAAGAAGAAGTCACACTGCCAGCCATGTCAACATATTGTTCATTTTATTGTTGTCTTTGTTGATTTTGCAGGTAAGATGAGTGATGGGACATCGCAACTGTTTTATAAAGTTTAAATGTGAAGTTGATTTGTTTGTTTGATGCATTTGTGTGGTTAATCGGTAAAAATAACCGCATCGACACACCCGCGGCTGGAATTCCGTGCGAGTGATCGCCGCGGCTGGAATGCGGCCTACTCGGTCGCGCGGTAGATCGCAATCTCAGAATGATTATCAATTTAATGCACACAGTGTTGTCTTTACAGATAGTTAAGCAACATTTGATCTGTAATTCGTTTGTGTCATAACATTCGGTCATTGTGGGTATTATGTGACTATTATGATGCTATTGAGAGTTTGTAGTCATTCAGAGTTATATGGCCTAATGCTATTTAAAGAACAGAGCTTACAATCACATATGATTAAATATAGGTACTTTAAGTTCTTGTATACAGTTTAAATGTGAATTGAGCATTAGTATCTGATTACTGAAAGATTAATATCAGTTAGTGAAGTGCAAATGTTCTTATTTCCTGACATACTGTATATCTGAGAAATGTATATCAGAGTAATGTGTATAATGTGAGTTTATTGAACAGAGTTTCACTATTGATAAAGAAGAAGTCACACTGCCAGCCATGTCAACATATTGTTCATTTTATTGTTGTCTTTGTTGATTTTGCAGATTTTGCAGATACAGTGTGACAGAAATAAACACTATATGTGCCACCAGAAAACACTGCCTCTTCTGTGTGTGCAACATAATCATGGCGAGCCAGCCAGGAGGAATGCTGATTGGATGTGAGAGAGACAGCTCCTCCTTGAGACGAACCTAGAAATTCATCAATACAGAGAATAAGGTACATCATAGAGACTAAAAAAAAAAAAAAAAAAATGGAACAACTTCAAGACTGTGTTAGCTCCAAGTTTCTGGCGTTGGAGAAGCCTGACCTGATAAAAGTCTGCCTCCATCTAAAGTGCAGCGAACCGTCGGGTGAAGGTTTTCCAGGCCAAACGAGGCGAGCACTGATCAGACTGGCGGAGGAAACATTGGATGAAATTGAGGAAAGTTTAGAAGGGGAAGAGTATGCAGAGTGCCTTAATGAACTTCTGTCTTTCATCGAGTCCCTTAACCCTCTGGGCGCCACAGTCGAGTTTACTCGACAAGATGCGGCACTGAATAAAACGGCCGATTTTGTCAAATAGGGTGTCAAATTTCGTTCGACCTCCCCTCCACTAGTTGGCAGACATGTCATACTTCATCCCCGACTCAAAAAAAAGTCATGCTTCTATACAAAATCTTCGAGCTAGAGCGCGTTGAATCAGTGCGAACAAAAGCGGAGCTAGTGTGCGAGTGAGTCATTTTATCAGAGCAATATTGTCAACATCAGCGAGTATTTGCATTAGATTATTATTATTATTATTATCTAATGGCATCAATAAAGCTTACCCGCAATGAAGTGTTGTGTCTTCTATTCGCGGACCCTAATTCTGAAGGGGAATAACGTTATCTGCCTTCAGAAAATGACGGTGATTCTGAAAGTGAAAGTATAGCCCTACACCAAGCACAAACGGTGAATCCTTTGCCCAATATAACGTTAGATGGCCCTTTGCCCAATGTCAGTGGTGGGAACAATGTTTCCCGGGGTCGGAGTGTTCATCGCGAAGTTAGCAGGCGTGTTGTGGGGAACGAGGCGGCCGCGGGAGATTTTTACCGCGCTAGCCATGGTGACCGCGTGCCTCTCCGCAATCGCGGCGACAGTATTGTGGTGGAGACTATGTCTAATGCCACTGGGTATGTTAGACGAGGTCGAAGTATTCATAGGACAGTTAGGGGGCAACGTGGAGGCAGGGTGGGGAGTCGCAATGACAATGACAGTAGTCCGAGCTGTGCACACTCGGCGCGCGCGCGAGGCAGATCTGGCCGCGCCCGCGCTGCTCGTAGCAGGAGCAGAGGCGGTGTGACACGGGGCAGAGGGGCTATTATGCATAGTCTATCGCAAGACCACACCATGAAACACTACATCCAGGTGAAATGTCACCTGGATGAATAGGGAGTCATTATCTCTACAGCAAAAGCCCTGCAACAATTGTTTTTGTCTGCCATTTATTACACTGTTGATTTACTATCTATTTCCCTGACCATTTAGTAGTGTACAATATATGTTCTTTTTTGTGTGTTCATGTCCTTGTGATGTGTGCGTCTTTGTCAGCTAAAAAATAAATAAATAAAAAATAAACATCAACAAAAACCATAAAAATTCTATAATCCAAGATGACCGCCACCATATGACGTCATAATATGCAAATTAGATGGGAAAATGTAATCCCTACATAAACTTTGGGTCATCCTTAATATTTCTCTAATTTACAGAAAGTCTCTATCTTTTATCACTTTTAAGATATAGCCTTTTGAAATTAAGATGTCAAAATCGAACGTTTTAGGAAAAAACCTCTGGCGCCTAAAGGGTTAAAAAACCAGCTGAGCTTGAAGCGCCACCAGTAACCCTGGCTGAGATAGAGAAGCTAAGAAAAGAGTATGCAGAACTACATCAGACACATGCAATTGCTCGTCACGCATTAGAGGAACAGATCGAGCTACTAGAAGAAAAACGTCAGAGAGGAAAAGTTGAAACAAATGTGAAAGAGCAAGCCACACGACACAATTCGATTCCTGAAGTTACTATGAGGAGGGAGTTCCGAGTCTTTGGACAAATTGGGGAGGCTGGTCAAAAGGAAAAATTGTCGTACACTAGCCTCAACAACCAGATAGAATCAGGAGTGAGAAAGGGGTACTCTGAGGCAGAAATCATTGAAGCTGTTATCAGAGCAGTGAGTCCTGGCCTTCCCCTCAGGGAACTCCTTGAAATAAAGCGAGACCTCACACTTTCCACATTGAAGACCATCCTCAGAGGACATTATAAAATAGATTCTTCATCAGATCTACTGCACAGGCTCATGAACATCTCACAAGAACCCAAGGATTCTGCTCAAAGTTTTCTCTTCCGAGCCATCGAACTGAGGGAGAAACTACTGTGGACATCTGGAGATGAGCAGGATGGAGAACAGTTTAGCCCTGAGGTCATTCAACGGAAGTTCCTTCGCTCTGTGGAGACAGGCCTCCTGAATGATGCAGTTAAGTTTCAAGTCAAACCATACCTCAGTGATCCTAAAGTGGCAGATGAAGTGCTGATTGAGAAAATTGGTGAAGCCGCTAATCTGGAATTGGAGAGACAAACCAAGTTAAAGAAAGCAGCGACTCCAAAGTCTCTCAGACTAAGTGAAGTTCAAGCAGTAGAACACGTCTGTGGCACTGAGCAACATATAAGCAGCGAGACTCACGACCAGAGGAAAGAGACATTGATGAAAGACATCACTGGTAAAGAAAAGAAGAAACAGGTACAAAGCAAAGAGACTGACAACGACACTACCAAAGCGATTGAAGATCTCAGAGCAAACGTCATGGAAATGACCAAAGTGTTCAGAGAGACAATGGAAGCTACCAGATCACAGTTTCAGCCACCCGTGACTCCACTACGAACTGAAAGGAGGCCCAAAGGCTGCCGTTCATGCCAGGAGGCCCAAAGAGGTGAAGAGTGCAGGCACTGTTATCGCTGCGGACAAGATGGACATCTGTCACGGGGCTGTCGACAACGGAGGCCGGCATCGGGAAACGAGAGGGGACTGCTGAACTGGACCCCACAGTAGTCCATTCTGTCCTCGGGTCCCAAGCGAGCTCAGAAGTGCTACAGACATCTAGACCTGTTCTCAGCAAACAAGGCAGTAAAGAAAATAACACCCAACCTATTATTTGTACAGATGAAATCACTCCTGTTGATGAGTCACTGTCACTTACCATGCCTGGACTTTTGAAAATTATTGGAAAAAGGTGCCTGATCCACTGCTTGCTCAATGATGTCGCAGTTGAAGCCTTATGGGACACAGGAGCCCAAGCCAGTATTATCAACGCGGACTGGAGAAAGCGACACTTACCACATACCACTGTCAGACCGATTGAGGAGCTCCTAGGGCCAGGAACACTGACTGGATTGGCTGCCAATCACACAGAGATCCCTTTTGATGGCTGGGTGGAAGTGAGCTTCCGATTGAGTGATGATACAGGCACAGAAGGTACCCTGCAAGTACCCATGCTCGTGGCAAGTGATTCTAGTGTGGCAGAAAACCCTATCATCGGTTACAATATCATTAAGGAGATAATTGGCAGGTGGGAGGAACTGGGACCACGATCCAGTACTGTCGGTCGGGTAAGCAAAGCTTACTCGATATCAATAAACAAGGCAAGATCAATGCTAAGACTGTTGAAGACTGTGAATTCAAATGTGACTGTTGGAACAGTGCGAGTGGGTAGACGAAAGATCAGACTCAACGCAGGGCAAATCACCACTGTCTATGCGCAAGCACACATTGGGGGGCGATTTCCAGAACAAAGCCTGTTATTTTCTCCAAGTGAACCATCACCACTACCTGAGGGTTTGGTAATGCAAGAAGGCGTAGTCAAAGTCGGTTCAGAAAAGACAGCGAAAGTGCCAATTGCCATCGCTAATACAGCCAAACACCCAGTCATACTTACGCCACGACTTATACTAGGCCACCTGGAAGTGATAAAAACAACTTACCCAGCAACAACAGACTCTTTGATAGAACAGTTAACATCTACGGTGCAGACATGCGGGGTGAGTGTTAAACCACATCAATCAAAGAAACCAAGTCATTGGGATCCCCCAATAAAACTTGAACACTTAGAGTCACAGCAACAGATTGTACGACAACTGTTAAAGGAAGAGTGCAATGCTTTTGCTTTTGATGACAATGATGTTGGTTACATCCCCTCACTTAACATGCATATCACACTCCATGACAAAACACCTGTGCAAAAGACTTATATCTCTGTGCCCAAGCCACTTTTACAGGAGGTGAAGGAGTACCTTCAAGATCTGCTGAACCGAGGATGGATAAGTAAGTCAAGATCCCCTTACTCCTCCCCAGTGGTATGTGTGAGGAAAAAGGACGGAAGCTTGAGACTTTGCTGCGATTATCGTGAGTTAAATCGTAAGTCTGTACCGGACAGGCACCCCATTCCCAGGATCCAGGATATGTTGGACTCCCTGAGCGGCAGTTCTTGGTTTTCGGTCTTGGACCAAGGGAAGGCCTATCACCAAGGATTCCTTGATGCAGAGAGCCGACCCCTTACAGCCTTTATAACACCCTGGGGACTATTTCAGTGGAACAGGATTCCATTTGGCCTTAGCTCAGCTCCAGCCGAGTTCCAGAGGAACATGGAAGCTTGTCTGGAGGATCTGCGAGATGTTATCTGTCAGCCTTACCTGGATGATAACCTGGTTCATAGTACCTCTTTCGGTGATCATGTGAACCATGTTCGCACAGTCCTCCAGAGATACCAGAAACATGGAGTCAAACTCAGCCCACACAAGTGTGAACTGTTTCAAAGGAAAGTGTGTTTCTTGGGCCGCATTGCGTCTGAGGATGGATATTCCATGGACCCAGCTGAAATAGCCCCAGTACAGGCCTTGAAGCTCAGAAAACCAGCTACAGTAGGAGACCTGAGGAAAATTATGGGATTCCTTTCCTATTACAGAACATACATACCCAATTTCTCTCGCCTGGCAAGATCTCTCTATCAGCTGATAGCCGTACCACCACAAAGTACATCACCTGCCGAGCCTAAGAGAAAGGAAAAAAAAGTCAGTACCAGGTCAAAAGGGCAGGCATCCCCCAGCACACCTATAACTTGGACACAGACACATCAAGATGCATTGAACACACTGATTGACCACTTAACAGAGCCACCAATTCTTGCTTATCCTGACCTGACTCTACCGTTTAATTGTGATGCGTCACAGGACGGTCTGGGGGCAGTCCTTTATCAAAAACAGAAAGGAAAGATGTCAGTGATTGCATATGGGTCAAGGACACTCACACCACCTGAGAAAAACTACCACATGCATTCAGGAAAACTAGAATTCCTTGCTCTCAAGTGGGCCATTTGTGAACGCTTTAGGGATTATTTGTTCCATGCTCCACATTTCGAAGTGTACACAGACAATAATCCCTTAACGTACATTTTGACAACAGCCAAACTCAATGCAACAGGGCATCGTTGGGTCGCAGAGCTGGCCGATTTTAATTTCACCATCAAATATCGTCCAGGAAGATGCAATGCAGATGCAGATGGCTTGTCGAGGATGCCTCTGGACATTGAGCAATACATGAAACTCTGCACAGAGGAGATCAATCAAGATGTCATAAGTGCTACAGTGCAGGGTGTGATTTTACTATTCAAGGATGCTCCTCTGTGGACAAGTGGAATTGATTTAAAAGCTGTACACCTGGTGGAAGACGAAATCTCACTGCCCACTAATCTGTGTATTTCGCAGGAGCAGATCAAACAATCTCAAGAGAGGGACCCTGTTATCAGCCGTGTCCTGGAGTACAAAAAGAATAACAGTCGTCCATTTGGCAGAACTCTAAAAAAAGAACCTCATGATGCCAGACTCCTGCTGAAACAGTGGACACGACTGCACTTGAGCAATGATGGAGTCCTGTACAGAAATTCAGGAAAGAGAAACCAACTGATTCTACCGAGAGAACATCATCAAACGGTTTACAGAGAGTTGCACCAGGAGATGGGGCATCTTGGAACTGAGAGGACTCTAAGTTTAATACGTGAGAGATTCTATTGGCCCCATATGCAAAGAGAGGTGGAGCACTTTGTGACACGTGTCTGTGAGTGTCTGAAAAGAAAAAAGCCTCACAGGGTTACTAAAGGCCCATTGATTACCATTCAAACTACATACCCTTTCCAGCTTGTGTCCATTGATTTTCTTCACCTTGAGAAGTGCAAAAATGGTTACGAGTACATACTTGTAGTGATGGACCATTTCACACGTTTTGCCCAGGCTTACGCCACAAGAAATAAGTCTGCAAAAACTGTGGTACAGCATATCTTCTGTGATTTTGCCCTCAAGTTTGGCTTTCCTGAGAAAATCCATCATGATATGGGAAGAGAATTTGAGAATCATCTGATGGATCAGTTGCAGAAGGTTTGTGGTGTGCGTGGGTCCCACACAACCCCATATCACCCAATGGGCAACGGGCAGGTTGAAAGGTTCAACAGGACGCTCTTGTCCATGCTCAGGACACTGAGTGATGCTAAAAAGGCTGACTGGAAGAACTCGCTGTCCAAAGTGATCCATGCATACAACTGCACCCGCAGTGAAGCGACTGGGTTCTCTCCATATTACCTGCTGTTTGGGCGTTCACCCCGGCTCCCCATCGATCTCATGTTTAACCTGCAGGCGAATGAGAAGCAGCCGAGTTACGCAGATTATGTGACAAACTGTGACAAACACGAATGCAGGAAGCCTATCAAATTGCGTCAAAGGCTGCCGAGAAAGAGGCCTTGCGAGGAAAAAAATACTATGACAAGAAAGTCCATGGTGTTGAACTTTGGCCTGGCAACAGAGTCTTACTCAGGAACTTAAGTGAAAGAGGAGGGCCAGGTAAACTGCGCTCACACTGGGAAGATTGTGTGTATACAGTAATGAGTAGGAAAAGTCCTGATGGTCCAGTGTACGAGATCAGACCAGAGAAAGGAGGACAGAGTCGAGTGGTACACCGGAACCTCCTGCTGCCCTGTGACAGTTTACCTGTGGAAAAGCCAGACTCCAGAGAATGCCAAACACAGAAACGAAAGTACACAGCAAAGAGCGGGAAGACACCAGAACAACAAACCAACCCAGACTCAGACAGTGATGATGACGAAGGGTATGAACTCTGCTGTAAATTTCGTCCCAGTTCTAAACAAAATGGAACACCCATCACGCTGAATCCTGAGGCAGAACCATTCGAACCAGCAATAATAAATGATGACTTACCCGCATACCTACCTGATTCTGGAGGAGAAGAGAATCCAGACGTCACCGGGGCTGAAGAGGAGAATGTTCCACAGGAGGATAGTGTTTCTGAGGAGGAGGATCAAGATTCTGTGAGTGAACCGGAGGTGCCACAACCATCAACTTACCCAAAAAGACAGAGACATCAGCCAAAGATGTTGACTTATAATGAACTGGGAGAACCGACAGTGGTACGTAGGAATCTAGTTCTGAAGGAGATCGACTTCCAGACTGCCTGTGGTCAGACTCAGAACCTGTGGAGGCCATGGACTTTAATAAACGACAGGATGGTAAACTAAAGGCAATCGAATATCACAGCAGGAAAAAGGATAGAAGAGGAAAACAGAAAGATGTTACATACCTGAGACCTGTAAAGTAAACAGAAAAAAAAAGAGGTAACAAGACTAAGTGAATAAGTGGCCGATAATTATGGAGTCTGGTTACATGGTAAGATTCATCTAATTAAGATGTAACTGTTTACATATACTAACATTGCTGTTAGAAATAATCAGATTAATGGAAAAGTGCAATAGTCAGAACATGTAGCAGTAGTGAGTGACCCCTTGTTCTTTCTAGAAACAAGCCATGGCAAACAGGGGATGACTGATTTTATGCACAGAGTTAATATAAACTGAAAACCTACCTTGTTTTTTTGTTTTGGAGCCATGGACAGGTCAGCCTGGGAATATCTTTCTAAAGTTGTGGTAAAATGTCAAGGAACATTTTTTTTTTTTTTTTAGTGGGGGAGGGTGTAGTCATATAGATTCAAGTGGTTATATAAAGTCATTTTTTTTTAAATTATTATTATACTTAAATAGTCATATAAATTCAAATACTTTTATGTATTGTTATTCATATGTGTTATTGTTATTATGTATAGTTGGTTACCATTTATTAAGTAAAGATGTCTATGTTAATATCACTTAAACCTGCGATACGGGCGGGTGACGTTAGGGAGCAGTGGTGAGCTGCAGGGAGTTTCACTATTGATAAAGAAGAAGTCACACTGCCAGCCATGTCAACATATTGTTCATTTTATTGTTGTCTTTGTTGATTTTGCAGGTAAGATGAGTGATGGGACATCGCAACTGTTTTATAATGTTTAAATGTGAAGTTGATTTGTTTGTTTGATGCATTTGTGTGGTTAATCGGTAAAAATAACCGCATCGACACACCCGCGGCTGGAATTCCGTGCGAGTGATCGCCGCGGCTGGAATGCGGCCTACTCGGTCGCGCAGTAGATCGCGATCTCAGAATGATTATCAATTTAATGCACACAGTGTTGTCTTTACAGATAGTTAAGCAACATTTGATCTGTAATTCGTTTGTGTCATAACATTCGGTCATTGTGGGTATTATGTGACTATTATGATGCTATTGAGAGTTTGTAGTCATTCAGAGTTATATGGCCTAATGCTATTTAAAGAACAGAGCTTACAATCACATATGATTAAATATAGGTACTTTAAGTTCTTGTATACAGTTTAAATGTGAATTGAGCATTAGTATCTGATTACTGAAAGATTAATATCAGTTAGTGAAGTGCAAATGTTCTTATTTCCTGACATACTGTATATCTGAGAAATGTATATCAGAGTAATGTGTATAATGTGAGTTTATTGAACAGAGTTTCACTATTGATAAAGAAGAAGTCACACTGCCAGCCATGTCAACATATTGTTCATTTTATTGTTGTCTTTGTTGATTTTGCAGATTTTGCAGATACAGTGTGACAGAAATAAACACTATATGTGCCACCAGAAAACACTGCCTCTTCTGTGTGTGCAACACAAACGTTATGTGCAGTGAATATAATCAATACGCGTTGCATGAACCACATTTGTGTGGCTATCATGTTTAAGATTTCTTTAAATGAAACGAAAATAGTTAGTATGGTGTTTTATCACATATTTCGTTGCCTAAAATATACACAGAGATAACCGGAGTAGCAGAGCGAGCTGAGTGACGCGCGCTGCGTCAGAAGGTGGGCAGGGTTAGGATTTCCCAAGATTTTCCATGATGAAAGTGACCAATCATAAGAGGGTCAGTGCCCTCCTTGGTTTCCGCCCCCAAATTGTCAAAAGTCGTGTAGACTCGAGGGAGCAGAAATCAGCTGAGCGAGCAGAAATCCACTGCGCGAGCAAAACAGCATTCCGCGAGCAGAAGCCCGCTGCGCGCGAGCAGGATTCCACTGTACAAGCAGAGTTAACCTATGAGAGTATGCGCTCGCTCGCAGCTACCTGTACACCTCTCGGTTGTTGAATTTGTGCGCGAGTACTTTTATCATGCCAGCTGAAGGTAATTTTTGCGCGTGTGAAATAACATAATGTGCTCGTGAGCATGTCTTACACGCTCATAACTTTTGACTAAAAAATAACGCCATACTCGTCGCAATGAAGAAAATAATTTCAAACGCATTGATACAAACTCAGGAACAGGCAATCGGGTGAGACATAGACAAACAATACCAGACACTGAACTGAATACAGGCAGGAACTAAATACACAGTGGTGATGAACACAAACGACAGGCAGCTGTGAGGAAGGTGATCAGTGTCCATGGTAACAGATTGATGGCGGGATTGGTAGTATTGTTTATATCTATGAAATTACAACTACAAATTCCACATTCACTAAGTTTTTAGATGTGCATTAAAATAAAAATGAGTGTAAAAAAACTCCAAAAAAACGGGGGGATGGGGGAGGGGGACGGGGGAGGGGGACGGGATGAGGAGGAGGGAGGGGACGGGATGAGGAGGAGGAGGGAGGGGACGGGATGAGGAGGAGGAGGAGGGAGGGGACGGGATGAGGAGGAGGAGGGAGGGGACGGGATGAGGAGGAGGAGGAGGGAGGGGACGGGATGAGGAGGAGGGAGGGGACGGGATGAGGAGGAGGGAGGGTCGAGCTAGTCTCCGTTTTGTTTGACAATACTTCAAACGTCAGCAAGAAGTGACGTCACCCAACATCTCTTAGAGCACCTTTAAAAATCCATTTCTTTAAAATGATTCAGTTGATAAATATTTCTCTATAATTATAATGTAAACAACCTTGTGTATTTGTTTACAGTAGCAGTTCAAATGTTAATGTAGTGATAGTCATTTGTCCTGCATTGGTTATTGATTAGTTTTGCATGAATTATTAAACTTTTTCAGTAGTTATCTGGGAAGCATTAAAAAAATAGTAGTTATTGATCAGTTAATAGTGAACTACCACTTTCATCTGTGTGCTATTACTTACTAATTCGTTAATCAGAGTTTCTTGTTAGTTAATAGTAGTTACTAAATTGTTAATATTGTGTTACTCATTTGTTCCTGTGTAGTTATTCATTAACGAAGGAACAGTGTTCTAAAGTGTAACCCATTTTCCTTAAAAATGGTGCTTTTAGCCATTTTAATTTTAGTGACTCATTCGTAAGTGTATCTTTCTATGCAGGGATGAGAGAGTAGGCCTTCTTATGTGAAGTGAGAAATTTCTCTTTCTAGATGCTCGTTGAAGTGCAGGAAAACTCTCTCGCTGACAGATAGGGCACTCAGTAATATCAAGATGTGTCCTCTAGTGGTGAAGGATGGAAGTGCAATTATTATATTGTTGTGGCTTTACAAGAACAAGAAGTTTTACAAGGACAAGCTCCACTCACATCTTCTACACATTTTAGTCCAGTTTAGTAAGAGATATAAGATTATGTGTTTACTTAGTACATCATAATAAATGAATAAAGTCTGTGAAAGGTTTGATATTGTGTAGTTTGTGATCCTCCATCAGCAGCTGCAGTTTCTCTCAGCTGTATCAGTGCAGTCACTGTGACGTCTGACTGACAGAGGTTTTTGTACGACTCTTTATCACTGTGTGAACACAGTTTTACCACTGATATAGTGTGCACTCAGACAGTAATAATCTCCTGTATCTTCAGTCTGGACTCCACTGATGGTCAGAGTAAAATCACTGCCATAGTTAGATCCACTGCCACTGAATCTAGATGGAGTTCCAGGCTGAAGCACCTTTATGTCATGAATCAGGAGTTTAGGAGCTTCTCCAGGTTTGTGCTGATACCAGGCTAAGTCATCGCCGTATAAGTCGTTTGAAGTTAGTCCTACATCCATATGACACTCTATTGTTGCTGTTTGACTCTGTTGGACAGTTTTAACTTCAGGTTGAGTCAGAGTCACTCCTCTGGATTCTGAAGAAGAGAAAATAAAAATGATTAGTGTTTAAAACTATTATCATCATATACTTTTACAAAAACACCAAAACCAGAGTCAGTTTTTACATCTTACCTTGAATAAACAGTGCAATGGTCCAGATGAAGATGTTGATTGTGTTCATTGCTGTAGTTTAGTCTTGTGTGATGATGAAGATTGTGTTCTGTTCTGCTCTCAGTCATGAAGTGTTAAACTTACAGCACTATAAACACTCTCAGAGCACTGAAGCATGTGCTGACAATGCAAAGTGACTCTCTCTATTTAAATCATTATTCTGAAGACTGTAGACCAGTCACAAACACATTATCAAACAACTTCCTCATGTTGAGAAATGCTAAGCTATTATACACACATTTCTGAAGAGTCTATTGACAGAGTCATACATATTATTGATTCAGTCATTATTAATATTTACATTGCACTTATTTAACAACTGACGAAGAAACTACTGATTTGAAGACATTCATATATATTAACCCTCTACAGCAAAACATTTTGATGCCACATGATAACAATTGTTCCACATCATGTCTTGGCTCATTTGGGAACATTTTATTGATTTATTGATAATTTTCCCTTCCCTTTCGTTCGGGAACTCCTACGTCTCGTCGGAGGAGTTTCCAACGAATTGGGATCACGCTAGGGAGACCAATTGCCTTCGAGTGAATTAAAACGAGCCAATGAACACTGGCATGCAACATTTGCATTCCGCAGCCCGCCTACGAGAGCGGGTATAAAAGCGGAAGCAAGCGCATACACAAACGCTTTTAGCTTCGGAGCCGACCGGTTGTGTCCTCTCTGAGTGAATGAGCTTTAAGATTGTATCTATCTTACGCTCTACGAGTCTGCTGTTTCGGGAAGGGAACTCTCTGTGTTGGTGAGACGGCGTTTCAGCGACCGCGCGATTTCCTGTCTGCCGGCTGCGTCTACACACTGTTAATTCAAAAGCTGTTTTCACAGCTGGTAAACGGTTGAGTGCGCACAGCGGGCTTGCAGTTTCCCCGCTGTGTTGCCGCGTTGGGTCCCTGTGTGCTTCAGCACAATAAAGAGAGTACTTTCTTCCTGAAAGAGCAACACGAGTGTAGATCGCGTCCTTTTCAGGATGACGTTTCACTCGTGTGTTTCTGGATGCGATCGTTTCCTGTCCTCATTTGACGGCCACGTTCGTTGTTTCACATGCCTAATCAGTGTGTGAGACTACGTTTGTGGGTGGTTCATGTTCTCTCAGGAGTGCATGACCACGTCGGCACGTTGTTCGTCTCCCCTTTTTAAAGGCTCGAGCCGCTCAGCGTGCCGTGTGCCGTTGAGCGCCGGCTGACAGCGCGGGTTGTCACGGCAACCCAGCACGCGTCATTCGGCGCTCTAGATGCGTGATCGAGACTCGTGTACCTCTACGAGGTTGAGTCCCTTTGCTTATTCCCCAATCTAGTTCCTTTTCTAAAAAGGGGAGGACTACTTTGTCTAATGAGCATTTGGTGATTTGAGGGTTATAGTGCGGAACGTCTCGCCAGGTGAAAGACCCTCACGAGCTTCCCACTCCTCTAGCGCATCGCAAACATGCTGAGACTGTGTTCGTGGGTGGTTTATGCTTTCTTATGAGAGCATGACCATGTCGGTGCGTTGTTCGCCTTGCCTGAAGGCTTGAGCGCCCAGCGTGCCGTGTCATCGAGGCGATGGCCACGTTCACTGTCTTGCATGCCTGGTTGACGGCCACGATCACTGTTTCACATGCCTAATCAGTGTGTTGAGACTGCGTTCGTGGGTGGTTCATGTTCTCTCATGAGTGCATGACCACGTCGGCACGTTGTTTGTCTCCCCTTTCTCGTAAAGGCTTGAGCTGCTCAGCGTGCCGTGTGCCGTCGAGGCTTTCGGATGGGATTCTGGTCCTTCTCATGGGGGACCAAGCATTTCATTCGGGGCTCCAGGGGAGGACAGATGTCGATCACTACATCGGAGAGAGGGCTGTTATACTCTGAAAATGATGCTGAGTTCCTACTATAATGGTGTGTTCTCATGCTGAAGATTCAGACTTGACAGCCACACTTTCCTGGGCTATTCTAAAGTGCCTGGATGGGTGTGAAAAATTTTGGCAGTATGGAAGCATTTTGGTGCCAATATGGCAAGCCAAACATGCCTAAATCTGCATAAGTTTTTCCTCTCTCACTACCCCTGCACATTCAGTGCACGTGGGTAGTTCTGACTCGGGGTGGAGCTGCGCTTTATGACTGACCGTGATTAGTCACAGCACTGGCCCTCGGTCAGACGATGTCCACACTGGTGGTCCAGAAGCGCCTCAAAACCAGCCCGCTCGGAGTCGTTTCCCCCCCAGCAAAAGGAAGGGAAACGACCCTGAGAGGAGCGACCCAGAGTATGTGATGTCTGCTCTTCGGGAGTGCGTGTCATCACCACTCCTTCCCCCGGAGGAGGGCCGGGTGGAGAATTTCGTTTCTGTTCCGCCACTGGTCATCCAGTCAGCGGTACCCAAAGTTTGAGCAGTCCACTTCCTCTGAGTCACTCAAGGGCCCCAGCGCTCAGATGACAGTGAGGGCTACGGCCTTGTCACTCTCGCCTCTCGCTGGGCGAGGAGGCGGAAACCAGGACTCGATGCCCCCGGGCCTCGCTCCTCGTTTCCCCTCACGGTCGGGACTGGCAGTAAAATAAGACCAGTCTCCTCCATCCGAGAGGGCAGAATGTCAGTGTGCGCCGCCACGTTGCCTCGCCGCTCTCATTCCCCTCTTTCCAGTGCTCAGATGACAGTGATGCCACCTCGGCCTCATCACTCTCATCTCCCACTGGGCAGGGAGGTGCGGATACTTGGACTCGATCCCCTCAGGCGTCGTTCCTCGTTTCCCCTCCCTCCTTCGCCTCGGGGCAACGAACAGCCGAACGCCTCCATGCCTTCCCTGTCGATTGCCCCCGCGTGGAAGCAGGTTGGTGTTGCATGTCACACCCAGACTCCACTTCCGGCCGCCCCAGGCCCTCCGGAGTCAAGTCCCTGCCTTCCACCTCGCTGCCCCACCCCGGGTTCGCCGGTGGTCCGGGTCGGCTCACTGGTACGGTTCTTCGAAGCCTGGATAGCGCTTCCCAGGCTGTCCCGGTGGCTCACCCGTACCATCCGGCTCATCTATGCAATTCAGTTTGCTCGCCGGCCTCCCAGGTTCAGGGGCGTCCACTTTACCCGTGTGCGGTCAGAGGATGCCCGTGTCTTGCGGAAAGAGATCAACGTCCTGCTGGCGAAGGACGCGATCGAGCCGGTCCCTCCATCCGAGATGAGGTCTGGGTTCTACAGCCCTTACTTCATTGTACCCAAGAAAGGCGGTGGGTTACGGCCAATCCTGTACCTGCGAGTTTTGAATCGGGCCCTTCACAAGCTCCCGTTCAAAATGCTTACGCAGAAACGCATCTTCGAATGCATCCGTCCCCGGGATTGGTTTGCAGCGATCGACCTGAAGGACGCGTACTTTCATGTCTCGATTCTTCCTCGTCACAGACCTCGTCACAGACCCCTTCGGGCTGGCCCTGTCACCCCGTGTCTTCACGAAAGTCACGGAGGCGGCCATTGTTCCCATGAGAGAACGTGGCATTCGCATTCTCAACTATCTCGACGTAGCTCACTCGCGAGACCTGTTGTGCGAACACAGGGATATGGTGCTTCCCCCTCTCAGTCGGTTGGGACTTCAGGTCAACTGGGACAAGAGCAAACTCTGCCCCGTGCAGAGGATCTCTTATCTCGGTATGGAGCTGGACTCGGTCGGCCAGACTGCGCGCCTCACGGAGGAGCGCGTCCAGTCAGTGCTCAACTGCCTCAATTCCTTTCAAGGCAGGTCAGCGGTCCCACTGAAACTTTTTCAGAGGCTCCTGGGGCATATGGCAGCCGCAGCCGCGGTAACGCCGCTAGGCTGGCTGCATATGAGACCGCTTCAGCGCTGGCTTCACGATCGAGTCCCGAGATGGGCGTGGCAGAGTGGCACGTTCCGGGTGAACATCATCCCGCACTGTCGCCAAACCTTCAGTCCTTGGTCGGACCCTGCGTTTCTACGGGCCGGAGTGCCTCTAGTCCAGGTGTCCAGGCATGCTGTGGTCTTCACAGATGCCTCTGCCAACGGCTGGGGGGCCACGTACAACGGGCATGCAGTTTCGGGTCTGTGGACGGGGCCCCAACTGCATTGGCACATCAACTGCCTAGAGTTGCAAGCAGTACGCCTAGCTTTGTGTCGCCTCAAGGGGTTTCTCAGGCACCAAGCACGTACTGGTCCGTACGGACAGCACTGCGACCGTTGCGTACATCAATCATCAAGGTGGTCTACGCTCCCGTCGTATGTCGCGACTCGCCCGCCATCTCTTCCTTTAGAGTCAGAAGCATCTGAGGTCGCTTCGAGCCATTCATATCCCTGGTGTGCTCAATTGTGCGGCCGACGAGCTTTCACGACAGCCGCCACTTCTGGGAGAATGGCGACTCCATCCCCAGGTGGTCCAGCTGATATGGGGAATCTTCGGAGCCGCTCAGATAGATCTGTTTGCCTCTCCGGACACGACCCATTGCCAGTTGTTTTATTCCCTGACCGAAGGAACACTCGGCACGGATGCACTGGCGCACAGCTGGCCCCAGGGTCTTCGCAAATATGCGTTTCCCCCAGTGAGCCTTCTCGCACAGACTCTGTGCAAAGTCACGGAGGACGAGGAACAGGTCCCTGCTAGTTGCGCCGTATTGGCCCAACCGGACTTGGTTTGCAGAACTCATGCTCCTCACGACAGCCCCTCCTTGGCCCATTCCTCTGAGGAAAGACCTTCTCTCTCAGAGACGGGGCACTCTATGGCACCCGCGTCCAGACCTCTGGAAACTTCATGTCTGGTCCCTGGACGGGACGCGGAGGTTCTAGGTGACCTACATTTAGACCTCTACGAGGCGCCTCTATGCGTTGAAGTGGAAACTATTCGTCGATTGGTGCTCTTCCCGTCGGGAAGACCCCCGAACTTGCTCGATCAGTGTCGTGCTTTCCTTCCTGCAAGATGGGTTGGAGCGAAGGCTGTCTCCCTCCACCCTCAAAGTGTATGTTGCCGCAATAGCCGCACATCACGATGCAGTAGAAGGTAAGTCCTTGGGAAAGCATGACCTGGTCCTCAGGTTCCTCAGGGGTGCTAGGAGATTGAATCCTCCTCGTAATCAGCACCCCGTACCCTCTTGGGATCTGACTTTAGTGCTCAGAGCACTCCAGAATCCACCTTTTGAGCCCTTGCATGCAGTCGATTTAAATATTCTGTCAATGAAGACAGCTCTCCTGCTCGCTTTGGCATCCATCAAGAGGGTAGGGGACCTGCAGGCATTTTCGGTCGACGAATCGTGTCTAGAGTTCGCGCCGGACTTCTCTCACGTTGTTCTGAGACCCCGGCCCGGGTATGTGCCCAAGGTTCCTACCACTCCGTTTAGAGATCAGGTAGTGAACCTGCAAGCGCTGCCGCCGGAGGAAGCAGACCCAGCCCTGGCTTTGCTCTGTCCTGTTCGCGCTCTGCGCTGTTACATTGACAGGACTCAAAGCTTTAGGACCTCAGACCAGCTCTTTGTCTGTTACGGAGGCCAGCAGAAGGGGAAGGCTGTCTCCAAGCAGAGGTTAGCCCACTGGCTAGTGGATGCTATTGTCCGGGCTTATGAGTCCCAGGACGTGCCTTGTCCACCTAGGTTGAGGGCACACTCTACTAGGAGTGTTGCCTCCTCCTGGGCTTTGGCTCAAGGCGCCTAGCTGACAGATATTTGTAGAGCTGCGGGCTGGGCGACACCCAACACGTTCACTAGGTTTTATAGCCTTCGTGTAGAACCTGTTTCCTCCGGTGTACTCGCTTCGGCCAGTAGCGCGAGGAATTAGGTTAGTGTCGGCTTGCTACGCCATTCTCGCCCTAGGGGCCAGATATGTGCGTTATTCTGCTCCGTTGGTTACCCAACAAACGGCTAACCTCGTGAGTTCCTCTGTCTCCCCCTCCGGCGACAGGCGAGGCGGATCGCCGGTCGCCAGGCCTGTTTCTCTCTGTTGAGCTGAATTCAGGCTGGGGTCCTATGTAGTGGTCCCTACGGCGACCCCATAGATGTCTTTCCACGTTAGGTTACCCTCCGGGTTAGCCAGTGTCTTCCCCTTGACAGACTCTGTCTGTCGTCTCTGCTGAGTACGCGCCCACCCTACGGGCTGGGACTACCTCAGAGACTGCCATGTGTTCACTACCCTACGGGCTAGTGCACATGTGTATTCCTAGTGCCTCCCTTCGGGCAGGCTTGGGCTCTGCAGCGTTCCCTTCTACATCTTGGGCACGCTTTCCCAGTGTTATCCAATGTCCACTGAGCGGGTCTTGCGGAACAGCAGTGTGACTCTTCCCAGCTAAACTTCCGCACATAGGAGTAAATTTCAAGAAACTGCTGCTGAAGCTTAGGTAGGGCGCTGGAAGGGGCCAGCATCATGGCGTTTTATAAGGGATCCCAATTAATTGGAAACTCCTCCGACGAGACGTAGGAGTTCCCGAACGAAAGGGAACGTCTCGGTTACGTATGGTAACCCTTGTTCCCCGAGTAGGGAACGGAGACGTCTCGTCCCGTCGCCATGCTGCTGTACCTTCGCGGAGGACTGGACACCGTTCGGCTCCTCAGCGAAAAGCGTTTGTGTATGCGCTTGCTTCCGCTTTATACCCGCGCTGGTAGGTGGGCCGCGGAATGCAAATCTTGCATGCCAATGTTTATTGGCCCGTTTTATTTCACTCGAAGACAGTTGGTCTCCCTAGCGTGATCCCAATTCTTTGGAAACTCCTCCGACGAGACGTCTCCGTTCCCTACTCAGGGAACGAGGGTTACCATACGTAACCGAGACGTTCTTGTCACACATTATTTGCCATTGTGAGGTATTGTCCAAGACATCCTTGAAAAGTACTCCTTATCGCACAATGTTGCCCTGAGGCAACAAATAGAAAAACTGAATTTCTGAACATGCAAAATAAGAAAAACTTCATAAATCCTGCCAAAAGGCTTCTCTACACCTTCATACACACACATATTTTTTTATGTACAGTTCATGTCATTTTATATATGACAATTAAAGCAAATAATCTTGCCTTCTTCTCACAGCATGTGCTCCTGTGACCATGTGTCAGAAAAGGACTGTGCTTGATAGCGACTCCCAAAAATGTCTCTGTCAAAAAACTGTCATAAAAATGTGAAGCCCTGGCCGCCTGCACCGTCTGCTCCACCCTGGTCCCTCCTGCCTTCGGTCTGCCCTTCACCTACTCTCCGTCCTCCTGAGTCCCCTCCCTCCGCAGTTTCCCTGATCTGTTTCCCCATGTATTTATTATTCCCCCTGTGTGTTACCTTGTTGATTGTCCGATCTCCATCTTTTTAAGTGTGTGTGAACCTTCTGCTTGTCTTCGTTGTACCTGTATGAATTATATTGTAAGTAAAAGTTTGCATTGGAACTTTTGATCCTCCTTCGTCTTCTTCCCCTTACGAAAAATAAGTTTATTCAAGTGTTCAATTGGTATACTTCTTTTAAACTAAAAATAAGAAAGTATACTTTCAGTCTACATGTTATATACTTCTCAGAAATATACTTCAAATTACACTTAAGTGTACTTGACTGAGAGAAAAGTCCAAGTATATTTGGCCTGTACTTGTGCTCAATATTTTGATTGAGATATACTTAAAAGTATAATTAAGTATTCAAAGTATACTGCTCTGTGTCAGGGAAAATTAAGAGAGTCATAGTTAACGTTACTCCTGCCGTTTACCCGCGCTACATTGAATTTCTTCACTTTGACATTCAGAGCACTGGGCAGAAATCACATCACGTCAACACCTGCCGCGGGCCTCCGCGATGCTTTGTTTGAACTAAATCGCCTCGGCGCCGGCGAGACCGGGGACCCGGCCTCCCGAGGGAGCTCGCCGAACGGCGGGGGAGAGGGACCGAGCACACCCGGCCACACCGAGTAGAGACTGGGAAGGGGCGCCGCGGGTCAGTAATACATAATTGAAGGTTTGACCAGCATAAACACACAGGACATCGTAGTAATTATACTGTTGGTACTATAACCCCATCGCTAATATGCAGTCTTCATTTGATTGTTTTAATCGTCTGTGAGCAAAAATAAAAGGCTAAACTACTGATAGCATACAAGTCTAAACTAATTAACTGTTTACTGATAGTTACCTAAAGCTATATCAGGTGCCATTAGCAAAAGCTACATATACTACATAGCCTACCTTCAAAATTATGAATAAATGAGGAGGCGTAAAACTTAAATCCCTTGTCTAGCAGAGTACTCAAGGCTCTGGACGTCCGTTTGACAATACGGTGTCCATCGGAAATTGAAATTAGGGGCAGCTCCTGTAAACACCGGCCATTACTACGCTGTGTTTACCTCAGTAGCTGATGGCCGGAAGTAGTTAAGCCCGTTTTGTGGAACCCGGAAGAATGTTGCGCATAACCCCTATTAAAATGCACTTGGGTTCTACCAGCTTGCCTGCAGTGGATCCTTAAAGAATACTTGGCCTTCTCCTATGAACCCAGCAGTGGCCCTCCTGCATCTATGCCAGGGGAATCGTCCCGTGGCGACGTATGTGGAGGAACTCTGTGAACTGTGGACTTTAATGATGCTGCTCTCAAAGGTATTTTTCGGTTTGGTCTAAATGACCATTTGAATTATTTAATACCCCAAAGCAATATTCTATGGATTATTGTGCAATATCTTAACTATGCCCTGTTACTGAGTGGCTCATCATATACTGTGGGTTTTGCAGATGATGAGCCCCGCAATCCCACAGTATACACCAAATCAACGTTGAATTATGTTTCGATTTTGCAAATTGAATCAACGTTGATATTGTGATGTTAATTGATTCACTGTCTTACCTTTCATCATGGAAGAATACAATTGTACATTACAAACTAGTTTGCAGGAACATGAGTCATGACAATGCTGACTGAATGTGTGATTAACTGCACATACTGTACACTAAACAATTGTTAACTGTCAAATGACTGGCAGCAATGGCTTAATTACAAACACATTTAATAAAGAGTTAACACATGCTCAAGATTGTAAAACAAGTTGTATTTTGGAAAACAAAACAAAAAAGTCTAAAAATACTTTCTAAAACAGATGAAAAACATCTCAAACTTTAACTTGCAGTGAAAATGATGTTTTCGATGTAATGTTAAAAACCTGTAGAAGTAGAAATCTAAATGGAATATTTAAAATCAGTTTTTGTTCAATTACAGTAAACCTTAAATTAAATACAACATTTAATATTTATAATGTACAGTAAAACAGTTTTTAAATTCTCAATAAAATGCAAAGTCTTGTGCAGTGCTCGAAAGTCCCAGCCTTCCTCTCGCTCCCTCTTCACTTCTCGTCCGCTGTCTGCACTATCCTGAATAAATAAAAGCATAAACCCTGAAAACTGAATACAAAATAAGTCATGTAAAAGATTTTCACTTTAGTTTAATTACAGTCGGGTAGAAAACAAAGTATACAACACAATCCATTCCTAAAACACAGTTACGGTTACTATAATCATAAGGTCATGATTTCATCTTTAAAACAGACGAAGAAATCAACAAATGGTGGTGTTGAGCTGAGAGGGTTGTGGTCTGTTGTTCTTTAGCTTATATCTTCCAATGCAGGTTTATATTGTTATATTGGCTCTGTATATACAGTATAAAGGCTTTAATTAAAGTGTTACTGATATTGTTTTATAATTATTTAATCTAAAACAATGATATTATTATAAGAATATCATTATTCCTTTCAACAACAAAAAATAATAAACAACAAAAATAATAAAAATAATAAATATTACAATAATTAAAATAATAATTATAAATAATAACAGAAAATTTTGAAATTTTCAATTTTTTTAAAAATAAATTGAATAATAATAAAATCAGTTTATTACAGGTTTGTCTTTCCTTCATTTATTTCTACACTGAGTTCATATTTAGTTCATCTTTTATTGTAGAAATCATACATGGAAAAAAGAGGTTTGACATCAGAATGTAAATGTTGCTACTTTCTGTAGTTCAGTCAATGATACTGAATCTATTTTGCTCATGTTGTGCTTATAATTCAGTGCTTTATAATACAAACAGAATTCATACAAAATATAGGTATGTTTAGAAATGTTTATTCAGTGTTTTAATTCTGTTTGAAATTTAGTTTTTTTCTTGTTGTTGTTGAATATCCAAGTAAAAATTAACTTAATACTGAATACTTTGAAGGGTTTGACTTACCACACACCACGAAGAAACAGATCCTCTGCACAGTTGGTCAGGCATATGAAAACGCTGAAGAAAAGCTCACCAAGTACATGTCACATGGGCAGCCGGCCATTGAGTTTCTCCAGGAGGTCAGGGTGTGTGACCCTCGCCACATCGCATTCCTAGATGACTCCGTAGCAATTCCAGGTTTCACTGAAGTGCAGGGTGATGAATTTGATTCTTACTTCAAGACTCTTGGTCCAGCAGCACTCAGAGCTGCTCCATCCGGCGCGGTGGATTTGGATGTGTTTTGGGATGGCCTACAGGAGAGACTTCCTGTGCTGAGTTCCTTGGCCAAACAGTACAAAGATGCTGTCTCAAACTCAGCTGATGCTGAACGCAGCAACAGCATCTACAAAATGGTGTTGTCTAACCGAAGAAGATCAACTACCAACCAAAACCTCAAAGCCTTGGTCTTCCTTTACCACAACCAACGAGTCCGCAGTGGAGCATTTGAGAGGGAGGAGATGGTGGAGGGGGAGGAGAGGGGATGGAGGATGAAGATGGCGAATGATTGGCCAGTGTTAAAGGCTACGCAGTTATAGTTTTCATTTTCACAGTGGACTGTTGTAGTTTCATTCAGGAGTTGATGCAACTTTACAGTTGTAAGATTGCACTTTTTTGTTACCAGTGGGTTAAATCATACTAGTTTCAAAAACCTTACAATTGTAAGTATATTAGTAGTATGTAAATTTACGTTACAGTAAGAGATTGCACTTTATGCGTTGGAAGCACTTATTTTAACAGAAGATGTCTGTTTGGTACAGCTACCTCTGTAAAACAGGAAGCACACATATTTTTTATTTATTCATTTTAACAGAAGTTGTAGCATATTCCTTTTGTAAAGCTACAGAACTTGTTTGACTCATCAATGTTTTGTAAGTTTGAGCCATGTGTTTATTAAGGTCTGAAATAAAACAAGATGATAACTTAAATATTCCCAGCACTTTCTGTGATGTAGTATGCTTGCTTATCATAGGAAGTAATAAGAAATGACTCTTTATGTAGCAGGTTGATTGGTTGCAATGGGTTTAATCATACTCATTCCCTCTGGACCAATCAGGACGAAACTGCATGCTTTATAGGCAGGGGGGTTTGCCCTCTTTAGCTACTGACTCCTTGTTGCCAAATGCGCATTTCCGCTCTGGATTGTCTTGTCTGGATGGTCAGTCACAGTTAAACGACAGGTAATGCAGTGTGGTTGATTTGTGTTATCTATAGGCCTCGTTTGTGTTCGGATGGGCATTACAGTGTGTAGTGTCTCCTTTGCAGTGTCTCCCTGTCACAAACCCGATCCTTCCTGTAACGGAACCGGGTTGAGTTTTGCTGCTGGTAGGTTGTTAATCTTTTCTCCTCTTTGGATATTTTCCTGACTGTTTATTTAATCGGTCATTTTATTGTAGGCTCCGTGTAGCTGTGCTATCAGCACTTTTGGTGCACTGGTGTGAGGCTTCCTGAGGGGTATGTATGTAGGCTATATCAGTTTGCATCGCGTGTGTATTTTTTTAATCATAAACTGTTACTGAATTTTGTTTGTGTACATCAGGGCGGTAAACTGCTTCGTTCGCGCTGGTATCTGCACTAGCCCTCCTCTTGCTGCCACGCTGCTGTTTTGTCTCAAGTTCAATTGATGTCTATTTTCACCATAGACTATTTATCGCGTTGTATATGAGCTCACCCCAGGCTTTGAACGCCTCCATGCGCCTTCCAGCGCCAGGATTTGTTGCCCAACTGGGTGTCTGACAGAGCTGTATGTGACTTATTGTGACACGGACGATAGCTTTGCCTCTCTTTGGCTTGCCCGTGCTTATTAAATTGTGTGTGTGGAAATTGGGGTCTATGTCTATGGGTTTATTTGTCAAATCATGATTAAGTATTTTTTTTTTAATTAATATTCTTTTGTTAAAGTTTTGATAAAGTCTTCTATTTATTTCTTTAAATCTGTATGATTACCTTTTTGGGGGTACTTTTCTATGGGTTTATCTGTTAGCTTATAATTAAGTGATTTTTGATTAATCCATATTTCTTTTGTTTGATTTACTTTGATCTTCATTCTTGTTGAAACTTTATGATTTATTGTTAAATTTTGGTTATTTTGTGTTAAGCTCTAGGCAGCTATTGCGTCCTCCTTGCTGCCTAGATTGCTTTAGAGTGAGTTGTTTATTTATTTTTGGTTTAGTGATTTATTTCCCTGCCCAATAATTGAATGTTCTTTCTCCCATAGTGCTGAGGGCCGACGGTGGTGGTGTCGGTGTCCCTGGTGGTGGCGTCTCCTAGTGTGTGCTGTGCTTTTCCCCTTTTTGTTTATTTTGAGTTTTTACCACTGTGTGTGTGTGTGTTCAAGTGTGATTGGGGATCCATTCTGATATCCCACACCTCTTGACCCTGTCACTCCACTGGTAAGGACCTCAGCACCCATTTCCCTTATTGTTGTGTGTATGGTATTGTGTACCTGATGTTTTTAGTAATTGTATGAATAAAATTATTTTTTAAACAGAACTACGTCTCTGGCTTAGTGCATGAATCAAACCTGTGTGCTTTCTGTATTTTGGGGCTTTAACTATTGAGTTAGTCAAATTCTATTCTCGGGGTGAAATTCCCCGGGTGGCGTTGCCGGTAAAATAAAAGTGCCACTCGCCACATTTACATTAAGGTAGTAGCCTAGTGAGAACAGGGTGTTGGGGGAATCACTTTTTTTTTCTCTTTTTCATCAAACCACAGTTTTTGCAAGTTCCCGCTATATTTGCAAGTTCATCGCATAAAATCGCATAAATATCCCGCATATTCCATTGCATTTTTTAAGAAAACATGCCGCATAATCAAGGATTTTTGCCCACAACAATCACAAAAAAACTCAGCATTTTTCTGAAAGGACTGATTGTAAATGAAACCAAAAACTGATCAATGAGGGTATTATTTCTATCAAACAAAACTTCATCCAGCATGTTTGTTGGAGTAAACCAGGGTTTGTGTAAAATGTAAAACAGCCCATATAACCTGAGACTTAAAAACTATCTTTTCCATGATAGGAGAATTTCCCTCCCTCATGCTGCTGAACAAAAGTGGATGGCGGCAGGTGTCTGAAGAACCCCCCCACCATGGATGCTCTGTTATGAAGCACCAAGGCCTCATATGTGGAAAGGTCACAGGCTGTGCAGTAGAGTGATCGCGGTAAACAGTCCCTACACATCACTACAGCAGCCTTGTGTCCACAATGATGGCAAACCCCCTCCTTTGGCTTCTCAGATGACAACATATTGTTCACCATGAAGGGCCTCATTACTGTCCAATTCTCCAGAGAGGAAGTTTGCCTGTTCCTCCAGTGTGAGGGGAGAGGTTGTTCAGCACCACTTCCCAAGAGGTCTCGGACATCTTGAATGAGGAGGTCTGAAAATGAAAATGGAAGAAGGCAATGGTAAATCTGGGCAATTACCACATAACAAATGAGGGAACTAGTATTAACCCTCTGGGGTCTGAGCTGTTTTCTGGGCTCTGGAGGTGTTCTGACATGCTCTGACATTTGTGCTTATTTCTGTTACTTGTGACATTTTCATGGCTAAAGTCTGATTAAACTGTATTCAGCACAAACTCTGCTACAATAATATATCAGCAGCAAGTAAATAAAAGTTTGTAGTTTTGAGATAACATTTATGCGTGGTTTGTGAAAAAACAAAAAACAATTGTCACTGAAATAAGCTCATGAAACCCATACTGATTATTTCTTCACAAGACTTTTGAAAATTGTATGACGTAGCCTAGAATATTTGCTTCAAAACTATGTGAAAATCACCCTGACTGCTCATTCAGAGAAGACAATATATTGATTTAAAAATTTTACGACGGGTTTTGTGTGAAAAAGCCTTATGCGGGAGCTCATTAATATGTAAGCTTTTCTCACCTGAGAAAGACAAAGAACCTCCCCTAACGGCCCTATTAGGAGCTATCAGGCCCTATCATTCTGAGCAACATTGCACAAAGAATGAGGAGATTTAAAAAAGAATGGCTTTTTGATTGTTTTTAATTTATTTACAACACAACATAATCCAAAGATACACAAATGACAAAAAAAAACACATTATTTAACACACTGAACTAAAGACAGAGACTTGAACTGTCACACACCTTTGTGCCATTCCTGAAACATAGTACATACCTTTCATTTCCATGGTGTTTGATTTTTCACTTTAGCATGTTCATGTATGGAGACTTATGTGAATGTTGAAGTCAGCAGGACTTATTCAGTGGCATCTTGTTCCTCTAAAAACAACAACAACAAAACAGCTGTGAATATGCTGATATCAAGAGAAATTATGCTGCACAATTTGGGGAATACATTTTAGATTTTTCAGGTTAAAATAGCTTTTTAAAATGTACAGAATACACACACACACACACACACACACACACACATATATATATATATATATATATATTAGCCTACTTTTACCATGCTGTGTTTTATTATAGAATATAAAAACATCCTCGTCCCGAACATGTATACAAGCACTGAAAGGTTGCCTACCAGTTCACATTTCATGTTTCTGTCTATATATAGGCCTACATGTAGGCTACATATATGACATTAGGCTTAGTTCATGTTTTTACTCCAAACTCATTTCATAACATACATTTTAATCTGGCACTACCAGTTTAACATGTCTTACCTTAAAAATCGTCTCATCTTCAAATCGCGTTCTTCTGAGGTAAATCCGAGGTAAATTCAAGGTGCACAGCACAGCACAGCACAGCTTACATTCGTCCAAACTCGATGAAAGCAGAGAAGAGTAAGTTACGAAGTCTCTGCTTCTTTGTTTTGAGGTGATGAGGGTGTTTACAGGTCTGCGTTTCTCTGCATGGATCATTTGCATGTCAATCGCTCGTGCGCGCGTGGGTGTGGTCACATTATAGTTAATTAGGACGCGTTTGAGAAACTGTACATGCCGCTGCTTTCGTATGGATTACTTAAAAATATAATATTTGTTTTTTATATAATTTACATACTTTAAAAATAGAGATTCCAAGCGTTGTATAGACATGCGTTTTAAGTCTGTGTGACAAACATTCGCTGAGTAACAGGTCATTTTCTGTCGCGTTTCAGAATGAGGTTCACATTGAGAGACACGGCAGAACGCGCATCATGTTTATTTTCTTTGTTTTACGGAAAACACAACATTTTGTTTTTATTATGAGTGTACACAAATAAAAGAAGACAACAGCTTTGAATGATGTACAACACAAGTATGTAAAATCAAAATCAACAGAGTATTTTGCACTGATAAAAAAAAAAAAAACGAGCAGATCACGCCGGCGTGATTGCCGACCTCAGGGGGTTAAGGGAATTTATTTTATTTTTTTATTTTTTTTGATGGTCACAGTGTCTTCAGTTGTGCTGGTAGACGGAGCACAGGAGGGTGTAACGCTTGCTGAAGAAACTGCAAAAATATGAATATCCATTTAGAACTTGCTCAATGAATAATGAATGCAACTACTGATGAAAAAAACAAACAAAAACACAACCAGTAGCTGAATCTCACTTTCGTTTCTCCGGCAGAGGTTGGCCATCTTTGTCCTCATCAAGCCAGACACACAGCTTTGTGGATTGTTTTGACCCTCCTTTAGTGTGTCCATGCTAATCCACCTAAATAAACAATTGAGCCACAGAATAAACCACCACCCACCAAGGTTATCTCCACCTACAAACATCTCATTATAAAACCAATGTTATAATATTACATTGTAAAAATTCAGTCTAAAGGTTGTGGTCCTGTACTGTACTGACAGATCTAGAAAACCATTTCTTCATTAAAAAAAGAAAAGAAAGTGAAATGTTTTACTCTCACTGGCTCTAACGTGTGAACTCAGCTCAGCACTATAGCTTGCATTTGAATAAAGACATTGAATCAGGTACTGTATAGTTGCACTTTGTTTGGAGTGTTTTCAGTTTTGCACCTTGATACTTCTTCCCTGCTATACCTCAGAGTCTATTATGGTCTTAGACCTTGTAATTAGCATGTAATTAATATGCTTTTTCCACCACTGAGATAATGTTATTTACCTTGCACTCATCTAGGAAAGCATCAACCAGGAATATGGCATCTTCGTGGTCAAGGTGATTCATTTGTTCAGCTTGGTTAAGTTATTTTCCCACGCTTCCTTTTCCTCCTTTGTTTACCTTTTCCTGCTTCTTTTCCCTCATTTCTTTCTTCTTCTTCTTCTTCTTCTTCTTCTTCGTGGGGCCATGACATGTCAAAACCCATCAATGAGATCGCACCACACAGGAAGTTAAATGCACAGAGAATCCGATAGATTTATAAAATTAAACACAGCGGACCGATCGTAACTCGTCACTTTGTCAACATTAGTTTCTCCCGCTGCCAGGAATAATGTGTTGATCAGCAAATCAACCTCAGACACAACACATGTAGTGGGCGGGGGTTTGATCCGTCAGACGGATCTGTATTATGGGAGAGTCTTATGTGGAGTCTGGGGCCACAGCTATGCTAGGCGATAGCAACGTCCATAGCAACCAACACGTTTCAGTTTCACATTATTCTGGCGAGATCTGAAAAATCTTCGCAACAACGAGCAAGCGAGTGATTATGTACATTCACTGAGTGAATATTATGAAAATAAAATATATATTTCTATTGCAATCAAGAAACATAATCAAAACTTATTTTTATGCAGAAACTAACTCAAAATATAGATTATTTCGCTAAAAATGAGAGAAATGTCCGACATGTTTTTTGTTCTCACAGCCAGAATCTTGAAAGTCACATGACTTGGACGCAAAACAATAGGAAAAGAATAGGCAAAAAATGTAACAGTCATACAATTCAAGGGCCATTATTGTAACCGCTCTACGTTTTGCACTTTGGACCAACGTAGTCAGGGTACCTTTTTATATGAGACTGGGTTGTAAAGATATAGAAAAAAAATAATTGCTGCATTTCTCATTTCATTCTTTATACTGTAATAAAATGAAAATATTCTATTCTAATCATAAAATGAATATTAATGTGAAAAAAAATTCATTCAAACTTTAAAGATAAAAGTTCATAATTTGTGTAATGCTCCTGTTGTTGGTGTTTTTAGTTCAGTGTGTTATGAATGACGTATGTTTTCTGAATGTGAATTGTTGCCAGTGTTATGGAGGAATGAACTTATTGTGAGACATATATGAAGTGTTTTGTTGGTCTGAGTGAGATTAACTCTTTGGCCAAGATTCATGTTGGTAATGCAGACTGAATGAAGAGTTTTGAAAATGTGGCTTCAGTATTAAACAATGCTTGGTAGCAATTAAAAAAACTGTAATCAAATAAACACTACCATGTTTTTATTAGGGTTACAAGTAGTATTAACATATACCATGTGTCACTTTTGGGTTAATATTTGATTGATTTATGACCCCTTGTCACTCATGATTGACAGGGAATCCGTGTGTCGAAAACAGGGTCTCTGATTTACGGTGTCAAGCTTGGTGTGATTTGCTTCCTGGTTGACGTGAATACTCACACCTCACCATATGCCAATGAAGTTTTTATGATATGGTCTTCCCTGGTATGCCTTTTCACACCTACGTCACTACCTACGTCACTACCTACACCATGGATTAAATAAGGTTAGGGGTTGCAGTGTTAGACACAGAAGACATTCGGCATCTTTTCCTGTTACAATGGCTGCTCCGGGAACTCCTAAAACCCCTAGAAAGGTTATGTGTATTTCGCCAACAAGAGGACCTGTTGAAATGAGAGAGGAACTAACTTTTGCACCAAGGAAAAAGCAAAATGTTAGCTTGACAAAGTTTCTTCATGAAGACATAGCTAACGTGAAAAGTGAGTTCCCATTGTCTGGTAAACGTGTGCTGAGATATGCGTTTGACAAGGTGCTACGTATTGTGAAACTCTACACTGCTGATGTTGGAGACGAATTTACATGGCATACTCCATGTCTGATTTTTCAAGACAAAGACTGGTTTCTGTTTTTCAACTACGTTTGGAGAGATTTGAACGACTGTGGTGATGATCCGTTATACGTCGCCGAGTGGGATGGATCAACTCCTAACACAAGATTTCGGGTGGTCGGGGACCACAGTAAAAAGCTACCAGACGACTGTGTTTATATTTTTTGCTGTAACGACAAGACAAAGCTCAACGTACATGCGTGGCCTATTCGAGAATCTGAGCATCACACATGCTACGACATGAAATTTCTATTTCAGTGGAGAGATGTTCGTATGCTTGACAATATATTTACAAGCATAAACAAGATGTTTAGATGGTGTGACATGTATGATCGTTACAGTTCTGTAAAGATGCAATTGTTTCACCCTGAGAAGGGCGTTACCAACCCCGAAGACCGCCTCTTAAGCCCACCCACATATTACAGTCATTAAAAACGCGTACGGATCGGTACAATCGCAACATTCATTCACCACGTCTCACGGATCTACACCTGTCTACTGCTACAGCAACACCCCTGAGACTGCCCCAGCGATGCCTGATGACAATGCCGCACTGCTGGAACCCCACCCACAAACCTGTGACAACAGCTGGTTGGATAAATTCTGTATGGATCTAGGATATCACAACCTGACCTTCCTTACAACTCCATACGGCAACACCGGTGCAATAGCTGGAGCTGCGGCCTTAGCAGGAATTGATGACACAGACAGTTGTATCCGTTCTGACGGGTTCAAAATCATAAAAGCAACTGTTGTGGTCCTTCTGGAACACGTCATCAACAAAAAACTGAAAGAAATCTGTCTGGGTTGTGAAGTGGATCACCCCAGTCAGATTAGACATTCCTGTTTGTTTGAACCGGACCCCTATTTCTTTGACGCCTACTTTGAGGAGCTGACACGTAATCTGGTGAGACCAGACCTTAAGCACATCGTTGCTCAAGCATTGAGTCGTTGTGGTTTAAGGGTTCACCCCCAGAGGATTCAGGGGTCAGTGGATGCTATTTTACACGAACTGCGTGACGAGGTTTTCATTGTGGAGAAGCTTCGTGAAGTCAGAGAGAATATTGTGGACGGCAGCAGTGAACAAATTGTCTATGACGCTGTGGACAGCTGGAAAGGTATTGTCCAAGTTGACTGTTTGTGACAACAGCATGGGAAACACTTGTTTTGCAACTGGACTGGCTAAGTGTCTACTTAAACAACGTATTAGATGTGAGATGACCACCTTGTTGTATAACAACATTAATGAATGTGCCAATGTATCGGTTACTGTAAACAGATGTGGTGTTGATGCCAAACGTTTTACAAACCTTAAGAAACAAATGTCTTTTGTAAGAAATGTGTCAAATGAATGGTCTGATATGATGCGATTATGTGTTAATGGTGGTGATCCTGTTTGTGTAACCATCAAAAAAGTTTTAGACCTGATGACTGAATGTGGTAGCTTTATTAGAATAGCTGATATATTATGTTTGTGTACATATGTATCGGATCTATGAGTGGACATGTTGACAAGAAACAATCAGACTAATGTATGTGAAATTGTTGAAACACTGGTTGATTACATTCTTGAGAAAAATATTGTGATGTGTATAAAATTTCTACACTACATTGATGCTGTATGATACCTTTTGTATCCTTTTAATGTTTAAGAAATAAAACCCGAACCACTTAAACCATCTTTGTTATTCTTTTGTGGAGCCTGAAGTGTCAATATGTCAGAAGAAATGAAAAAGATTTATTACACACCTTCTAACCCTGGTTCTTTAGGGGGTAAAAAACGTTTAAAAGAAGGTGTTTTAAAAGAGACGGGGGTTTGTTTAACCGATAAAGAAGTTTCAGACTGGCTCGCTGGTGAGGATGCGTATACACTACACAGAAGTGCACCACTAAAATATAAAAGGAATCGGGTTTTTGTCTATGGTGTTGATATGCAGTTCCAAGCCGATCTAGTAGATATGTCAGCATATGCCAAGGTAAATGACAACAATCACTTTCTGTTGACATGCATCAATTTGTTTAGTAAGTATGCATGGACGCGTGCATTAAAAAACAAGAGTGGTGCAGAGGTCTCTAAAGCTTTTGAATCCATACTGAAAGAGGGTCGTGTGCCACAGAAATTACAAACTGATAAAGGAAAGGAGTTTTTTAACAAACACTTTCAAAACGTGACAAAAAAGTACAATATTAACCATTTTGCAACAGACACAGAATTAAAGGCTTGTGTTATCGAGCGGTTTAATAGAACCTTAAAAGAAAGAATGTGGAGATATTTAACAGCTATAAACTCCAAACGCTACATCGACATACTTCAAGACATTACACAAGGATACAATGTGAGCTATCACAGAAGCATCAAGATGAGACCGATTGATGTGGGAAAAGAAAACTAATCTGTGGTGCTACATAACTTGTATGGAGATACCAAACCTTACAATGTTAACCCCATATTTAAATACAAGATCGGTGACGTGGTTCGAATTTCTAAAGTCAGAGGTCCGTTTGCAAAAGGGTATGAGGAAAACTACACACAAGAGTATTTTACTGTATCAGCGCGTATTCCACGAGACCCCCCTGTTTACAGATTGAGTGATTATGACGGGGATATTATCAACGGTGTTTTTTATGCTGAAGAATTGCAAAAAATATTTGTCAGTAAAAACAAGACATTTAAAGTTGAAAAGATTTTGGATAAGAAGACGAAGGGTCGCAAAACATTAGTACTGGTACAGTGGCTCGGATGGCCTGCAAAATTTGCGTCATGGATCGATCAGAAAGAATTAGTCGACGTACAGGTGCCATAAAAACAAAGGACAAACACAGACTGTCTGCAGTTGTATAAAAAACAGACATGGCAGAGGGTGGTTTTTATGTCACACTACCATGCAATGCTTCACGGTCTGTATACCCTGATAATACAATCTCTAATTATAGAACAAGGATGGCTACACCTATAAATATAAAAGGAGAATGGGAGGTGGGCCTTGTTCAAATCGAATATCCTAGAAGTTGGTACACGTTTAACAGCAAAGATGCCATTTTTGAGATAAACATCGAACCCACCACTGTCGACGACGAAAAAACCACTAACAACATACGCCGTGGTGTGGATGTGAAGAAGACCGAATTATCGAGACTACGCATACCGATAAAAACAGGTTATTACGACAAGGTCCCATCCGTTGTTAGTGTGATAAATGATTTACTAGCCCCTCATGGATCATTCGGTTACGATGTTGTAAAAAACAAAGTATTTCTGAAAGCAAAACCTAACATTTCAATAACCTTCCATGGAAAACTAGCCATTATTTTAGGGTTGAAACCAGGTGTCCCGATAGGAGATTCTATGCGACAAAAAACAAACCCTGGAAAAACTAATTTTGAAAAGGATGTTGTAACATATGCAATGCATCAGGCAGACATACACGGTGGCTTCTATACTCTTTATATATACACAGATATTATCAGATACCAGTCAGTAGGTGATGCCTTCGTACCACTCCTGGAGTGTGTACAAATAACAGGTGATAACGGGTGATTTTCTTACGGGAAAGTGTGCATTAAACTACACTTCAGGCCAGTAAAAATTTTTCATTAAAATGGTGTATTTCAACAATCACAATGTTGATCCCATGCATTATGTGGCCTATTACCAGAATCAAGCGGGAAATGGACTTCCGGGGTATGCAGGAGGCGGAGTTATGTATGGCGCTGGTTTGGGCGGACTTTTTAGGGGTCTCTTTAGAATGGCTATACCACTACTAAGACGAGGATTTAACATAGCCAAGCCACATCTTAAATCAGCAGCGAAAAACATACTAAGTGACGTTGTAAGTAATACAACGTTATCACGATCTTTTAATAACTATCACGATACTCAAGACGGATCCGGGTTAATGGTGATGGCACGCAAAAGTGTACCTAGGCCGCCGGGAGTGCGGAGGAGTGGCCAGAAGCAGAAGAAAACAAAACAGCCCCTCAAGAAAACACCAGTTGTAAAACGCAAGCGCAAGGAGACAGCTAAGCGCAGTTCTTCAAAAAGATCAAGGAGTTCTGTTAAAACAATATTTTAGATCATGGCGTTACTACACAACATGTCAGAAGAGTGTTTAAAAACCGAACTGGATCTGTTTACTGTACCACTGACTCAAACCGCTATTGAAAAAAAACACTTATATAGAAGTACCACCATTATCAGCGATATCTGACACATCCCCTCTGGAATTTTTTATTGCGGGGAATGGAGAGGATTACGTGGATCTAAACAACACATTGTATCAAAATCACTTATGCAGATGGAACGGAAATTAGAGACGGCGATCCCGTAGGGCTCATTAATTATCCGGGAGCCACAATTTTTTCACAAGTGGACGTATCGCTTGGAGATCGACTCATTTCACAGAGTTCTAGCACATATCCATACCGCTGTATCATAGAGTGTCTTACTAATTATGGTAAAGACACCCTTGAAACTCTTTTCTCAGCGGGTCTCTTTTACAAAGACAAGGCGGGGCATATGGATGTGTCGGACCCCGCCGCAGAAAATAGCGGTCTGACAAAGAGAGCAGCCTTCACCAATGCTAGTAACGTGGTCGAACTACTCGCACCAGTTCACAGTGACATCTTCTTTCAAGATAAACTTTTACTCAATGGATTGGACCTTAAAATTAGAATGACGAGGGGTAAAGACGAGTTCTGTCTGATGAGGAGCAATGACAGAGCCTACAAACTGAACATCCAGACAGCATCGCTATTTGTGAAAAAAGTGACAGTGTCACCAGCTGTGAGACTGGGTCATGCGCAAGCCCTACTCTCAACCACTGCCAAGTACCCCATCGACAGGGTGTGTTTGAAAAACTTCTCAATACCAGCCGGATCGCGGGTCTGTAATCAAGAGAACTTATTCTTAGGGCCTTTACCAAAATCTCTGGTTCTAGCGATGGTTGATAATGATGCATTTGTTGGGGCATATAATAAAAACCCTTTTGCCTTTAAAAAGTACGATTTAGAATTTTTTGCTATTTATCTGGATGGTCAACAATACCCCTCGAAGCCTCTGCAGCCTGAATATGAAAATGGTTCTGCAGTGCAGGAGTTTTACCAGTTAGCGCTGGCTTCAGGAAAGCATCTTAAAAACCAGGCTCTGAGTATCGATAAGGAGGATTTTCTGCATGGCTATACACTCTACGCGTTCAATTTTACACCAGACGAGGAGTGCAGCCAGCATGTATCACTTATCAAAAGTGGCAATATCAGACTAGAAGCGCGCTTTAGACAACCACTACCACAGACTGTTAACTTAATTGTTTACGCTTTACTTGACAGCATAATTGAAGTGTCAAATCGACGAGAGGAACTTGTTGATTACTATTAAGGCGTTAAAATGAACACCGTACAACTTACGGGTGTCATGGATAAGATTTCGTGCAATACTTATTTTCTTGGAGTACTACCATGTGACTATCTACCGAAAACCCCTTTAAGAACATTACCATCAATGGTTTTAATCAATACAGATCCATCAGGACTCCCAGGCCAACATTGGTTGGCCATCTACATAAATGATGATAGCGTAGGTTGTTTTTTCGATAGTTTTGGTAATAAACCAGATTACCAAGGCTTTCACCCTGTTATTAAAGACTTTTTAAATCTCAATTCTAGTAAAGTACTACATTCCACTGTGCAAGTCCAAGATTTTTCATCAGACACATGTGGTCAACACTGTGTGCTCTTTCTCTACCACACGTCAAAGGGGTTTGATTATGATTGTGTGTTGAAATTGTATACCAATGATTTAATTAAAAATGATAAAATGGTGTCAACATTTGTGAAAAAACTAAAACATGTTCCATATAATGACAATGTTTTCAAATGTATTCAGTGTGTGCAATTGGGTGAAATGTACATGTATCATGCTTAATATCTTTAAATAAAGATACTCAAGAACAGATCTTTCTTTAAACTCTTTTTTTATTACACATACACACAACATATTCAACAATACATGTCATAAGTTCTCAAAACAAACAAAAAAAAAAACAGAGAGAACACAATAGGCTACACACAAACTGGGGGATTAAAAACTTAACCATCGACTCTGGTCTAGACTGGGTGATTTGAACAAGAGGTCTTCTGGATGTTTTGAATGTATCGGTGTGCTCAGATGCACTTTCCGTTTTTTACTCTTCTTAGGTAAATCGGCTACAGTCGGGGTCGATTTGGTTTTGAATGAGTTAATTGCTTGTCTGACATACTGGTTTGGTACCACAGAGTATGGCAGATTTAAATTAGCAAAAGCCTCCAGAAACTCATGCCATCCGCCAGGTCTCCGCTCATCAGCAATCTTTTGCGGAGATGTGATGCTTTTAACTAGGTCAAGCATGTGTGAACCGGGGATTGTTCTGCCTTTAAACACAAACTCACCCGACTCAGTCCACGTCGTAATATCTTTAGTTTTAGACATTTTATCTAAAATGTAACGAACATTTTTCACACTCCTCTGTGGAATATTTTTTAAAACCTCATCTTCAAAATCATCTAAACCATCGCGGGCAGTAACGCTGTCTGTTGGGTGTGGATCTTCTTTTACAATGCTGTCAGGCTGTGGAAGACTTAATGTTAATGTGGCAGATTCCCTATCCCCCAGTCTAGCGAGTGTTAAAAACCTCTGTAAAACGCCGGTGTACATCTTAGCTTTTTCGTGGTGATTTATGTCAGACCTTTGCAATATATTTCTTATAGTCGCATCCAAATCGTTCTCCACAACATGCTGTATAGACTCACGGGTGTTAGAGGATTTCAGTTTATCCAACTGGTGTTGCGGGATTAAAAACATCTTCTCAGCGTACTCCATCACCAGCTTATTTAGATGTAATTAAACTGGTTATAAAGGGAATTGCAACGCTTAACAAAGGTAATAGAAATCCACCTTGTTGATTGATTAACCGTCTTTTACGTCTAACGCCAACCTTTTTATCTGCAACAATTTTGATCTCGTTTCTTTTTCTCTTTAGTTTCTGATATTGTTGTGGTGATAGTGGAATATTTCCATGGACTACGTTAAGAGCTACTTCACACAACGTCACAATGAGTTCGTCTGCAGCAGCCTCTAAAAAAACGCGTCTTTGTTTAGGTGTGGCTTTTAATAACAATTTTAAAAGAGGCAGGTTTCTTAAAAGTCTTGCAGACATTTTCAAATTCCGTCTAACAATGTCAATGTTTTCTTTTCTGAACGTACACAACTGGATATTGTGACAGAATGTCTGTTCTGAGACAGTACTGCTCTGGTGTTTTTGCTTTAAAGTCAATCAAAAGGTACCCGAAAGGAATGCTGGTCGCATTTTCATAACACTCCATAAAAAAATGTGTGTTTCTGGGGTACATTTGGCGTGCTAATACATTAATTTGTGTATTGTCTCTGGGGTTTTTGAACAGCACCAGATAATTGGTGTTCAAACTGATGGTCCTGCTGGATTTACCTTGAGAAAATAAGTTTTGTACAATATACAATGCACTCAGGTTTTTGTGGTGCACATACATCGTGAATAAACGTTGGATTTCAGAATTGTTACTAGCATCATCCATAACATCGTCTAAAATCACAAAATTATTCTTGTCGGGGGGAAACAAACGATCATCATTCAGAGTCTGGGGGATACCTTGTCACGGTTCATGAATTCACTGTTTTCTTTGTGTCTCGTGTATTTGTTGTTCTGTGTGTGTGGGTGTGTGTGAGTGGGCGTGGCTGCTCATTTCAGCTGATCAGCGCGCCAGCTGATCTCATTCCCCTCACCAGCTGCTGCCAATTCATTCATCTATATAGACTCATCGCACTCTCCTTTCTTTGTCAGATCGTTGTTTTGGTGTCTTCAGTGTGTGTCGTCGTGTGCCATTCCAGTCCTGTTCCTGTTCCTGATCTTGTTCCTGTTCGGTGTTCTCGTGGTGTTCGTCGCGTTGGATGTTCACTTCATTGGATTCACCGTCACCTGTCTTCACCATCACGCTGACCATCAAGTCCCTGCGCCACCAGCCCACCCGTGAATTTTGCCTTGTGTCTTCTGACCCTCAATAAAAGAGTACTTGCATATTTGCTTCCGCTTCATGAATTATGACAGAACGATCTGACCAAGCGATGGGAGCAGCAAGTGGATCCTCTTCTCCTCTGGACGATTTCATCAGGTCCACCATTTCTCGGATAGAGGCCCAGGAGAGGAGTTCTAATGAGTCGGGTCGGGCCATTCAAGCACTCGTGGCGCAGGTGTCCGAGCTCACCCAGCAGTTGCAACATCTACGAGCTCCCACTGCGCCACCCACACCGGCCGCTCCCCCAGTACCACCACCGAGCGTCTCCCAGTCAGAGCCCCGCCTACCGGTTCCTGAGTCGTATAGTGGTGAGCCGAACTTTTGCAGAGCATTTCTAACACGCTGTTCAATGCATTTTTCTCTGCAGCCCAGAACATTTGCCACCGAACAGAGCAAAGTGGCGTTCATGCTCACACTACTGACTGGGAGGGCAGCTCTATGGGGGACGGCGGTGTGGGAGAATCAAGATCCGTGCTGTGCCTCGTTCCAGACACTCGCCGCCGAGATGAAGATGGTGTTCGACCGCGCGGTCGCGGGAAGAGAAGCAGCACGAACCCTGGCGGACCTCAAGCAGGGAGGTAAATCTGTATCTGAATTATGCCATTGAGTTTCGGATCTTGGCGGCTGAGTGTCAGTGGAACGAGGAGGCGCAGTGGGACATGTTCCTGCATGGGCTGGCTGACCGCGTCCTGAAGGAAATCTACACCTTGGATTTACCCGCTACACTCAACGGACTTATTGATCTGGCGCTTCGCGTGGATTCTCGTCTTTCCCGAGTGGAACGTATGAAGATACCAGCTCGGGCTTCTGCAGCTGTTGAGACCACGCGAGCCAGCGGCGGGGACGCGGTCAGCCCCGTCTACGATCACGAGCCCATGCAGGTCGGGCGAGCTCGGCTTTCCCGGGAGGAGAAGGAAAGTCGGAGATCCCAGGGCCTTTGCCTTTACTGTGGGACTGCTGGTCATTTCGCGTACAACTGCCCGGTAAAAGGGCAAGCCCGGCAGTAAATCTGAGGCTACTGTCGGGTGGGATCTCCGCTGAGAAGACCTCATCTACATCTACGCTCCTCCCGGTAAGACTTAGATGGTCAGCCAACACTCACGACTGTCTAGCACTTTTGGATTCCGGGGCAGAAGGTAACTTCATGGACTACACATTCGCTCACAAGATCCAGGTTCCCCTGTTACCCCTCACCCACACCATTGCTGTTCACGCCCTCAACGGTCAAGCTCTTCCTACCATTTCATTCACCACTGGACCCATTACACTTAAAGTATCCAGAAACCACACAGAGACTACCTCATTTTACATCCTGGACTCCCCCCTTGCACCTATTGTTCTCGGTCACCCCTGGCTCATCAAACATAATCCCAAGATTGACTGGCAGCAGAGATCAGTGTTGGAGTGGAGCAGTTTATGTCATGAGTCCTGTCTTGTGTCTGCTTGTTTGTCTGTTGCTGTTTCTGCGTTACAGGAGGAGGCAGTGGATTTGTCAAACGTGCCCACGGAGTATCTGGACCTGAAGGAAGTGTTCAGTAAGTCTCGGGCTGCTTCTCTCCCTCCGCATCGTCCCTATGATTGTGCTATAGATCTACTGCCAGGTACGTCTCCGCCTAAGGGCAAGCTTTACTCTCTGTCTATTCCCGAGAGGGAGGCCATGGAGAAATATATTTCTGATTCTCTGGCATCCAAATTCATCCGACCTTCCTCTTCTCCAGCGGGGGCGGGGTTCTTTTTTGTGGGGAAGAAGGACGGTTCTCTGCGACCTTGCATTGACTACCGAGGGTTGAATAACATCACGGTAAAGAATACTTATCCTTTGCCGTTGATGTCTTCAGCCTTCGAGAGGTTGCAGGGAGCGTCGGTCTTCACAAAGCTGGACTTACGTAATGCTTATCATTTGGTCCGCATCAGGAAGGGGGATGAATGGAAGACCGCTTTTAACACCCCCAGGGGACACTTTGAATATTTGGTTATGCCTTTTGGGCTGTCCAATAGCCCAGCGGTCTTCCAGGCACTCGTCAATGACGTGCTGAGAGACATGGTCGATCAGTTCATTTATGTCTACCTGGATGACATATTGATTTTTTCTTCGTCTCTCCAGGAACACGTTCAGCACGTCAGACGAGTGCTTCAGAGGTTGCTAGAGAATGGGCTTTTTGTCAAGGCGGAGAAATGCGCTTTTCATGCACAGTCTGTTCCTTTCTTAGGGTACATTGTGTCGTCTGAGGGGATGTGTATGGATCCTGAGAAGGTTAAGGCTGTGGTGGATTGGCCAAGTCCAGATTCCCGTAAGGCCCTACAGAGGTTTCTGGGGTTCGCCAATTTCTACCGGCGGTTCATTCGCAATTTCAGCCAACTAGCCTCGCCTCTGACCACCTTGACCTCCCCCAGAACTACGTTCAGGTGGTCAGACGCAGCTGAGGCTGCGTTTGCCAAACTGAAAGGCCGCTTTGTTTCAGCCCCCATCTTAGTTACCCCTGATCCATCACGTCAGTTCGTGGTGGAGGTCGATGCGTCAGAGGTGGGGGTAGGTGCAGTGTTATCCCAACGTTCTTCTACGGACGACAGAATGCATCCGTGCGCGTTTTTGTCTCATCGTTTGTCCCCTGCCGAACGTAATTATGATATTGGTAACAGAGAGTTGTTGGCAGTCAAGTTAGCATTGGAAGAGTGGCGTCACTGGTTAGAAGGGTCGGGGGTACCTTTTATCGTTTGGACCGATCATAAGAATCTGGAATACATTAGAACCGCTAAAAGATTGAACTCTAGGCAGGCTCGGTGGGCACTTTTTTTCGGACGTTTTGACTTTACTCTCTCGTACCGCCCGGGCTCCAAAAACATCAAGCCCGATTCTTTGTCACGCATTTTTGACCATTCCGATCGCCCGTCTACTCCCGAGTGCATTTTTCCGGAGACCCTAATTATCTCCACACTCTCATGGGAGGTCGAATCGAAGGTCAGGACGGCCTTACAAGGGGTAACGCCTCCGCCCGGTTGTCCACCGAACCGTTTATTTGTGCCAGAGGAATTACGGTCCAACATCATTCAGTGGGGTCATTGTTCCAATGTGGCTTGTCATCCAGGAGTCAGTCGCACTACATCTTTAGTTAAGCAACGATTTTGGTGGCCACGCATGGCTCGTGACGTTCACAGTTTTGTTTTGGCTTGCTCAGTTTGTGCCACTAGTAAGACTTCCAATCGACCCCAAGATGGGCTCCTTCAACCGCTGCCGATCCCTTCGAGACCCTGGTCCCATATCGCACTAGATTTTGTTACCGCCCTCCCACCCTCTCAGGGTAACACGGTAGTTTTGACCGTGGTGGACCGGTTCTCAAAGGCGGTCCATTTCATTCCCTTGCCCAAATTACCCTCAGCCAAGGAGACAGCGTTAACAGTCGTTAACCACGTCTTTCGGTTACATGGCCTCCCGACAGACGTGGTTTCCGACAGAGGACCCCAATTTGTGTCCAAATTTTGGCAAGAGTTTTGTAGATTACTGGGTGCGACGGTTAGTCTATCCTCAGGGTTCCATCCCCAGAGCAATGGCCAAACTGAGAGAGCCAACCAGGATTTGGAGAGAACGTTGCGATGTCTGGTCTCCAAGAATCCTTCCTCATGGAGCCAACAACTGTCAGTGGTGGAGTACGCCCACAATTCGTTACCAGTATCATCTACGGGCCTATCGCCGTTTGAGTGTAGTCTAGGATACCAGCCACCAATTTTTCCTAGTCTGGAATCTGAAGTCGCGGTCCCCTCCGCTCACGCCTTTGTCCAGAGGTGTCGTCGCACTTGGACTAGAGCCCGCGAGACTCTTCTCCAAGCGGGAGCGCGCACCAAGGCTAAAGCCGATCGCCACCGGTCTAGGCCTCCCGTATACGTCGTTGGTCAAAAAGTGTGGCTTTCTACTAAGAACATTCCTCTCCGTTCCGTCTCTAATAAACTAGCTCCCAAATTTATTGGCCCATTCACTGTCACCAAGATCATTAGCCCGGTGGCAGTCCGCCTCAAACTCCCTCCAGTGTACAGGAGGATTCATTCCGTCTTCCATGTTTCCAAAATGAAGCCCGTGTTTCATTCTCAGTTTAATCCGCCTGTCCCGGTTCCCCCCCGCCGCGTCTCGTAGAAGGGGAACCTACGTATTCGGTTAATCGTATTCTGGACTCAAGGCGGAGGGGACACGGATTCCAGTACTTGGTGGACTGGGAAGGTTACGGTCCGGAGGAGAGGAGTTGGGTTCCTGCTAGAGACATCCTGGATCACTCTCTTATCGATGATTACAATCGACAGGTAAGGGAGTCTGGGGACGCCAGGAGGCGTTCCTAGGAGAGGGGGTACTGTCACGGTTCATGAATTAACTGTTTTCTTCGTGTCTCGTGTATTTGTTGTTCTGTGTGTGTGGGTGTGTGTGAGTGGGCGTGGCTGCTCATTTCAGCTGATCAGCGCGCCAGCTGATCTCATTCCCCTCACCAGCTGCTGCCAATTCATTCATCTATATAGACTCATCGCACTCTCCTTTCTTTGTCAGATCGTTGTTTTGGTGTCTTCAGTGTGTGTCGTCGTGTGCCATTCCAGTCCTGTTCCTGTTCCTGATCTTGTTCCTGTTCGGTGTTCTCGTGGTGTTCGTCGCGTTGGATGTTCACTTCACTGGATTCACCGTCACCTGTCTTCACCATCACGCTGACCATCAAGTCCCTGCGCCACCAGCCCACCCGTGAATTTTGCCTTGTGTCTTCTGACCCTCAATAAAAGAGTACTTGCATATTTGCTTCTGCTTCATGAATTATGACATACCTTCAATAAATTTAATATCATACAGTTTCAACAATTTGTCAAATAAAGATTGCCAGCAATTATAAATGTATACAATGTTTTCAACATTTTTTGAAATTACACTTTTAGCATTTTCCAACAACATTTTTACAAAAAATGTTTTTCCTGAGTTAGAAGGACCACTTAATACACATGAAAAAGGGTGTTCCAATCTGAAATCGAATCCATCTGTGTCTACCACCCCTCGATGACCATAAACGTTGTCAGTAGCCATATGGTAATGTAGTTAGGTCAGGTAGCAAAACACACTTGTTGTACACAACTTGGAATTTTTTCACAACTGACTTGTTGTGTAATGTGAACTGCTTTTTGTTCCTCACTATACTGTCGGCGTGTGCAAGAATATAATTGCTGTCGCCCCGCCCCCTCACATACTGATCAACAAGCCCTATTAACCAGTCTAGCCTAATAGCCTCAGAGTTTACTGCATTCAGTGTGATACCTTTGGCCTTCATACAGACCTTACCCATGGCAGTACGATACCCGTAACTCTTAGGACCACTTGACGCAAACTCCACAACATGGTCGCCGCCCCCAACTTCATCAGTAAGGTCACCAAGGTATGGGCCTAGTGGGGGTTCGTATTCACCGTCTTTAGATATGTACACAACGCTATCTGTATCGCAATAAATCAGTCTGTCCCCCAACCTCTCCATAAGATCATAAAGTTCCAACCGTGCATGGGCTGTCGTAAAAGCACCGAGAAAAACATTAATGTCACGAGTCTGAGCTCCTTTCCCATCTGCGTAAGACCACTGAACGATCGCAACGGTGTCTGACACAAATGAGAAATGTTTCACGTCATACTCAATGCCAAAAATGTGTCGGGCAAACTGTTCAGGGTCTGTAAGTATTTCAGTTGTCGGGAGCTGTTCGCGCATAGAGAACCTGCCCCACAATGAATTAAGAATAAGCTTCATAATGGATCTGCGTGCGGCATTAAACTCGATCTTGTCCAGATTCAGCTTAATCCCTTCTTTCTCAAAGTAATCTCTAACATAAGATTCTTTGTCGGCGTCAGTCACAACATCTTTTGGAAAACCTGAACTTTCCTGTTTGAACTGTAAAAATGTTTTAACATAATCACAAAACAATGTATCAGATCGTTGGGGAAAATGCCAGACCTCATCGATTTTTGTCACTACATAACCCATCTCAATTGCTTTTAACAGCTCGATGCTAGCCCAACAACCGTGTATAGCCCTTTCCTCATCTGTGTGTACACACGGCTGTGTCTGGTTTTGTTGTTCAGCACAGGACCTACAAAGTGGAAACATTAACTTGCCCCCAGTCCTATAAGGCAATACAGGATGAAGCAGCTTCCGCGGCGGAAGGACGGTAGCCTTGACGAGGCCATAATAATCTTCAAGGTTTTGAAAATCCTTGTATATTATTTCAGGATGACCAATTGGGTAGCATTTTCGCGCCTGGCAGAAGGGATATAGCAAAGTAAAGTCTACATACTTAATACGCTCGCCCTACGCGACTTTGTGGTACAGTTTTAACGCATTAGTTCGACCCCCGAATAAAGCTTCGCGTGGTTTCAATCTTTCAGGGTGATTGTAAGTAGCCATGAAGTCCATCACTGCTGTGTCGGTCTGTTTAGCACGGACCCAATCACACTCCCAAACCACCTCGACCTGAAGACCGTACGCACGCTCCAAAATTTCGAGCTTGTCATCACATTGTCTTTTCAGAATACCATAAGGTACTTTTGATAATGGATTGAGATCATTAGGGTTATAACAACGTTCGCAACCATGAAAAAAACACCCAAAAAGAAATTTGAATGTTTTTTTCACGGTACCGTCGCCATAAAAACTATCCACATAGTATTTTCCAAATGACACCTCACCTCGGTTTAGAGCATGTTGAACATCTATGGACCGCGTTGTTCGGATATATTCAAGCCATTCAATTGAAATGTTTGAATATGTCTTGTTCTGGTTGATGTACGCATTGCTGCGTGTTAGCGCTATTGTGTCTTTAGGGATGAAGTGTGTTTTATACGTAGCCATACATGTGGCCGCCAATGTAGTGTAATTAAACGGATCAAGGCCTGCACAGAGAATGAATTCATCGCGATACTTCATACATACGTCCCTCAGCAGAACAACATCTTTTTTACCATAAATCGCCAGTTCTTTTTAAAATCGAACGTTTTGTCTGAAATGGTACTGTACCAGTTATCAAACGCCTCTCTGTCTTGGCTCGACATTGTCGTGTACCCGTAAAATTTCTTGTCAGGGTACGGGCCTATGTAGTTGTCATTTTCAACGCGGTTAAAGTGATGCGGGAAATATCCCTTCTCAGCGTTAGTCAGATTAAATGCAACAGGTGTCTTGGTCAACCGCATGGGTATGAAGGAATATGAATCAATAAACCGCTGTTTGAATGCAGCGTCATACATTAAGATTAGACGACAACCTTGCATCGTAATTTTAGGGGCAAACCCCTTCTTAGTAAAGTATTCCAAAAGGATGAAATTATCAAACCCCGATGCGTTATGCGCAATCCACGTGTAATTACGGTAACGAGGCTGTCTGAATTTTTTAACGAGGCGATCCACACAATCTGGTCCTTTGGACACGAATTCTTCGCCAGCAAACGTAATAGCACAAACGAAATTGGCGATGTGCCTTCCGTTTTCATAACGGGTCTCAAAATCGTAGAAAATGTAACGATCGTTTGGCATCTCCGCATTAACAGGCTGGATAAAACATTGATGCACACCATCGGTAACCAAACTCTCACCACAGTGCACACAACGATCTGCAGGGCATTTATGGGGTCTGGGTTTAGTGCCGCTGACATGGTAACGTCTATTACATTTTCCGCAATATTTGGTTACATGGCACTGTGCGTATTGCATACCTTGAGGTGTTTTTTTATGCATCTCAAAACAGTAGTCAGACTTACAGTACCGCAGACAGTCGTCGCAATGTTTTGGCTTTTTGGGTTGTTTATGACATTCTGGGTCATTACAGACATCGCAGACGTACCGACATCTGTGATCTCTCCTACACGTGAATCCTTGGTAGCAAAACTCACACACATATGGTGTACCAATAAATGCGCGTAGATTTTTAATCATAAAATAATGATTGTCATGCAGGTACAAAAATACTGTTTTAGGATGCGGATCGTCTGTGTTTGTATACTTCTCCAAAACACCCGTATCAGACCGATAGAAGACAACTATTTTAACATTCAGCATGCATTCAAACTGTCTGATGTCATTAACCCCCTGAGGTCGGATGACGCGCGGGCGCGTCAACTCGATGTTTACTAAATGTTTCTATTAATATCTCCGCGATTGTGCAGCACACATAAATGGTTCTGATTTTGCCGTAATCGATAGATTCTCAGCTTCAACGTCCTTATTCTCGCGAAATCGTACGTGACTCATACAGAGAGCAAGAGGGAAGACAAGATGACCGTTCGCCTTGCGTGATTGGTGGGCTAGCTTGCCTGTCTGCATTTTGTGTGAAACCAACCAATAGATGCAGTTGAAATCCCTAAGTCCCCTCCCATCTCCTCACAGTGAGGAAAATACAAGCTGACACGGAGAGAGAAAGAGTAAAAAAGTCCGCGAAAAAACATGGCAAAAACATAAAGAAGAAGACGATGAAAGATAATGGCGAAGACATTGACAGTACTTGCGGCGGTTTTGGAGAACAGCGACGAGGATGAAAGGCGAGTTTCCGAGCCTGATGGATTTTCTTCTGATGAAGATGAGGATTATGATCACAGAAGAGATCCAGTTGAAGACGGGTAAGCGTATTTATTTTATAAAAACATTGTTCGCATGGTGCACTTTGTCCTAGGCTAACTGTGACCATATTGGCTAAAATGCGCTGTGCTGCTTTGTGTATCTGAACTTTGACAAATTGACTGCGCCTTTAGCAAAGTGTTTACTTTATGTAAAAGTTATTTTCTTGTGTAAAACTGGGGTACACTTACAAATAGTAACGTTGTAGGCATGTAGGCTGTTCTTGGTGGTCTCCTTTTGATAACTAATGTAATATTTTTTTCACTTCAATTCACAATTTGAATAACATTATCTCTTGTAGTGATGAATCAATATGTTTTGGCCAAATTGATAATGCAAGTCCTAACTTATTTGTTTTTGTGTTTTTTTTTCAGAGAGGATTCACAGCTACCAGTGCCCAGTGTAACACAGGCAGCCTCAACTGTGCCTGCACCAGTCACCAGGTCACCACCAGCCCTTACACAGCAACCATCATCACCAACCCGGCCAGCCAAGAGGTCCCGTACCCCCCCAGCATCAACCAGCACTATTTCTAATATCTAATATATAGTTCATCTTTGGTTTGAAAAAAAATGTTGAAAAGTTGACATGTCGTAGACAAGAAAACATGAAAATTTGTACATTTTGTGAATATTGTTAGTAGTGAGCTTTTTTCACAAAGTAAACATTTGCTTGAAAGAAAGACCTGTTGTAATGCTACTTTTTCATTTGCACACATCCCATAAAGCTTGATATGTAGTAGGAAGTTATTTTAGTCCTATTTTATCTCAGTCCCTCTAACATTTGGTGAAGGTAGAGTCACAGACAAAACTTGTACTAAAAAACGATTTTTCAAAATGTCTCTTTAGACAATTATTATTCATTATCTACTATTTTATTCATATATTACACTACTTTTGTGACCCTAAGACTTTGGGGAACCCATATCAGGGGCCAAAACAATTCATCCACATGAGTAATGGTATGTTTCCACAATAAATTTGAAGAATTTCAAAAATCGGACTTATATTTTTCACCTTTTAGAGCTAAATTATCCCTCTCTCTCTCTTTACACAATGCTCTAGGACAAGTGGTGAGCTCATCAGTGAAAGAGCTGGGTTTTCTCTGCACATTTTGATATAAAACACATGGGATTATGTTATGTAATTGCCTTTAAAAGGTGAATTTAATAAGATATGTAAAATCGAAGAAAAAGTGAAAAAAATGCCCTTAGACCTCAGAGGGTTAAACGCTATCTTGTGTTGATCAGCATATCCAGCTGACTTCTGCAATGAAGATGCAACAGACTCTAGCTCAGCGTGCGGTTTCTGTGGGCTTAGGAAATGTGCCAGGCAGATTGCAAAACAAAGGTTGTTTGAAACGTTCGTGGGGCAGAACAGATTAAGTCTGTTTTTACCAATCACTTCATTGTGGGCAAGGTCACGTAACTTTCGATAAGCACCGCCACGTTTACTTCATGCTATCGACACTCTTAAATTCATTCTCTCATCAAACTGCACATCAGAGTTGCTCTGCATTATTTTTTCAAGCTCGTTTATAAATAGATCAACACTGTAACCATTGCTACCTGACAAAAGTGTACTAACATCTGATGTCAAACTAGGACCCCTCAATGTGATGCTGATTAAACTACCATCTCCGCCTAACAGTCTGGAAAACGCTACTATTTCAGAAAGTGTGTCATGTAAAAACACTGTGTAGGCTGCTAAATCTGTAGAAGATATCTCCCGCAGATTTATAAGCCTGTGGATTTCCAGACCATTAAACCGAGTTCGTGGCAGCACAGTGACTCACATCACCACCCTCTCTTACAAGTGATTCTATATCATCATGTGTGAGACCCATGTTGGGTGCATCAGGATTGAGTGAGGGTTGTGACTGTGTACACACCCCTTCTCCTGACTGTTGGTGAGTATCAAAATGTTCAAAATCAGAATTTGGTTCTGGAGTAGGTTCAGACACCTCTCCTGACTGTTGGGGAGTATCAAAATGTTCAAAATCAGAATTTGGTTCTGGAGTAGGTTCAGACACCTCTCCTGATTGTTGGGGAGTTTCAAAATGTTCAAAATCAGAATTTGGTTCTGGAGTAGGTTCAGACACCTCTCCTATACGTTGGGTATTCACTAAATGTTCAAAATCATAATTTAGTTCTGGATCTTCATCTGACATTGAGCTCATAATGGTTAATAATTCTAGCAATGTATCTGTTGTAGACTTAGGCCTATTCATTTCCTTCATTGTCTGTATTAAATAACGCAATGTTTCTGTGTTATTGCACTGATCAAGGGGTACCAAACTACCATCATCACGTCTAAACCTCGCTACCCGATCCTGATCAAAATCATCTGACTCCAGACAACGTTTGGCCATTTTAAAACAAATTTGTTATGTTTTTATTTAAACAATAGGTAGGTTGTACACCTGAAACTACAGAAAATAAAACCAGTGAAAAAAGAAAGAAAGAAAAACTACCTAATCAACAACTATACAACCAGTCTTAAATTACACATGAAACACCTTTTTTCAAAGAAAAAAAAACGTAAAAAAGGTAAAAAAAGTAAAACACACAAAACTAAAATAAAAATAATACACAACTAATCACAACTCACCAGTGATTCTTTTTAAGCATGAACACGATCTGTTTTAACAAATCCACCACTAGACTTTGATCTTGAGCTTCTTTTTGGTTATCACTCCTATGCAATCGTTGTGCAGCTAAGACTTGTTTAATCCAAATACCATCTTGTTGTAGCACTGCTTTCGTAGAACAATCACAAACATCATGCTTTTTCTCATAAGCATCTAAGCGTTCGTTAAGGGTTTTGTTTAAACGTACCTCGATGGTGTTCAATGTGGTCTTGACAGTCTCCTGTATCAGTCCGAATATGTGTTGAATGTCTATTTTGGGTTGTGATTCCTGTCTGAAAGCCTCCTGATTTGAAGGCAGCTGTTCAGGATCAGATTCTTCCACAGCCACCACACGTTTGCTGGATGGAACAGGTCGCTGTGTTTCGGGTTCGGGTGTAAACACACAGTCATCCCACGATTCTATCAGACCATCACTCCAGCTCTGAACATCATTTATATCGGGAACCGCATTGTCATCCACAACCACATCTGTTGAGAAAAAAGATGGGAGAAAATAAAAATTAGTATAATGTATGCATTAAAAATATGAAATTATTATATATATATATATTTTTTTTTCAGCATGCCTATTTATAAAGGTATATGAGAAGAGATGTCTACACTTTTACACAGTGTTATCCACTACAGACAGTTAAAAAGATAGGCTAAAAGCATACTCTAAGAGATATGCAAGTTTACATTTTAAACAACATGCATGTCAACAACAGTTTTAAACTATCGCAATAGGCCTACGCGTGCGTGCACACACACACACACACACACACACACGGGCTCTCTCTCTATTACATCCAAATAAAAACATTATCATACTCTACTACATTATTTGCATCTGATTTAGTATAAACAGAAATCAATCCATCAGTTTTGTTTGTTCACATACTTTTAGCAGCTGATCGTCTTGGCTTCTTCCGGGCTGATGTCTGTTGTTTGAAATCAACTGGTACTTTTGCTTTTGGGGCGATGTCCACAGCAGCTTTACGTTTGAGTCTGTTTTTCGGCTTTGCCTCTATTCCACGCAAACTAGTCTTCGCCGTATCATTAGTGGATTCAGACGCATCAATACGGTTCACAATGTTTGATAAGCCTTCTGGAAATACACATAAGGAGGTTTTAAACTAAAATCATCATGCCATAATGCAAATATTATACTGATCGATAATGTCAAAATACAAACACTTACGGATTGGGCCAATGTGCACGCTGTCTCCCGGAGCTGCATGTACTAATGCTGTGACAGTTTCCCGTTTCGAGCGGGCTGGTAAAAAAAGATATATAGAGAGAGAGGGTGAGATACAAAGAAGATACGATTTTTTTTTTCCTACGGCCAATACAGTATATGAGGCATATGTGTTCTCACACACACCGCATACGGTTCAGTTTTAGGAAGCAGAATACACCGCACTTACGCACGAGGACGTCCATGCACTCTCGCGAAGGGGCCTGTACAGTGCTAGATCTCCGATTCGGAGCTCCTCCTGGTTTATATATATATAAAAAAACGATTATGCATCTCACGTACGCACGCACACACATACAAACATACAAACAATATCAACATTTAAACATAAAACGTAATTATTACGTACCACTCGCTTGATTCAGGAAATTAAGCTCCTCAACGATATCGAAAAGACTCATATCAGTCACACCACCTGAAGCGTAGAGAACCTGTTTTAAGTAACGCAATAGAACTGTGACTCTCGTAAGTTTCTTAACAATATTACTAAACAATAAAAAACACTTACTGTTAAGACCGGCATCCATCTTCTTGTGAAGTACACGCACGTTTCCAATAACGAAATGCAGCGTGGAAAATTGTAGTTTGAGGACGAGACAGAGACGCTGATGCAAGCTGCTTGGGTGAACACCGATGAAGTTAACCCCTATTTTTATACAGGTACAATCGTATGGCCAAAGTGTTAAATGTAGGCTGTTGCCTTACATCGCCATTTACATACACACCTAGTACCACAGATGACGCCATGCATATCCTGCATCCTGTCCAGACAAACACCTTATCCCCATCAGACTGGAAGGAGCCAGTTACCCAGGATCCAACAAATGACCAGACAGACAGTTTGACACTGTAAATCAGAGACCCTGTTTTTTGACACATGGATCCCCTGTCAATCACTAGTCTCATAAATCAATAAAAGGGGGTCATAAATCAACACAAAAGTGACACATGGTATATGTTAATACTACTCTGGACCAACCTGATAATATAATTGGAATGCCTCCATAGAGACTGGTGTGTATGAGAGAGAGAGATAGAGAGAGAGAGAGAAGACAGTTTAAAAAAGACAGGCGTCTATTGGGGACTCGGCTATTATTTGAAGTTTTACGGTACATCCGATAAGGTGCTTAGCATTCGTTCAAAACTTACCTTTCTTTGTGCAACTTCAGGCAACTTCAAATTGCAACTCGTTTTTTGTCGACTACCTCGTGATTTTTATAGCCAAATGAAACTACCTTCGGTATCATTTTGCCTACTGGCGCATTGTTGCTTGTTGCGCTTCATTGGTTGTCTTGCAACGTGCCTGCTTACGCCGTTTCACACATACTCCGTGTGCAGTGCGTATGCGGTGCGTGTTGCAGTGCGTATGCGGTGCGTGTTGCAGTGCATATGCGGTGCAAGACCAGCACGCGCAATAGTGCTTTCACATATGCTGCGTTTGCAGTGCGTGATCCGCGGCTGTACCACAAATACATAGCCTACTCACTATTTGTATTTCAAATCCAGAAGTTATTAGCAACTTTTATTTAAAAAAAGTTTTTTTGTCAGCATTGCGATTCTCTTTGTACACACGTATACATTCTTTAATAGACATATTCACGTTTAAATACAATTTAAACAACGTATTATTTAATGCATTACTCTTATATAATTATATATTAAGTTGCTCAAGCAAGTGGTAAAATATTTAACCATGTACTTAAATTAAAATCGCATAGCCTACATTTTAAATTAAAACTTAAAATTGACAAAAACAGCAGACTCATACTCTTTCTTTTGCATAATTTAAATCTTTATACAATAAATCTCGCATGTCACAAAGACCTTGTTTTTCCACCTCCACGAATGAGACGAGTGTTCATTATGTTGCCTTGTTGAAATGTGTATTTTCCCTTGATTTACCCCGGTCTTAACGTCTCAGCATTGCGATTCTCTTTGTACACATATATACACTCTTTAATAGACGTATGCACGTTTAAACACAATTTAAACAACGTAGGCCTATTATTCAATGCATTACTTCTACTTATATTAAGTTCCTAAAGCAAGTGGTCAAATATTTAACCATGTAGGCTACTTATATAAAAAACAGCCGACTCTCATGCCTTTTCTTTTATATTTAAATTAATACAATAAATCTCGCATGTCACAAGGAACATGTTTTACCACCTCAACGAATGAGAGTGTCGGTCATTATGTCGCCTTGTTGAGGTAAATTGTAGTTCCCTTTCGTTGTCACTCCGAGTTACGTCGGATGACGACGAATGGGGTTTCGCTTAGAAATCCTATCATCTTCGAGTATATAAAACGAGCCAATGGCAAAGAACTGCCATGGGTCTGCGGAATTTGCATAGCGTAACTCCGCCCCACGCAGGGGGTATATAAGGAAGTGCGTGAGCAACATGCAGATATGTTTTCGCTTTGGAGCCAAGTTGATGTACTTCACTCCACAGCCAATCCTGAGTTCTCTTCGAGACGAGCCTCTCTCCAAGTGTTGGTGTGACAGCGAGTTCCAGCAAGTGCACATTCCCTGCTTATCTGTGCAGTGATTTGCCAGTGTTTGTGTGTTCTCTCCCTGGTCGCTTCAGCATTTGTGGAGAAATCTCCTTTCTAAAAGAGCTTGCACGAGGCACGTCTTTTTAAAGATGCCTCGCCCGTGCACTTCTGGTTGCGGTCTATTCATTTCTGACTCTGATGGGCACAATCGCTGTCTTGTGTGTCTGGGCTTACAGCACGCTAAGGCAGCGTTTGTGGATGAGTCATGTTCCCATTGCGGGAACATGCCCATCGCACGGTTACGGTCGAGACACGATGACCTTCATGGTAGAGTCCCCTCATCCGCACCCCGATCTACGGGCTCCGCGAGAGCCAGTACTTCGGCTGGCGGCCAGGGTGACCTGAGGATTACGGTGTGGGACAAAGCGCAGACTATTCCACGCTCCACACCGTCCTCTAGCGCCAAGCAACCCGCGAGTGTTTCAAATGAGCCCGCAGTACAGTCCTCTGACTTGCCGCGGGTCTCATTTGGCGCTCCAGAGGAAGATTCGATGTCGATCGCTGCATCACAGGGTGGGCAAGAGTCCTTGGGAAGTGAGGATTCGGCTGTGCTGCCACCTTCGGGTGTGCCAGCATTGCCCGAGTCTGATCCCGAGATGACTGCCATGCTTTCCCGGGCAGCCGTGGCCATTGGGCTTGAATGGTCCCCGCCACCTGGTCCGGTGCGCTCGCGGCTGGATGATTGGTTTTTGGGTGCCGCCACTGATCCTCGTCAGCGCGCGTCCCCAATGCCTTTCTTCCCGGATGTGCATGAGGAGGTCACGAGGTCCTGGAAGGCACCATTGTCTTCTCGTGATCGCTTTGCGACCTCCTCCGCCCTGCCTCCTCTCGATCAGGCGGCCGCCAAAGGGTACAAAGTGCTTCTTCCCGTGGCGACCCAAAGCACCCCTCCAAAGCCTGTAGGTTCTCCTCCACCCTTGTGACGAAGGCCTATAGAGCTGCGGGGCTGGCGGCCTCCTCACTGCATGCCATGGCGACACTCCAGGTCTACCAGGCCCAGATGTTGCGTGACATGCACGAGGGGAGGACTGACCCAGGGCTCTTTGATGAGCTGCGTGCCGCCACCGACCTTGCTCTCCGAGCGACGAAGGTGACCGCACACTCCCTGGGTCAGGTGATGTCCACTTGCGTGGTCCAGGAGAGACATCTGTGGCTCAACCTGGCCGATATGCGTGAGGCCGAGCGAACCCGTTTCCTCGACACTCCCATATCCCAGGCTGGCCTCTTCGGCGGGGCGGTTGAGGACTTTGCCTAGCAGTTCTCGACCGCCCAGAAGCAGACTGAGGCTCTCAAACACGTCCTGCCCCGACGGCCAGCTGCTGCCTCCACCCAGCCGTTGGCACAGGTGCCTCAGTCTGCTCGCCGCCGAGGGCGCCCTTCTACGGCTCCCGCCCCTCCCGCACGGCCCCAGCAGCAGCCTCCATCTGGGTCGCGTCGTGGAGGACGCCGTAGGAAGGCGCCACAGCCCTCTCCCGCCCCGTGCCCCGCTAAACGCCAGGCCAAGCGGCGCTCCTGAGACGGGCTGCTCAGAGATGGCGTTGAGTTCTTCCCAGGTGTTACGTCCCTCGTTAATTAGATGTTATTTGTCTAGGAAAATTATTAGACGTAACAACAGTTTTGCATGTGTGTGTTTCCGCAGTAACAGGAATTGCAATGGAAAAAGAAGAGACAACAACCTATGACTCAGTTGAAAGATTTTTAATTCCTCAACTGCAATAAAGTGAGGTAGTAATGAAAGAATTAAGTAATGAAAAGTAATGAATTAATAAATATTTACAATTCGTACAACGTAACCAGAGCAAACAAAAGTACAGACAAACTGAGGGAGAGGAAAGAGCAAGAGAGTGGTGCTTAAATCAAAAAACTGAATATAACAAAAAGCCCCTTTAACTAAAGTTAAAGAACTAACTTTAAACTAACTATCAACAGAAGAGGTAGAAATAAACATCTTCAGCGTACGAGACGGTATAACTAAACTATACTAACTAAAACAAAAACATACATAAATAGCACCACTCCTAACACTAATGTGTCTAATACATCTCAGTACTACGTGTGCAAATGTAGGTCGCGACCTGCTTACCTGACTCACAACCTCTCCTGCCAGTCTACACCATGTTGAACGATGAACTGAGATGAAGATTTCATAACAGCAACAAACACTTAGAAGGCACTGCAAGCACGTAAGTTACCAAGGGCAACACAAAACACATTCGCGCAAGTTACCAAGAGTAACACAAAATACAAAGAGAACTGATCTAACTGCAAGATCACAAAAGCAGCGAACCCCAAATAATGATCAGTCTCTCAGACTGGTCTCTCGGACAAGAGAACCGTCCTCACAGAGTGTGCAAACCCAGAGTCTGTCTCGACTGCCGCCATTGAAGTCAGAGCCATTCATAAACTACCCGGCGACAGGCGATTGGTGGCGCGATCCCAGACGTCAGCATCCTACGTCAGCTGATTGACAGGCGGACTCTCCAATCGAACTTCACACCTGAAACAAATAGAGCACACAGACATACACGACACGCATATGCAGCAACATACGCACAAAACAAAAATTACGTAGCGCGGCGTACGTAACACCAGGAGACGGTAGCAGGGCCGCTCCTTCCCCCGGTGGAGGGCCGGGGGAGAATCCTTGGTTTTCCCCACCCCGCTGCTCGTCCCACGACGAGCAGCACCCTAATGTGGTTAAAGAAAGAACTCACTCCCCCATCTCTGAGCACACAGAGTGTCCGGATGACAGTGCGCGCCACTCACGAGCCTCGCCACTCTCGTCCCCCTCTGTCGCCAGCTCCCTGCCAGAGCATGCCCCTGTGGGACGCTGGTCCTCCCCTGGCCTCCTCTAGCAGGACACGGCTAATGACCGTGCCCCCGCACCGGGCCGCTATGCCACCCGCGCCTGGGCCGGTCATTCCGCCTCGCTGCACCACCGAGGGTACGTCTGAGGTCCATATGACCCCGCTGGTACAGTTCCTGGAAGCCTGGTTAGAGCTTCCCAGGCTGTCCCGCTGGGTCGCCAGGACCATCAGGCTCGGCTACGTGATTCAGTTCGCGCGGTCTCCTCTCCGCTTCAGGGGAGTCCGCTTCACTATGGTCGGTGGCAATGCCCCGGTTATGAGATCGGAGGTCGCTACCTTACTGGCGAAGGGTGCGATCGAGACTGTCCCTCCAGCCGAAATGAGGTCCGGCTTTTACAGCCCCTACTTCATTGTACCGAAGAAATCCGGTGGGTTACGACCAATCCTCGACTTAGTCGTCTTGAACCGCTCCCTTCACAGGATGCCGTTCAAGATGCTCACGGCCAAACGCATTTTCGAGTGCATACGGCCGCAGGATTGGTTTGCAGCGATCGACCTGAAGGACGCCTACTTCCATGTCTCCATTCTTCCTCGACACAGACCGTTTCTACGGTTTGCTTTCGAGGGGCAGGCATACCAGTACGCGGTTCTCCCTTTCGGGCTAGCCCTGTCTCCTCGCGTCTTCACGAAGGTCGTCGAGGCAGCCCTTGTTCCCCTTCGGGAACACGGGGTTCGCATCCTGAACTATCTCGACGACTGGCTGATCCTAGCTCACTCTCGAGACCAGGTTTGCGAACACAGGGACCTAGTGCTCCGGCACCTAGCTCGTCTGGGCCTTCGGGTCAACTGGGAGAAGAGCAAACTCTGCCCAGTGCAGAGGATCTCTTTTCTCGGTATGGAAATCAACTCGGTCGCCATGTGCGCGCAGCTTACGAGCGAGCGCGCGCAGTCACTGCTGACTTGCCTTCGTCAGTTCGAGGGCAAGAGTGTGGTTCCACTGAAACTATTTCAGAGGCTCCTGGGGCATATGGCATCCGCAGCCGCAGTCACGCCGCTCGGGTTGCTTCATATGACAGCCTTTCTCAAACTTTTTTCAGTCAGGGCACCTTTCAAAAGTGCATAAAATCTCAAGGCACCCCAGTGTAAAATATAATTTAAAAACACTGCATAACCCAAATGTAAATGCAAATTTTATATATATATTTATCTAAAATGAATTTACAATTTTATTAATCCGTTCATATGTTTAACCCTTTCACACGTAAATTTAAAATATTCTGGCTGACCCCCCAGTGTGAGTTTTTCAAGGTGACCGTTATTTAGAATGTGTCACTTTATGGTTTCCATGGTGACGCGTCATTGCTTGTCACGTGAAACAACGCAGCAACAACAGAGCTGAATGAATGATGATCTGCTTTTATGTCATTTTTCCTTTTTTATTCAAAATATTCAAAAATTTGTTAGATATGGCATGAAATATCTGATATTCCGATTGTCAAATATATGCAAGTGGAAGTGTTTTGTTTTTTTGAACACCATTATAACGATCGCGTTAGTTGAGCTGTATGCGCGATGGGCGCCGCCATGTTAGTTTGTGCCGCAGACGCAGTTCAGAGAATCGGATCTGTTATTTACAACAAGTGAATTCATCCACTTCTCCCGAAATAGATAAAAGTAAGTGGCTGGTGAACTGGGAGAAGAATAGAGTAAACTTTAAAGTTACTTACACAATGTGTATCTGATATGAATTAAACTAATTATAATGGAAAGGATTATTATTGCCTCTTCCTTTGACATCAGTGTGTATTTTACAAACTCTAAATGTATTGTTTTTTTAGTACGTATGTCTGAAACCTAAAACAAACATTATGTGGATGAAAACACTGAAAAGTTGTGATATATGACAGCTGAGCGCGCCTGTCTCTGGCTCAGCGCCAGCCAACGCAAAAGCACATTTGAATTTAGCAGTTGATCACGTCACGCTCCAGGGACCAGCCTAGACTGATCACACCGGTATGATCGTACGTGCGAAAGGGTTAAAAAGAAGAATGTATTTATGTAAATTCAAATATATTTATATATGAAATGTCAGATTTATTTTTTTTTTTAGCCTACGTAATTTTTTGGCGGCACCCCAGTGTGCAGCGGCACCCACTTTGAGAAAGGCTGTCATATGAGACCACTTCAGCTTTGGCTTCGCGATTGAGTCCCGAGGTGGGCATGGCATCACGGCACGCTCCGAGTCCCAGTGACTCCGACCTGCCGTCAGACCTTCACCCCGTGGTCGAACCTCAGTTTTCTTCAGGCCGGAGTGCCCTTGGAACGAGTGTCCAGGCATGTTGTTGTATTAACAGATGCCTCCACCACGGGTTGGGGCGCCATGTGCAATGGACATGCTGCCGCGGGCTCCTGGACAGGACCCCAGCGCCTTTGGCATGTCAATTGCCTCGAGTTGTTGGCGGTACGTCTTGCCCTGCACCGCTTCCATGCGTTGCTCAGGGGTCAACACGTACTAGTCCGATCGGACAATACCGCGACTGTAGCGTACATCAACCATCAAGGTGGTCTGCGCTCCCGCCGTATGTCACAACTCGCCCGCCACCTCCTCATATGGGGTCAGAAGCATCTGAGGTCGCTTCGTGCCATTTATATCCCGGGAGACCTGAACCAGGCGGCCGACGAGCTGTCTCGGCTTCGGCCTCTCGCTGGAGATTGGCGACTCCATCCCCAGACGGTTCAGCTGATTTGGGATCAGTTCGGGGACGCACAGGTAGACCTGTTTGCCTCCCACGACTCGTCCCACTGCGACCTGTATTATTCCCTGACCGAGGGCACGCTCGGCATGGATGCACTGGCGCACAGCTGGCCGCGGGGCCTCCGCAAGTATGCGTTTCCCCCAGTGAGCCTTCTTGCGCAGACCTTGCGCAAGATCAGGGAGGACGAGGAGCAGGTAATTTTGGTTGCCCCGTATTGGCCCAACCGCACCTGGTTCTCAGAACTAGTACTCCTCGCGACAGCACCTCCCTGGCCAATTCCTCTGAGGAAGGACCTGCTTTCTCAGGGACGGGGCACCTTATGGCACCCTCATCCCGATCTTTGGAACCTCCACGTGTGGCTCCTGGACGGGATGAGGCAGGTTTGAGTACCCTACCACCAGCGGTGGTGGCTACCATCAGTTCCGCTAGAGCATTGTCCACGAGACATGCCTATGCGTTGAAGTGGAACCTCTTCGTCAACTGGTGTTCTTCTAAAAATCTAGAACCCACGAAATGCCCCATCAGTGTCGTGCTTTCCTTCCTGCAAGAAGGGTTGGAGCGAAGGCTGTCTCCCTCCACCCTGAAAGTGTATGTTGCCGCCATTGCCGCACATCACGACGCAGTTGATGGTAAGTCCTTAGGAAAGCATGACCTGATCGTCAGGTTCCTGAGGGGAGCCAGGGGACTGAATCCTCCTCGTCCTCCCCTCGTACCCTCTTGGGACCTCTCAGTGTTTTTAACTGCCCTGCAGAGTGCTCCCTTTGAGCCTCTGCAATCAGTGGAGCTTAAGTTCCTGTCAATGAAGACAGCGCTCCTGGTTGCATTGGCCTCCATCAAGAGGGTAGGGGACCTGCAGGCATTTTCGGCTGACGAAGCGTGCCTGGAATTCGGACCGGCTAACTCTCACGTGATCCTGAGACCCCGGCCTGGATATGTGCCCAAGGTTCCCACCACACCCTTTCGAGACCAGGTGGTGAACCTGCAAGCGCTGCCTTTGGAGGAGGCAGACCCAGCCTTGGCACTGCTCTGTCCAGTACGCGCACTCCGTGCTTACGTTGACAGGACGCAGTGTTTCAGGACCTCAGACCAGCTCTTTGTCTGTCATGGCTCTCTCCAAGCAAAGGTTGTCTCACTGGATAGTGGACGCCATTGCTTTGGCATACCAGCAGCAAGGTCGACCATGCCCCCTTGGTGTGACGGCCCACTCCACCCGGAGTGTGGCATCCTCTTGGGCTCTAGCGCATGGCGCCTCGCTAACAGACATCTGCAGAGCTGCAGGCTGGGCGACACCTAATACATTCGCGAGATTCTACAATCTCCGAGTGGAGCCAGTTTCTTCTCACGTACTCGCTTCAACTAGCCGGTAAGAGATCCTGCTCAGGTGTCTTCGCTTGCTCGCCATTCCTCTCCACGGACGGGATACGTGCGATATTTTCCTCAGGTGAGCCTAATAAGCCCTGAGTCTCCTCCAGCACTGACGACGTCAACGCCAGAGTTTGCAACGGAGCAGCTTTCGCGCTGGCTAGGTGCCTCCATGTGCATGGTTCCCCCTCTGGGCGACCCCCACATGTGTATTCCACTGTAAGCCTCTTGAGCATGTGTCTTTCCCTTGGCAAGCCACCTTGCCACCCCTGGGGTTGAAATATTCCACCTGCGGTTGGACACCCCAGTGTTACTCCGTATGCAGCCCTTCGGGGTCATATGTGTATTCCAAGTCCCCCCCTTCGGGTTGGGCATGATTGCATATTTCCACTGGATATGCTTCCCAGTGTACCTTGGTATTCCTGTGTTAAGTAGGACTCGTTTGTCCGTGCTAGTCTCACGACAGGGATCTCAGACTTACGCAGGGCACTGGAAGACAGTCGAGAGGTGGCGTGATTACACTGGGAACCCCATTCGTCGTCATCCGACGTAACTCGGAGTGACAACGAAAAGGAACGTCTCGGTTACGTATGTAACCCTCGTTCCCTGAGTAGGGAACGGAGACGTTACGTCTCCCTGCCACTTCCGCTGTACCGCTGGAACGCCTGAGTTCAGTCTCAGCTCCTCAGCGAAGACATATCTGCATGTTGCTCGCACACTTCCTTATATACCCCCTGCGTGGGGCGGAGTTACGCTATGCAAATTCCGCAGACCCATGGCATTTCTTTGCCATTGGCTCGTTTTATATACTCGAAGATGATAGGATTTCTAAGCGAAACCCCATTCGTCGTCATCCGACGTAACGTCTCCGTTCCCTACTCAGGGAACGAGGGTTACATACGTAACCGAGACGTTTTCCTTGCTTTACCCTGGTCTTAAAGTGAACATAGTATTTAATTAAATACATTTATGGTGAGATTACTACATTTTATTTAATTAATCGCATTTATGGTGAAATTACTAAATTTTTAGGTCAATCCGTGTTCATTTTGACCACGAAACATGCGCTGTCACTTTAATTCAGCGTTTGCAGCACAGCAGAAATAAACTCGGTGCGGAAACGATCGCGGCACTGCTGTATACGCACCGCACCTGGAACAGATCGACGGACTGCAACCGCGTGCAGTGTGAAAGCTCTAACCTGTTAACATGGGTACGGAAAAAAATACGCACCGCTGGCGCATAGCATACGCACTGCAAACAGAGTATGTGTGAAACGGGCGTTAGATGCTGTCGAATCAAAACAATGTGGGACTACAGTGATTAGATGTCGTGCAGGCAGCGCGCCGGCTCTCTGCATGCATACAGGTGGTGCACATTTTTTTCACAGATGCAGATAAACTGAGAGCGGCGCGGCCGTGTGGACATTTTTTTCCCCAGTTTTCATGGGAAGTAGCAAGTCTTCTCGAGTCAAAAGGCGCAAGTCCAAGTGAAGTCACGAGTCATTGGTGTTAAAGTCCAAGTCGAGTTGCAAGACTTTGTACATTTTGTCGAGTCGAGTCTGAGAGTCATCAAATTCATGACTCGAGTCTGACTCGAGTCCAAGTCACATGACTCGAGTCCACACCTCTGCTCGGTGGCCATGACGGCCAGGCTGTCAACACAGCCCGCACGCTGTGTTCGACACCTCGCCGCGTCTTTTCAAAAAGGCAGGTGTTTCCCCCTGAAAACATTCCAGAGGTTGTTGGGCCATATGGCATCAGCTGCAGCAGTTCTGCAGCTGGGTTTACTGCGAATGCGCCCGCTCCAATGCTGGCTGAATTCGAAAGTGCCCCGCAAAGCGTGGGTCTCAGGCTGCGCTCGAGTCAGAGTGACTCAGGGCTGTGTCTCAGCCCTGCAGCCCTGGCTGGCAGCCAAATGGTACCAACAGGAAGTTACGTTGGGGGTGATCTCACACCGCAAACTGATCTCGACAGACGCGTCCAACACGGGTTGGGGAGCGCTTCACGAGGGCAGACCGGTCTACGGCCGCTGGTCGGACCAGGAGAAAAGCCTTCACATAAACTGTCTGGAGATGTTGGCGGTCGAGAAGGCGCTGAAGCACTTTCTCCCATACCTGCACGGGCACCATGTGTTAGTCCGCACGGACAACATGTCAGTGGTGTCTTATGTGAATCGTCAGGGCGGAATCAGATCCAGAACTCTACGCGCTCTGGCTGAGCGCCTTCTGGTCTTGGCTCAGGGCTCGCTGCGCTCTCTGAGAGCCGCGCATGTGCCTGGTCGCCTGAACGACGGACCAGACAGGCTGTCCAGGGACAATGTTCCCCCCGGGGAATGGCCTCTACACGGCCAAACAGTCCAGACGCTGTGGCGTCGTTTGGGCAAAGCAGAAGTCGACCTTTTCGCCACGAGCGAGAACGCTCAGTGCCAGAGGTTCTTCTCAAAGAGCGAGGACGCGCTGGCCCAAGTCTGGCCCAGCGTCCCGTTGTAAGCCTTTCCCCCGATCTCGATGCTGCCACAAGTGATAGCGAAGATCAGGGAGACGCGCTGCACGGTGCTCCTCATAGCCCCGCGCTGGGAGAACCAGTTTTGGTTCCCAGAGCTGACGGCGCTGTCAGAAACAGCCCCGTGGCCGATTCCGGTGAGGAGAGACCTTCTCTCTCAAGCCCGAGGCTTAATTCTACATCCCCATCCAAAGCATTGGACTCTGCATGCATGGGTAATCAATGGATATTCGTTGATCTGCCAGAAGGGGTAGTTAACACGATCGCGCAGTCCAGAGCTCCCTCGACGAGGCGGCTCTATGTGTCTAAATGGTCAGTGTTTAATAAATGGTGCGCGGGAATGAGTCTAAATTCTCAATCTTGTGGGGTTCCACAGGTTTTGAACTTCCTCCAAGAGCTCTTGGACGCGGGCAGGTCCCCCTCCACGCTCAAGGTTTATGTTGCGGCGATTGCTGCGTTCGCCGACTCGGCGCGCGGCCGCGCATTGGGAAGAAATGAACTCATTACCCGCTTCCTCCGAGGGGCCAGGAGATTGAATCCTCCACGGCCGACCTCGGTACCTATCTAGGATCTGTCTTTGGTTCTAGAGGCCCTAAAAGCTTATCCCTTCAAACCCCTGGACTCGGCGGAGTTGAAATACCTGACGTTTAAAACCGTTTTTCTGTTAGCCGTGGCTTCAGTAAAACGCGTGGGCGACTTACATGCGCTATGAGTTAGCGCGGCGTGTCTTGAGTTTGGACCTAATGACTCGTTAGTCATTCTCAAACCAAAGCACGGCTATGTCCCCAAGGTGTTGGGTACTCCGTTCAGAGCTCAAGTTATTTCCCTCTCAGCCCTGCCGTCCGGCAGTGGGGATGGCAGTAGCCTCCTTTGCCCTGTCAGGGCCCTAAGGTGTTACGTCACACGCTCCGCCGCCTTCAGGCTCTCGGAGCAGCTCTTTGTTTCGTTTCGTGGGCGCACCAAGGGTCTCGCCGCCTCGAAACAGACGCTATCCAGATGGATAGTGGACGCTATTGCAGCAGCTTATGCGTCCAAAGACCTGCAGTGCCCTTTGGGCATACGGGCTCATTCCACCAGAGGCATATGGCCTCGTTGTGGGCATGGTCCAGCGGAATTTCCATTCATGACATTTGTATGGCGGCGGGCTGGGCCTCCCCCTCTACATTTGTTAGGTTCTATAACCTGGAAGTTCCCGCCCAGCAGGCTAAACTTCTGTCAGTCTAAGTCGGGTATATGCCCTGCTTATGTGTGTGCAGGCTAGTTACTCGATTTAGCTCTCCTAGTCGAGCTGCACTTTAGGGTATGTCAGTAATATATAGACCGGCCACGCCGCTCTATTTCTTCCCTATGTGTGCTTATGAACACGTGTTGGCCCGCCCCGCTGGCCACCTGTTCTTTCCACTTCTATGCTCCTCGGGCTTCCCGGGAGTTTTGTGTGGATGCAAGGCGCGCACGGCGTTGACAATGGGGTTCCCGTAGCGTAAGCTAGCTTACGCAAATACGAGAGAACCTCTCGTAAGAGAACGATACTTGGTTACTCACATAACCTCGGTTCTCTCTAGAAGAGGAAACGAGTATTTGCGTTCCCTGCCGTGCTCACGCCACGAGCTCATGTCGCTTCATTCGACAGAAACCAGAGTTTTAGCCTCAGAGCCCTCCTTATATACGCTCTGACGCCGCCCATTCTGGCGGGCTGTGACGCGCTAGTGCGCGCGCCCTCATTGGGCGTGACGTCACGCCGGGCTCACTGGTAGGCTTAAGCAGTTGCCGCGCGGCAGCCAATGAGCACGCAGTATTGCCCGCTCTAGCTCTGCTAAGCTGCCTGCTGCACTGCGTTGACAATAAATGAAAATTAAGGATAATTTTTGGCTTCAGTATTTCGAGATACTGAAGAAAAAGATGACTTTTCCCGTAGCGTAAGCTAGCTTACGCAAATACTCGTTCCCTCTTCGAGAAAGAGAACCGAGGTTACGTGAGTAACCAAGTATCGTTTTACTAGCCTGGCAAGCCAGACCTACATCAAGATGTTAGGTCTGGCAACTCTCCATAGACACGGCTCAATCCGAGGGGCGGGATAAACGGCTGTCTTTCAAATTCCCTCTGCACGCAATAGGACAGCGCTTCAACCAACCAGAGCGTTTTCCCAACAGCGGAGCTAATGATACGTTATACCATGGTCTGGGTGAATACTCGATTCTGATTGGCTGCAGGGTGTCCGTTAAAAAGTGATAATGTACACCTAGGAAAGGCGTCCCGTCAATTTGCCTGATGACAGTTCTAAATGATTGCGCTTGCTCAAATGCTAAATGGTAACCATGGCAATGGAGACTTAACGTTATTTCATTTGACTCATCGCAACAGCAAAACAGACAAAACATGAGTGATTTTATCATTTCTTTTAATATATTTGGTGAGTTTGACAACTTTGAAGACTGCTGCGGTCGGGTCGCTGTGGCCACGTTGCTTGGCAACGCCTGTATACGGGAGATATTAAATAGTGCGCTCGACTTAATAAATTAAAAACCCTCACGATTTTTACTCTAAACACATTAAAGTATTATTAATTGATTAAATATTTCTTTCTTTCGTAAGTGACCATGGTATAAGCAGGTTAATGCCCTTCGAGGTGTCCATTGTCAGGTATTAATGGACTCCTCTGCGCGTCGGACGGTTCACACCTCGCTGTCGTCCATTTATACATGATAACAGTGCAGGGGGGTTTTGAGGGGTTTTTGAGGGGTTTTCTGGCCCTGGAAGTGTTCTGACATGCTCTGACATTTGTGGTTATTTCTGTTACTTGTGACATTTTCATGGCTAAAGTCTAATTACACTGTATTCAGCACAAACTCTGCTACAATAATATATCAGCAGCATGTATGTAAAAGTTTGTAGTTTTGAGATAATGACATTTATGCGTGGTTTGTGAAAAAAAAAAAAAAATTTCTCACTGAAATAAGGCCATGAAACCCATACTGATTATTTCTTCACAAGACTTTTGAAAATTGTATGACGTAGCCTAGAATATTTGCTCTAAAACTATGTGAAAATCACCCTGACTGCTCATTCAGATAAGACAATATATTGATTTAAAAATTTTACGACGTGTTTTGTGTGAGAAAGCTTTATGGAAGGTCATTAATATGTAAGCTTTTCACACCTTAGAAAGACAAAGACCCTCCCCTAACGGCCCTATTAGGAGCTATCAGGCCCTGTCATTCTGAGCAACCTTGCACAATACTGTAAATGAGGAGATTTAAAAAAGAATGGCTTTTAAATTGTTTGGATTTATTTACAACACAACATAGTCCAAAGATATACAACAAATGCCAAAAAAGCACTTATTGAAAACATTGATCCAAAGACAGAGACCTTTGTGCCATTCCTAAAAACATTGTACATACCTTTCATTCCCAAGGTGTTTGATTTTCACTTTACCATGTTCATGTACAGAGACTCATGTGAATGTTGAAGTCAGCAGGACTCAGTGGCATCTGGGCCCTGAAAGAAAAAAAGTGAATATACTGATATCAAGAGAAAGGCGTGCACGATTTTGGGAATAAATTTTAGATTTTTCTGGTTAAAATTGCTTTTTAAAATTCACAGAATACACACACACACACACACAGACACACACACAGAAACACACACAAATGTTTCCAACAATATATAATATAATGAACACCAGGTTTGTTGTGCCTTTTAGGCATAAGCTCCTATGCGCAGTGCTGGATAAAATAATAATAACAATAACCTATAGCAGTATAAATCTTCCAAAAGATTTCAGTAACAACTAAGCTAGAGAAAAATATATTGATTATCATGTTACTTCAAATGTTTCCATTCGTTATGATGATATGAAATGAGATAATAGTAAAAACATGAAGCCGTTTGGTGCGTTTTGCTTTTCAAACGCGATCGCGATCCAAAATATGATACATTCAAATGCAGTCGCGCTGCAAAATATGATACATTCAAACGCGATCGCGCTCAAATATAAAACATTATGGTTACCATATACATATCTACGTTTGAGCAGATATCCACAAACAGTAACAGTAAACACGGGTCTAAATATTATAATATTCACCATATATCTAGCAACAGTTCAACTGCAATGTGAAATTTATGCAACAATAACAAACTAATATGTAAGAATTTCTTACCTTACATCTTTCTTGTCTTCAAATTGCGTTCTTCTTCTTCTGAGGTATATCCAATGTAAGCTCAGGCGCGTCTAAAGGCAGAGACTTGTGAAGTGTTTTGGTGTTTTGTTTTTGAGGTAATGAGCGCGATCGCGTTCCATGTGGAGATTTGCATGTGAATCTCTTTTGCGGCGAGTGGGCGTGGTCAAATTAAAAATAATTAGGAAGCGTTTGAGAAGCTGGACATCTTGTTGGTTTTATACAAATTACTTAAACAGAGAATATTTGTTTTCAGTTTGAATCTGATCATTTAAAAGTACACACTTAAATGTTTATAAAGGTGTATGGCTAATAAATGTGTGACAAGTATTCGCTGAGTTTTGTTTCAGTTTATAGACGTGCTCAAGAAAAAAAAGTTCACCGCAACGGAGAGGCAGAACGCCTACCCTGTTTATTTTCTTTATTTTACAAAAGCACAATGTTTTGATTTGATTGTAAGTGGACACATACAAAAGTAGAAATATCACAGATTCTTTTTTTTATATTTCTTTTTTCTGTATGACCATAAATGACGGAGTAATTTAAGTTTATAGTGCTACAATGTGGAGAAAATCCAGCAAAACGCGCCCGCGCGTTTGCCGACCTCAGAGGGTTAAAGAATCCCAGTTCAGTAAGTCACTCTGACAACAGTCATTACACTGATAAAACATGATCATATTTATTATTTTTGGAATGTGCTTTTGTACCAAAACTATACTGTAAAGGGAGAAATTCATATATATCTTAGGTAACCCTTTACAATAGCAGTACATGAATAATCATATCCTAATACTTGAATTAATAGTTATTTCACCATGAACTCATGATTAGCGAAGATGTGAACTAATCATGAACCAATGAAGAGCTATCCTTAACTACGACAGCAGTCATAAGTAATCATACATGAATAACAGTAAGCCTTAACTACGTTAAATAGTACATAGGGGTAAACTAAATCAACCAGGCTCCGTAAGAATAAATAAGTACTCTGAATATGAATCAAACATGATTTAATAATCATCTAATTATTTAAGTCTCAATGTCGTCTGTTTTTCTCCTGTGGTGAATAATGAATGAATACAAAAATGAAATATACAAAAAAAGTTAACATCAAGTAACTGAAAAGGATGTTTAATCTTCATTAGATTCTTTACAAAGCTTCTGAGGTCATTTTACTTTTGGTAGTTTTTGATACTGTTTTATGGTGCGTATTTCTCGACACCTTTAACCTTATTTTGATTATTCTCAGGTTAGGGAAAGTATGTCAAATCTGTCCTAAATCATAAGCATCTGAATTTTCATACTCACAATCTATACGTCAGAAGACTTATTCGTGGTCTGTTCAGTTCAGTTTTTTAGAAATCAAAGACTTTTGGCAGACGAGCTTCTTAGTTTCAGTTAAATATAGTTTTATTATTTACAGGTTAACTAGTTTACAAAAAGACATACTTGTAAGAGGACAATTGCATATTTTCCACAACAATAGTTATAAGCATGATTGGATGATGTGAAGAGGTGACAACTGCTTTCATATACCAATCTGTTGAGGAGAAAGGAGAAATTCATATGTATCTTATCATTTATATCAGTGTTTCCTGAACTGAGAGACTGAAGAGTGTCATTGTTCTCTACAGGTTGAGTTATTATGGTGTTACAGATGAAGGTTGTGCTGCTCTGAGATCAAACCCCTCACACCTGAGAATACTGGATCTGACATTTAATAAAGTAGGAGATTCAGGAGTCAAGCAGCTTTCTGATCTACTGCAGGATCCTCACTGTAAACTGGAAATACTCAGTTAAGACTTAAAATCTGATCTAAATCAGTTTATTGGAGCACAAAATACAGCAGATGAAGTTCTTCAGAAGCTGCTGCCTGTGGTTAAAGAATCCAGATCAGTTCGGTAAGTCACTCTGACAACAATCATTACACTGATAAAACTTGATCACATTTATGATTTTAGCATGTGTTTTCTACAAACTTTGTTCCATTATTTTCTTGTTATCATTGTAAAGCTGCTTTGAAACAATCTTTATTGTAAAAAGCACTATATAAATAAAGGTGACTTGACTTTGTGATCCTCCATCAGCAGCTGCAGTTTCTCTCAGCTGTATCAGAGCAGTCACTGACCACAAACCAGTGGCCACAGACCACAAGCAACATAACTTACCAGTTTTGGAAATGTTGTTTTGAATGTATTGTACTAGTGTGTGAGACTATGTTGTAGTGTGTGTGGAGAGCAGGGAAAGGAAATGCAGTTGTACGAATACACTGTGTGTTTTAAATAGCGTTAAAAAATGAAAGTCCTTGACAAAGACGAAAACTAAGGACATTTACTCTATAATTTAATTTTATTTTAGTTAGTTTTGCCAAACACACATTATAGTTTTAGTTAGTTATCGTTTTTTTTGTAATGCCTCATTTTTATTTTTATTTCAGTTAACGACAATGTTTTTTCCCACCTAGTTTCCGTTTTTTTGTTCGTTTTCGTTAACGATTATAACCTTGGTTTGGAACTAATCCGATCTTCAAATCCCGGAAGTAGGCGGTTAAAAGCGCCGCCATTTTTTACAACGGAGGTCTATGGGAGTGTCGCAATTCTTTCTCTCTATGGCTCTGGATCTACACTAACCCTAACCCTAGCTCTGCCTCTGACTGTCAGTCTGACTGAGATCTGCTCATACTGTGATCAGCCGCCCTTCCCCCACCATAAAATACCATTCATTTATTAAAGACATAAAAATATAATGCTGTTAAATTACACGTTAAAGTTTAATTTAGAGCCTCAAAATAATCCACACCCCTTCCCCCTTCTTAACTCAAATAAATTCTGAAGTAGTTGTGGGACAATGATGAAATGACAACAACACAGACAAGTGCAGGAGACATAGCCCAGATAGCAAGGTGACATTGATTAAATGTTGAAATTCCATCAGAATCATCATTTTGGTTAAGGTTGAAAATTCAATGTTAAATAATATTGGATCAGTGTTGAAAAATCAATGCTAAAATAATATTGGAACAATGTTGAAAATTCAATGTTAAAATAATATTGAATCAATGTTGATAATTCAATGTTTTTCAGTGTTGAAAAGACAAACATTGAATCAATGTTGATTTTTGGTCAGTTTAAATTTCTCCACTGGTTGCCTAGACAATCCTAACATTGGTTGCCAACCGCCAATCAGATCGAAGCGCGGCATAACAGTCAACAGATTTCAAGCGCGACATAACAGATTTCAAGCGCGAAACAGACAGACAGACGAAGCATTCGGGCAACGACAGAGTGATTTTTAGAGGTAAGTTAATCTTAAATCTCTAATCTTTCATTTCTCATTTTCTATCTATATTTCTTACAACTTGTTTGCTTTTCCTGGGTGAGTCAGAATGAACTATTAGTAACATGAACACAAACCAACGGCCGGGATTTTCCCTAATAATATATTGAATTTCAATTTGTCTTTTACCAAACGTCATCGTGGGTAAAACCAACACTGGATAAATTGTTAATTTTCATTCTTGGGCGAACTAACCCGTTAAAAAAGGCGCAAAGAAGCGGGAGTTCATAGTTGGGCACGCAAATGGGAGACGACGGGCACGACGGCTAATATAATTTTTGTATTCCAATAATAGCTAGCTATTTATTTATTTTTATCCAAGATGATATAGCGTTTCCACGACTTCCAAAAATGGGTAAAAATATAGAAATAACAGCTGTAATAGGGTCTATACTAAAATTCATTAAATAGTCTTGATTTTGAATTCAGCGTGTTTTTCAAAATTTCATGTTTCACTTAATTTTGTAGTAAATTTGTAATTTATAATTAGTCACATTTCCGAATATTTTCTAATTGTGTTTTGTTTTGTTTAGATGCCTTACAACAGCAGGCAAAACCAGAGGAAAAAGGAGGCCTCAGAGCCTCAGAGTTTATTTTTTTCTGTTTCGGTACAAAGATGGCTCCGTTACGCCCCTGAACGGCTTGGGGGTATTGCTCGTGGTGGAAACCCCTGAGTTCATTAGAATTACGGTTTGGTATTCTACCCAAGCGTAGAGGTAAGTGTGCATTTGCCTATTAGAGCAGCCCCTTCTACTTTCAATTCTTTTAAAACCTACCTATTTTATTTTGTATATTGATTATTTTCTTTGGTTGGTTTTATTAATTTATATCTGAGTTCTGATTTCTGTTCCGGTTCTTTTGTTTTATGGTTACTCAGCTATGTTGCTCTTATTTTTGTTTTATTTTATAATGCATGCTATATATATATATATATATATATATATATATATATATATATATATATATATATATATATATATATTAGGGGTGTCGCAATATACCGGTGTTGACGATAATCATCATATTCAAAGCATGAAATATCGACATCGTGTTAATTTAGAGCAATACAATATACCGGTATTGGCGATATTGGCGTTTTCTAGACGCAGCGCTCGTCCGCGCTAGAGTGAAACACTCTGTCCACACCCGAAAAAAGTAAGCTCGCCATTATTAAGAATAGAGTTCTTCGGCTTAAAAGAAAACAGCACCTTAAAGGTGGTCGCACACCGGACGAGAAGCACAGCGCCACGTCTTTAAAATTCGAACACATTCTGTATGAGTGTAGGGTAGACTGAGTACAGTTGAGACACTTTTTGCGTTTTGATTTTTCACACAAAAATAGATACTGAAAAGAAGTGAATTTCCACATGACATGCCACATGACATTTAATTAGCTTAAGATATTATCAATCAATAATACCCACAAGTAGTTTATATTTTCCACAATTAGCTCGTAAAAATAAGGTGCTTTTTGTCTCAACCTTGTCTCAACTGTACCCATATGTGGTACAGTTGAGACAGTGCATGGTAGCATACAGTTGACACCCATTTCTAATGATGTAAAGGTAACTAACAATTCATTTTAAATATTAAAAATAAAGACAAATAAAGAAAATAACAATTGGGCAACATTTTTGTTTATTCAACCATTTATATTTATTCATTTTATTTAAATTAGCACTGGTTAAAATTTATAAAGCAGGAGGAAGATATTAAACAATATTTATTAATAATACACAGTTTAAATATCACAAATATCAAATTTTATTTTCATTTGCGTCCTATGCTGGCTAATTACGGCGTTTAACCTGTTATCACAACACTCCACAACTAAACAGTGTGTTTCCTAATAGAACTCTATAGGGGGTACAGTTGGTACACGTGTGTCTCAACTATCCCCCGCTGGCCACCTCGCACATTTCTCTAGATTTTGCAATTACCTTGCATGACACAATACCATGAAATATGCCAGTTTTTAGGGCACAGAATAACGTGTGTGCTGATACCAGTTACGTTTAACAGTCATATAGGGATAATAAGCTATTCATTGTGGAGAGTGCATGGTGAAGTGAATGTCCTACTTTAGAAAAATAACTTTTCCCGATATTTTCGGATCGGAGATGCGTCCACTGTTCAAATTTCCCACAAACAAAGAGGACACTAATACGCATGTGCACAGCAAAAATCATAACTTGTGCTTGCTGCGAACGCAAGTTAAGGTGTCTCAACTGTACACAGTCTACCCTACACACACGCGGCACCCAGCAACGGCTCAGGACCTTGTTCAAAATCTTGCCGCGACACAGAGCGCAGAAAAAAGTGTTCAGATCACAGACTCAGCAACTATTGTATTTAATTGTACAGTATAATCATAACATAATACAGACATTATCTCAATTCCATAATGTCCTTAAACATAATGATATTGCTGGCCATAAACTGAGAAAGTGCGCGTCCGGTGTGCGATACCTCGAGTTGTCATAGACGCGACGCGGCTATTATTTTACGAGTCATGGAATGGGAAACGTGACATTAACTGTTAACAGGTGGTTTCTGTGTTCATATATTTAATAAAGGGTGATTATTAAAATTAAGAACCCCGTTTTCTTTACTCATCTTATTTTTGTATTTGCACTTGATTTTTTTATTCAAATCTGCTATCTGCATGACTTTATTGGCGCCAGTGCAACAACAGGTTTAAGAGCTTTTCAGTTCTTCAGGAAACCTTCAGACAGTGTTTGGCTTCAGTTTGAAACCAGATAAACTTCACATGCTTGTCTTCCTACACAAAAATGTGCCATAGATTGAGTACGCAAGAAGTAAAAATGCATGTGCCTTGTGTTTATCAGTATTCTTGTTTGTTGGGTAAAAAAGAAAAACTATATAAACAAAGTAAAAATTAATTTGACTGATAACTACCCCCCCCCCCCATAGATTCTATAGATATCGCGATATATCGATATCGTGAATTATTTTGGCCACAATAACCGGGGTGTGAAAAATCTAACATCGTGACAGCCCTAATATATATATATATATATATATATATATATATAATTAATATATAATGCATGCTATATCGTTTAATGTTGTTCTTCTGTAAAACACTTTGGTCTGTTCTAAATGTGCAACATAAATAAAATTGAACTTGAAATATTTATCAGAGTAATGTTTAATTCTTTCTTACCGTAACTTACTGCGCTGTTTTTGTCTTTGTCTTTTGTCACCACAAAATGCCATTTGTTTTCTGAATGTGATATTTCCTGTTCAGTGATATTTCCTGTTCCTGTTCAGTTCATAAATAAATACATTTGCTTGTAAACTGAAGGATGTAGTTTACTTTGAATGACATTTTGATTAAAAACCATATTTAATTGCAACCCTACATGGTCTCTGTCTGAAAGGAGTCATTTAAAAATTCAAGCACAGAACAAGCATGATAAACTAGCATAGAATCTTGCTGTACATAAAGCAAGATTGATTTTATATTGTTTCTATGTTGATTCAATGTTAAATAAGTGATTTAATTATGGTTGAAATAATATTGATTTTATGACCATATTGATTGATTTTTCATTGTTGAAATAACATTATTTCAGGGTGCAAACCTGATGAAAAATCAATGTTAAATTTCAACATTGATTCAATGATCTTTTGGTTAATGCATTAACATTGATTCAATGTAGATTCAATGTTGGTCTGCTATCTGGGAGACCAGCTTGAAAATCAGCCCTGCTGTGTATTTGCAGACATCAATTTACTATTTTGATTAATAAATGCAATTAGTAGAAAATAAGATGTCTGTTCAAGAGATCTAGGTTGCTCATTTAGGCATTTTTTGCTCTTTTAAACCTGTGCTTGTATGCACACGGGCACTGGTTCCTAGTTCGAGGCGGGTGGATTCATTTAAAAGTGATCATGTGCTCTGTCCACTAGAAAGACTCACTCCACCACAGTTTTTTTTTTTTTTTTTTTTAGTTTGAAGAAACAGTACTGTGATTAAAACAAAGATTCTTGCCATCAGATAATTTTCTATTAGGTTAAATAAATGTAGTCACAATTTCAATGTGAAATCCAAATACGTAACTACGTCATTTACGCAAGTCTGCGACCGTGGATGTGTTTTCCCGGAAACAGGCTCGGGATGCAGGGAAACGGCTTTCTTCGCGGGAGCTCGTGCATTTATTCACGGTGAAGGAGAAATTAAGATATGAATCTGTTTGTCTTTAACATCCTTTTTTTCCATCAAGTGATGGTTCTCGAGTTTTTTTCCCTTTAAACTAAAAGACTCTCCAGTAAAGTTTTAAGTTGCTGTTTACTTGAAGTTGCTGGTTGCAGTGCACAGAGTCTATTGCAGACTTTTCAAAGGCTTTTTTAAAAAAAGTTATCGTTAAAAAGTGATGATGCTCTGACAAGTGATATACTTTCTTCTAGTTACTGGACGATAATTTGTTCTTCTGTACTACTTGTTTTGTTCTTCTTTTATCTCTTTATCACTCGTTTCTCTTAATACTAGGGGGTTGAGAGAAATTGTTTAAAGTAAGGCTTTATTTTTATTCGCAAAACAACTTAAAACTGAATTCGTTTTTTTTTCAAGAGTCACATTCTGTTGCTAATGACACAAAATTCTGGAGATCACAGTGGAATAATGATTTGTGGTTTGCTCATGGTTCTGAGTGATCTGCAGGGGTAACATCGTTAAAGAACACTTTTTCTGGAAATGTTCTGGAGGCATTTCCAGACCCTTTTGGTCATTTTATATGTTTACTTATTTCTTGGAACAATTTATTTTTTATATTGGTTAATATTTATGGATACAACCTTAATACAGAAAATGACCAACTTTTTGAGTCTTTAGATGATAGACTTTCATTCTGGTTTCAGAAGTATCCACAGGCGTTCCTACTGGTGGGTGGTGATTTTAATATTACTTTAAATGACTTGGTCGACAGATGGCCTCCTAAGCAATCGGGATCTTCTAGTAATGCTTTGAAAACCTTTATGCAAAAATACAATTTGGTTGATGTTTGGAGGGAGACGCACCCAAATCAAAATACTTATACCTGGAGTAATAAAAATGGTACAAGGCAGTCTCGCATAGATTTTTGGTTAGTCACGAGTAACATACCAAAGGAGAATGTTTTAGTAAATATTCTTGTTACTCCCCTAACAGACCACAAGGCAATTTTTATCAATATTAGATTTTCCTCTTTTGTAGCGCCACATTGTAGTTCCTTTTGGAAAATGAATATTTCTCACTTAAGGCACGATTCAGTTAAATTAGAACTTAAAAAAAATATTTCTGTACATTGGGATTTGGCACAAAAGGAAGGAGCCTTTGGTAGATATTGTGAACTTCTAAAATATGAAGTTGGTAAATATCTAAATAAGCAAAATATATTTGCTTTCCAAACTAAACAATTTCAGAGGAGAAAATTGTGTCTGAAATCACCTCTCTTTCTATGGTGCCTCCTGACAGGATCTCACCTGAGGAGAGATTGCGATTGACTAGTCTACAATATAAATTAGATGAGATCTATGAACGCAAAGCAGAAGGGGCCTTTGTCAGGTCGAGAGTTAAGTGGTTAGAAAAAGGTGAACAAAACTCATCTTATTTTTTCAATCTTGAGAGACAGCGGGGTAAGCGTAACACAGTTCACCACTTGAGCGTCAATGGTCTTGTTACTGATGATTGTCAAACCATTTCTCACTTCTGTCATAACTTTTTTGCCAATCTTTACAAATCCAGCTATTGTGCTGATAATGCCACTTTCTTCTTAGACTCTTTAAAAAGTGTAAATTCAATTAGTGCTATAGAAAAAGATTTTTGTGATCAGGATTAGAAGAGGTAGCTGGTGCCATAAAACATCTCAAATGTAACAAGTCACCTGGCAATGATGGCATTACAGCAGAATTATACCAACTATTCTCAGATATTCTTTCCCCTTTTCTTTTGGAAGTATTTATTGAACGTATTAAAAACCACAAACTTCCTCTAATATGCATCAGTGTGATTAGTAGTGTCACGATCCACACCAGAAAACACAGGAGAAGATCCAATTGCAGAAATTATGTTTAATTAGGGAAATCCGTTACTCAAAATCCAGTCCAGGCAATAGTCGATATCATAATCCATCCAAAACAAGAACATAAACAGGAACACAGAACAAACAGAAGTGGCGTGATAAATACACAAGGACTCCGTGACACCTACTAAAACAGACAGGGTATATATACACAGGGAACACAAGCTAAACAAGATAACAAGGGGGCGTGGTAAACTGAAACACCTGTGAAGACTAATCAACATAACGGGGAACAACTGAACATGACAAGGCACATGGCAGGATCACATGACAAGCAGGGAATAATATGACAGACACTAACAAGGAACAAGACACAAAACCCACACCGTGACAATTAGATTTTCCTTAAAGGGGCTATATGTAGTTTTTCTACTAAAATGAATCCTTTTTTTATTGCCTGTGTGTGAAGGGGTTGTAATTTCACATTAAAATGATCCACTTTGCGGGTTTTGCTATTACCTTTGAAAGCAAGTATTCCTATTTCTATGTGAAGGCTCCGGGTCGGATTTACCATAAAATCCAGTGACGTGACTGAGACCTGCATGCGCACTCCCGAGCCTCTCGCCTCGTCTACTGACTCTGCACTCAACAGCGACGACACTGCAACTTATGACATGGACTTACGACTTATACAACTTATGACATGTCTGCTAACACAGGGATGGGCAACTTCGGTCCTGGAGGGCCACTGTCCTACAGAGTTTACCTCCAACCCTAATCAAACACACCTGAACAAGCTAATCAAGGTCCTCAGGATTACTAGAAAATTACAGGCAGGTGATTTTTTCAGGGTTGGAGCTAAACTCTGTAGGACAGTGGCCCTCCAGGACCGAAGTTGCCCATCCCTGTGCTAACACTAAGAAACGACCTGCTCCCAGCACAACACAGACTCCAACACAAACTCCACATATTGATTAAAAAAACAGGTTTTATCTGCTGAAGCTCGTCAGGCCAAACGTGAATCGTATCAACTTCGGATGTAAACATGGATCAACATCGGCAGGGCTTTCGAATCATGGAGAAACCTCCGCTTTGTTTTGGGTATAAAAACAGACCCAGAGTTGGCTTTCATCCTATTGGACAGGTAAGCTAACATTACTACATAGGCTAAATGCAGTCAATGTAAGGTTATCATGGTACGAGCATGGAGCATTAGTTAAACTTCAAGCTGATAAAAGTAGACTATTATTGTGACGTTGCAGTGGGAGTTTAGCTGAGTTTCCAGAATGTTGTGTGATGCTTTCTCTGGTGTGTTGCATCTCAGTCTGGCCGGTACCCAGAGTGCTCACACATGAGTTCAAGCACGCGCTTGTAAACTTATTGGTTGCAATCTGAAACGTCACCACTAGAGGCCGCTGAAAACTACATATAGCTCCTTTAAATAATTGTACATTTAACCATTTTAATTTTAGAGTCTCATTCGTAAGTGTGTCTTTCTATGTGGGAAATTGTAATGGAGTGGCTTTACAAGAACAATAAGTTTTACAGGAACAAGCACCACTCACATTTTCTACACATTTTAGTCCAGTTTAGTAAGAGATATAATATTATATGTTTACTTAGTACATCATAATAATGAATAAATTCAGTGAAAGCTTTGATATTGTGTAGTTTGTGATCCTCCATCAGCAGCTGCAGTTTCTCTCAGCTGTATCAATGCAGTCACTGTGACGTCTGACTGACAGAGGTTTTTGTATGACTCTTTATCACTGTGTGAACACACAGCTACTAGGACAATGTATACTCTGACAGTAATAATCTCCTGTATCTTCAGTCTGGACTCCACTGATGGTCAGAGTAAAATCACTGCCACTGAATCTAGATGGAGTTCCAGTATAACGGGTTGTTGCATAATATATGAGGAGTTTAGGAGCTTCTCCAGGTTTCTGTGAGTACCAGGCTAAACGAAAACCATACTCCACATCACTGCTGGTTTTACAGTTTATTCTGACTTCTTCTCCTGGTTGAACTGCTGGTATTGATGGACTCTGAGTTACAGTATACTGTCCTCTACACTCTGAAAGAAAACACAAATAAAAAGTTAAATGATAAATATGATGATATACAGTGTATGACAAATATATACATTTCACATTTTAAGATAATTAATAATCATTATAAAAACTGTATTACACAAACCTTGAATAAACAGTGCAATGGTCCAGATGAAGATGTTGATTGTGTTCATTGCTGTAGTTTAGTCTTGTGTGATGATGAAGATTGTGTTGTGTTCTGCTCTCAGTCATGAAGTGTTAAACTCACAGCACTATAAACACTCTCAGAGCACTGAAGCATGTGCTGACAATGCAAAGAAGTGGGCAGGATTTACAACAGCTTGTGCTGAGAACAAACTAATATACACTAGAGTTACAGAATCATGACTTTATTTTGTATTTTTATTGTGACTCCTGAGACACTGAGGATGTGCAGATGAACGTCCATCTCTGTGTCCATATTCAGTCATGTGACCATCATCACTGCTACACTTCCACTAGATGAAGCGCCATCACTAAAGTAAGATCATGAATCATGAGTCTGTTCAGAAAGTATCAGGACTGATTGTGAATCTCTAATCAGAGTTCATGGTGTCACTCCATCTATCATGAAGCCTCATGTGTGTCTGAAATCATCAAATGGAGAAGAAACAGGCTGTTAAAGATGGAGACATATTAGAGCTTGTTCACGTTTCATGATCTTGTGTGGAGATTCATAACCAGTCCAGATACTTTTAGAACAGACCTTGAATATGAAAACATGCTTGACTGTGTAGAACATGCAAAATACCTTTTATATTTTCATTGTTGACACTTTCTATTGACTTTGGCTCTAATATTCAATAAACTCATTATTTGAAGAGATTTTCACTGAAGATTGAAGTCTGAAGCTGCAGGTTTTTCTGTGAATCATGATGATTGATCTGCATATGAAGAACAGAAGCATCATTATGAGAAACTCCACAACATCATCCATGATCAAAGAGGTCAAAGGTCACCTCAGAGGTCACAGCTCATCAAATATATTTCTTTAAACAGTGTTATATCAGAAAGCATTTAGTCAAATCTGAATGAGTGAGTGTTGAGAAGAGCTGAGGATCTTCTAATATCAGTGTGTTGAAGTGTTGTTTCTCTCTCTCTGCTGGAGTGTGTGTTCACTCGAGTGGAATAGAGGTTTTTGTACGAGCGTTTCATTAGATTGTATCACTGTGGTACACATTCGGTGGAGGAACTAAACTGTTGATCGGTAAGTCTGTCTATTTAATCACCTAATAAAAAAATACAATTTAGATTTCAGAAAGAGTTTTATAGTTGAAACAAGAACAACATTTATTAATAATAATGATTATTAGATATTGTGGCAAACTTTACTTGAAGCCTTTATGTATAATGCATTATAAAGGTATCAGATGTATTCATAATGTGGATTTTAATGCCATATATATATTTTCATAAATTATTGTAACATCATTTTAAAAGTTAAAATGCTAAAAAAAAGGTATCAATAGCGTATGTTATAATGTCATATATGTTTTCATAAATAACTGAAACCAAAGTTAAAATGTTTAATAATATTTACAAATTCCTTGTTACATCTAAAATTGGTTGTTTGTCATGAGTTTTGGTGTATTATAATTTTTTGAAGGTGTAACAATGAATACATAATATTATAATGTGTTATAACTGCAGTTATAATTAGTGTTCAGTAAGTCTGTCTATTTAATTCTTATAATATTCATAAACATACAATTTAAAACAAGTTGAAACAAGAACAACATTTATTAATGATAATTATTATAACATATTTTGTTGAAACTTTACTTAAAGAATTTAATGCATTATAAAGTGTTTCATAATGTGTTACAATGCCTTATATCTTATCATAAATAACTGTAACCAAATCTAAAATGCATTATAATATTTTCTATTTCATTGTTTCATCTCAAAAGGGTTGTTCTTCATAAAGGTGGATCAATGAATAGATAATATGTGTTATAATAATAATTCGTAATAATTCGTTACATTTATATAGCGCTTTATCTGAGACCTTAAAGCGCTTGACATACAGTAGATGGGGGAATCTCCTCAACCACCACCAATGTGCAGCATCCACTTGGGTGGTGTGGTGCAATGGATAAGACACATGCCTTTGGTGTGAGAGACCCGGGTTCGAATCCACTGTGAGACACCAATGTGTCCCTGAGCAAGACACTTAACCCCTAGTTGCTCCAGAGGCGTGCGACCTCTGACATATATATATAGCAATTGTAAGTCGCTTTGGATAAAAGCGTCAGCTAAATGAATAAATGTAAATGATGCGACGGCAGCCATATTGCGCCAGAACGCCCACCACACACCAGCTTATTGGTGGAGAGGAGACAGTGATGAAGCCAATCAGTATATGGGGATGATTAGGAGGCCATGATGGACAGGGGCCAAGGGGCAAATTTGGCCAGGATGCCGGGGTTAACCCCCTGAGGTCGGCTATCGCGCCGGCGCGATAGGCTCGTTTTTTTCACTATCAGTGAAAAATAAAAATAAAAAAAATATATAATTTTTTATTTTATATGCTAGTGTTTTACATCAATCGATCCTGTTAAGTGTGTATTATTTTTGTGTATACTCACAATAAAAACAAAGTGTTGTGCTTTTCGCCAAATAAAGAAAAATAAACATGATGCGAGTTCTGCCTCCTCTCTGTCATTCTGAAACGCGTCCGAAAATGATCTGTAACTCAGCGAATACTTTTCACACAGACACGTGAGATATGTCTTTATGAAGCTGACATTCTCTTCTTTTAAGTGAAGTAATTAATATAAAAAACAAATGTTTTCAACTCATGTAATCCGTTTGAAAGCAAGGAGAGGTGCCGTTTTTTTCCTTCTCCCTCATTATCTGTAATAAGCTGAGGCCGCCCCGCCCCCGGCGCTTTTCACATGGTAACTAGGTAATCTCTGCTTCGCACACGCCCCCCGATCAATGCCTTGAAAACACGAAGTTTCATCAGCTCAGATTCACTGATAATTCATCGTGTTTAGAGAGGATCGATGGCTCGTTTCTCCGGCAAAGACGCTCTTCAGATGATTCTGGACAATTCAGACGAAGAACGGCAGCATTTTCAAGAGCGAATTGATCCCGCAGAGGATACAAGTTCAGAGTAAGTTGTTTACTGTTATATAATTCCTTTTCTGATAATATAGAACTTTATATATATTTAATTTCTGAATTTTTAGACTATATTTTCCCTAGTTTTGGCTTGCTTTTGACAACTTACAGGAACGATTGCCTTACAATATCCCTAACATCCGTGGAACTTATATGCTCAAGTGTAAACTTTTTTTTAAAATGTGATATTGCTCTTTAAACATATTTGTATATTAAATATATTTCACTCAGTTTTGATTAGCTTATGACACTGATTCATGCTAAAATACTGCATTATGCATAATGTAGATTGTTTGCGAATATCTGCTTATAGGTTATATGTGGTTTAGTGCAACTATTTCAGCCTCCGGTAAAATATGTGATACTGTCTAAATACATTATATTTTTATATAAATGTTCTGGTTTTGGTTGGCCTATGACAGTATTTATCATGCTGCAGATGTTTTTGAATACAGACTGTGTAAATGTTTTAGTGATGTGTCGTTCGCGAACGATCCGTTTATTGCGTGCTTCACTAAATGCGTGCGGTCTATATGGCCCATCAATGGTCCATAACCATCAATTGCTCACCAGTTTACTTTGAATAATGTATGCTAACAGTTTTATTTTAATTTAATTTTTTGTAGGAATGTGTCTGCTTCAAGCCAGGCACGGCGCCAGGATTTCAGTTTTGGATGGGCCAGACCAATTGTGGGTGGGCCTTAAATTAAAAACGTTATCCAATCACTGTTTAACCTAATAAAAATTACTGACTAATATACTGTTATATTATCTGTGCATATAATATAGATTTTAATAGCTTGATGCTCTTTAAATATTTTGTTGCATTGTAAAAAGTGTCGGTGCATAGGACGGACCTATCCGCGATCGCTCTCCATGGTTCTGACCAAAGAAGAGCGCTTTGTAATCTCCATTACGCATCAAACCTGGCGTTGTCTCTTAGTGCGTTACGAAGACTCTTGAGTCTTGAGGTATAACTTAACTAAAGGTATACTACCACTAAAGGTACCATTGTCTTCAGGGCTATCATCCACTCGCGAGGCAGAGGCGCTGGCGCCCTCCTAGCAACGGCGCTGGTCGCCGAGAAAGATATGATACATCATGAGATGCGCAAATATGTCTGGAGACATGACATGTAAGACATGATTTTGACCACTTCATTGAGTTTTGTTTAGTAGAAAGACTTTTTTTTAAAAGATTTTCGTTTTGTATAAATTGTATCTTAATTTTGATCAATGTTTTACCAATCAATTGCCTGTATTTAATTAATAATAAGAAAATATATAGCAGACAATGTAATAAGGCGCCGGCATGATCACTTGCATTGCACGTGAACTGGAGGGTGCCGAAACTCAGCTTGTGCCTCACAGATTTCAGAAATATAGGCTATCTATTATAGAAAGCTTGAAATGTCTACTTTTAAACGAAAATATTCAAAACCAAAAGAAATAGGCTCTCTGATTATGAAATCCATATGAAATGTGCATTTTTCTCGCGTTCATGGCGAGTCAGCATCGTCAGCAACTTCATCTTTGCAGCGACACATAAAACACCAGTTTATTAATAAATAATTAAATGTCTCCTCCTTGCTATTTTAGACACATTCATAATCATGACTTTTACCGGTTCTTTGTGGCTAGCAAGCGTGCGGTCGTGCGCTTGACGTAAACTATCATTATCCTGTGTAGGCTATATAGCCTAAGTAGCATAATTCAAATAATATACAGGGGCGATTTATCCACGAATGGCTTAAATGGACAACGACTAGTCCGCTAAAAAAAATTTTTTTTAAGTCAGCCCTATTCCACATTTTTTCGAACCAGGCAACAGGACATCTGGGTTGAGCGAGCGGCCCTGCGGAATGAGCGAGCAGAGCGGAATATTCAGAAATGCGCTCTCCACTCACGAGCTGTGATCGGAACAAACCCGAACCACTGACTGCTGAATTTGCGCAGAAACATAAAAATAGACATAACCAGCTTTTTAAAATGGTTTTTAAAACTAAACATTTAGACTATTTTAGCACAAATTATTACGATTTTTTATAGTTCTTGACAAAATTAGAATATATGAAACGTTTTTTTTGAAGAAGAAGAAGAAGAAGAAGAAGAAAAGTTTTGGGTGGGCCTGTTGAAAAGTGGGTGGGCCTAGGCCCGTCAGGCCCACCCATAACGCCGTGCCTGCTTCAAGCTCTCCTTCTCCAGCATCTCGCAGAGGGGCACGCAGGTGTCGTTCAGTTCTCAGTGCGATCGAGAATCATACTGAGTAAGTACATATACGTAATATTTTACAGATGAAATGTAGCCTAATTGTGTTTACATCATAATAATATAAAAGTAGCCTACCTATTCTTGTGTGAAATGACAAAAACAGTTGTCTTTTTTTATCCATGGCCATTAGTGAATAATAATGATAATACAAGTTCTTTTATTGTGTTATCAGCATGCTCACGTGTTTGTTTGTTTTTTTTTTTTTTTTACAGATGTGACAATGAACATGTCCAAGCACCTGTCCCGAAGAGAGCCAAATCTAACCAGCAGGCAAGCAACAGGCAGTCAACTCTGGCATGGAAAACAGAGACTGATGTTGACATGGTACCGCAGACTGTGCAATTCTGTCCTGCACGGGAACCTAGACCACAACTGAGTTCTGTTGACTCACATTCGCCCATGAGTCTATTCAAACAATTTTTTTCAGAAAGTGCTGTGTCAACTCTGTGCCACAACACAAATGCTCAAGCTGCCAAGGCAACTACAAAGGGCTGCAAATATAAATGGACTGATGTCAGCATCAGTGAGATGTACCGATACATTGGGTTGCTGTTCTACATGGCCATGGTGAAGGTCAGCTCCATCAGCGACTACTGGCGGCAAAGCAGTGTTTTCTCTGTACCATTTCCAGCTACAGTTATGTCCCGGGACAGATACCGCACCATTTCATGGAATGTGCACATGAGTCACCCAGATGCAGATATGTATAATGACAGAAAGAGGGGCACAGCTGAACATGACCGTCTCTTCAGGGTCAAACCTCTCATGGACACTATTCGTCATGCTTGTAAAGCCATCTATCATCCTAAAAGAAACTTAGCTGTGGATGAAAGAATGGTGGCATGCAAAGCACACACAGGTATGACACAGTACATGAAAGCCAAACCAACCAGATGGGGTTTCAAGTTGTTTGTTCTTGCAGACTCATCAAATGGATACACTGTGGACTTTTTTGTGTACACCGGAAAGAACAGCTTTCCCACAGGCCATGGACTGTCATATGATGCTGTAACATCTCTTTTAGACTGTAAAGTTTTAGGCTCTGGGTACCATGTGTACATGGACAATTTTTATACAAGTCCAAAGCTCCTAAAAGACTTGTTTGCAATGAAGTTTGGTGCATGTGGGACTTACAGGGACAACAGGAAGGACTGCCCTCGGAATGCAGCTAATTCACTCTCTAAAAAATCTGCCAGGGGATCCATCAGGTGGGTTCGGGATGGACCTCTTGTATTCGTAAAGTGGATGGACACACGAGAGGTATCTGTCTGTTCTACTATCCATCCTGCTTATTCAGGAGACACTGCACAGAGGAGGGTGAAAACACAAGATACATGGAGGACAAAGACATTTCCATGTCCTGCACCTGTGACTGCCTACAACAAACACATGGGGGGTGTGGATCTGTCAGATCAGCTGATACAGTACTACACTGCACAACACAAAACCATGAAGTGGTACAGAAAGATCTTTCTACACTTCTTGGACATTGCTTCCACCAACTCTTTCATTGTGCACAAAGAGCTACATGGTAACTTGTCCCATAAAGAGTTTATGGAGCAGCTTATAACAGAGCTCTGTGGTGTGTCACAGAAAACAGCACTAAAACGGACCAATAGTGACCATGTGCCGGTTCCAGGAGCTGAGCTGGCATCAGATGACAGGGATGCTGCCACAGTTGGTCGCCGCAATTGTGTGCATTGCACAGCAGTGCGTGGTAAAAGACAATTAACACCATGGAAATGCCAGGCATGCAATGTTCACTTATGTCTTCAGTTAAACAGGAACTGTTTTCAGGAGTGGCATAAAGATGTGTGACTGTGTTCAGATGTGTGTGCTCTGCTGACCAACTTCCACTAACCACCAGCCTTCAGAAATCATTCTGATATGATGACTATTTTTTAAAATCAATGTTGGAAACTGTTGTGCTGCTTAATATATTTTTTTTATAACCTGTGATAGTTTTTTCAGGATTTTTTATTTTGCTCACATTTGATTTGCTTAGAGCCCGCATCAACGGGGCATGAGCATTTACTGTGAGATACCTGCCTTTACTTTTGTTTATCGTTTATCATTGCTTTGTTTATAGCAGACTGATTATTTTTTTATTTTGCTCACATTTGATTTGCTTAGAGCAAATTTAGAACATTTAGTTCCTCCACATAGAGGAATTACAATAAAACAGATTGAAAAACAAAACCTTTGAATCTCCTCTACTTCTTTGTTCAGGCTGCTTCACTTGAATGGCCCATTAGCCATAGGGGGGTGTCTATGTCACACCCCTGGTCTGAATCTCATTAATATTGATAGGGCATTACCACTCCCACGCATAAACCTCTTCTGACAAAAAAACTGACTTGCAAAGTTTAAATCAATGTATTGTGTTCTGTGAACGATTAGGCAGGATGATTTTCACATAATTTTGAAGAAAAAACAATATGCAACATCATCCATTAGTCAAAAGTCTTGTTTACACATTTTTAGTATGTGTTTTATGGCCTCATTTCAGCAACTTTCATTTTTATTTTTTTCAATAACCACGCATAAACATTATTCTCTTAAAAATTCTAACATATACATTCATGTTGGTCGCATATTATGGTAGCCCTGTTTGTGCTATATAGAGTGAATTTACACCTTTGTCATTAACATGTTTATAAATAACTGAAAAAAGCACAAATGTCAGAGCATGTCAGAACACCTCCAGGGCCCAGAAAACAGCTCAGACCTCAGAGGGTTAAACCCCTACTCTTTTTCGAAGGACATCCTGGGATTTTTAATGACCACAGAGAGTCAGGACCTCGGTTTAACGTCTCATCCGAAGGACGGTGCTCTTTTGACAGTATAGTGTCCCCGTCACTACACTGGGGCGTTAGGACCCACACAGACCACAGGGTGAGCGCCCCCTGCTGGCCTCACTAACACCTCTTCCAGCAGCAACCTGGTTTTCTCAGGAGGTCTCCCATCCAGGTACTAACCAGGCTCAGCCCTGCTTAGCTTCAGTGGGCAACCAGTCTTGGGCTACAGGGTGATATGGCTGCTGGCTATAACTGCTGTTACACTTATTGATTACATCATACATGCATTTTAATGTATATAGCAGTGCATAATTAATGTATTAAAATACTTGTATAATACAATATGTACAAAAGCTTTATAATGATTTAATCTAAAACTAGAGCAGCATTATTCCTATGCTGTGATTGTGCAGTGCAGTGTGTGTGTGTGTGTGTGTGTGTGTGAATGTGTTGTGTGTGTCTCCTGCAGCTGGTCCCACAGTGAAGCCCTCAGTGTCTCTGCTGCCGCCCTCTTCTCTGCAGATCTCTGGAGACTCAGCCGCACTGCTCTGCCTGCTCAGCTCTTACTCTCCACAGGGGGCGCTGGTGAGCTGGACACTGGACGGGTCAGAGGTCACCGAGGGGGTTCTGACCAGCGCAGAGAGCCAGCAGGACGGCCGCTACAGCCGCAGTAGCGTCCTGACCCTCAGCAAAGCACGCTGGGAAGAGGGAGAGCTGTACGTCTGCAGAGTAACACATGATGGAGCTCCTCATGAGGTCTCGTTCCACAAGAGCTCTGAGTGCTGATGTTTCTCTCCTGAAGATGAGCCGTATCTGAGTGTCCTGTGTCAGGCAGGATTCACATGAGTCTAGTGCTGCAGCTGTAGTGATTTACAACTCAATACTGAAACTGAGTGTGTGTGTGTGTGTGTGTGTGTGTGTGTGTGTGTGTGTGATCTTTCAATCTGCTGTGTTTGCTGCAACATTCAATAAAGCTTCTCAACAAGTTCACTTTGTGTCTGACAACATCATTCAACTAACAGATGAAGATGCAGGTGCTTTTCAGAAGGTTGATGTAGCAGTAAATGTCAAATAAAGCTCTTGGGGTTTGAACATGGTCTCTGGAGACAGAGCTGCTCTATTCTGAGAGGATCACAATCACTCCACCCTGACAATGCAAATGGGCTTTTCAGTCTCACTCTCTGATTGGTTACATGATCTGGACTGGAACACTTTCACTTCTGCTTTAGTTAAACTGATGATTATATTTATAGGGGATTAAAAACTTCATTATATAAAAATATCATAAAAAAGATCAAGATCAAGAATCAGCCGTTCTGGCACTAATTATTACATAATCATTACATTTATAGGCGATGGTGTAAATACACTGTATTTAAAAATGTTATGAAAAATCAGCCGTTGTAACAGTAATTGTAAAAGTTTGTGTGTCTCAAATGGAAAGCATCACGTCCAGACAGCAGAAGTGACTGAATGCAGTCTGTTCAGTTTGATTGACAGGATCATATATTACACCTAATACATGATGATCATATTTAAACACTGACTCATTCTCTTCATAAACACAAGAGTGATGATTGTAATGATATAGTGTTATTAGCGTGTGTGCTGTGATCAGTGTGTGTGAGATTGTTGTATGAGGTTTTTGTACGACTCTTTATCACTGTGTGAACACAGGTTTACTGTTGATCCAGTGATAACTCTGACAGTAATAATCTCCTGTATCTTCAGTCTGGACTCCACTGATGGTCAGAGTAAAATCAGTTCCATAATCGGCTCCATTTCCACTGAATCTAGAAGGAGTTTCAGCAGAAAGGGTTCTGATGCTGCGCACTATAAGTTTAGGAGCTTCTCCAGGTTTCTGAAGGTACCAGGACACACAAGACTTACAGTCACCGTCTGACCGACGTCCAATGGAGCTGCTGGTTTTACAGGTCAGAGTGACTGTGTGTCCGTTCTGAACATGTTTCACTGCGGGAGTCTGAATTACTGTCGCCTGTCCTGTAGAATCTGATGAACAGTGAAAAGACATTGAAACTAACATTTATTATTACAAGTAAGCTAATAATATTCGATTTTAAGGTCTTACCCTGAAAATACATTCCTAAGATCAAGAAGAAGATGATGAATGTCATTTTAGTCTGTTAATATGATAAACAGTGTCAGTCATGAAGTGTTAAACTCACAGCACTACACACACTCTTATAAGCACTGAAGCATGTGCTGACAATGCAAAGTGACTCTCTCTATTTAAATAATTCAGCTGCAGTAGATCAGTCATAAACATATTTCACAACAACTTACTCATGATGTGAATCATGCCAATCTACACTCTTAGGGTTCCTCGAGGTTCTATATAGAACCCTGGGCTTCCGTACTGGGCCAATAGAACCTTTTACCAAAGAAATGGTTCCATGTAGAACCCTTGGATAGCAAATAACCTTTTTTATTATAATTCATTTTTTATGACTGAAGTGCAAACTAAAGATTACACAATAATTATAGGCCTACACAACACATTCACAAAGCTTTTTGAGTCAAGACCCCTGAGAATGACTGCTGTAGTCAAAAACAAGAGTCAACAAATATTAATATCTAGTCAATGTATGACTTGAGCTTTCTTTATGCACGTTTGTACATTAGCATGAAACTTATATTTCCTAATACATTATAGTTTGCCTTTTTGACAAATCATTTTGTGAAAAAAATAAACTAACCAGGTGTTTGTTCCTTTCATCGAAGGGAACATTAAAAACAAATGATCGTAAAAATGCCCTCTGGTGGCAAAAATGCGTTGCATCATCCTTGAATCTCGAGAAAAGTGAGTTAATTTTTCAAACTGAGGAGTCCGCCATTTCTGCCCGTTCATACCCAAGTTAAGTTTTTACATTTTTGAAATAATTTTCCTGAAATATTTAGTATTGCAGTTAATATTTCTATTGGTAGTGCTCGTCTATGTTTACTGTGACGCATGCACTGGATTAAAGTGATGATAGCACATGGGTAAATTTTAGGGGTGGCACGGTACATGAAAAAACATCCGAACTGTTCGGTTCGCTTGTCTCGGTTCGAAGCGTGTTTGCGTCGCACGGTTCGACGCATGTGCAATGTAGCCTCGTACCCGTGATAATACAATGCTAAATCATAAATCAGATGTATGTAGAATAACATTACGATGTCCAGCAATCGATTTAAATAGTACACTGGGTTTACTTAGACATTTAATGAGATCTACTCCACTATATGTTGTTTTTTCACGTGAATAAATACATAGATCGACTGTTTCACGAATGTACTTTAATGGTCCAGTGGCAGAACTTTTGCCAAGCGTGTCAGAGGTTTTGAGTTCTAATCCGCACTCGTTTATATATTTTTTTCTCTTTCATCAAAACCGATTATGTTTATCAGTGGTTGTATATCAAGCAGGGACAGATTTGTGTGAATTTTGTTTTGTGATTTCACCGGAACGAATAGAGATTCTCATCAACGGACTGAAGCGCGCGTCCGAGTGAAGACTGTATCCGCGCCACTGATCACAGCGGCAACGAGCACTTTGATCACTTGATTTAAAAAACACATTTCAGCGCTAGATCGTCTCGTATTTAACAAACAAACGAAACAAATACTTTGCTAGTTAACTGGAGATGTTTTATTTATTTGTATTGGTACATCCGTGCTGCGAGATGTTTCAAAAGTGATGGGGACATGTCCCACCCACAAATTACGCCTATGATGACGAGACACGAGGAGAAATTGACAAAGAACTGTCCGACACAGCCCACGTAGCTCTCACTACAGACGGATGGACCTCCAGGGCCACTGAACGCTTCCTCACGGTGACCGCTCACTATATTACTTCGGAATGGGAAATGAGAAGCTGCGTTCTGCAAACACGCCCCATTTATGAATTAAATAAATTAATAATTAGATAATTAAGCTATATATCATATGCTGAAGTAAATTTTTGGATTGTTAAAGATTAAAAGGAAAAATAACAACAAGAACCATACAGAACCAAAAACCGTGACCCTAAAACGTGATACGAACCGAACCGTGGGTTTCCAGCATTCACATGTTCTAAAGCCAAAAATGTTTAGGTGTGTTTAATGCATATGTGGCAGGTGGGATTCAACTAACAGGGCTTAGGCCCAGACAATTAGCAGACTACGCCACGATGGGACTTACACCCGAAGAATTTGTTATTTTGTTCTAACAAGGCACTCAAGTTCGTTAATGGATTATCCAGAGACAGTGGTGCAGTACACAAATAGAATTTGATTTTGATTTTAAATCAAGGAACACACACACACACACACACACACACACACAGTAATTCGCTACAAAAAGTGTTTGGAGTTCACAGCAAACATATAAGGGAATTTTCTTACAACAAATAAAATGCACTGCACACCAAACCTAACAACAAGGCACACACCATCACTACACTATTCACAACACACACACGCACACAGGAAAGTAGAATTGTGCTGAAACTTACCAGTGGGAGACTAGTAGCTCAAGCAATGAGCATCCACGGGAAGCACCCCAATCACACGTGCCGAGTTCACACACACACACCTCAAAAGAAATGACCACGCTTGGTGAACACACAGCCACTGCACACACATCAAAGGACCCACCACCACAAGGGCACTGCTCCCACTGGCAGCTCTCAGCACCTATACAGAAGAGAGACAGGTAGAAGTGAAGCACAAAGTTGCACACACACACACACACGTTACAATAATCAGGGGGCTAGTAAACCCCCCCCCCCCCCCCCCACGCCCGATATAATACTAGAACAAACCATATGAATAAAGACTAACCATCACACAAATACGCAAACATGGACAACCAAACAAAGAAAACAATAACCCATACACAATAATAAACAAAGAAACACAAATGCCACGCCGAGGATCAACAACTTTAAAGGGGGGGTGAAATGCTCATTTTCACTCAATCTCCTGTTAATCTTGAGTACCTATAGAGTAATACTGCATCCTTCATATCTCCAAAAAGTCTTTTGTTTTATTACATTTTTAATTGAAAGATAGGCTGTACCGAGTCTTTCCGGAAAAAAACGAGCGGCTGAAGGCGGGCCGTGTGGGCGAAGCTTAGCTGTGCTAACGCGCCGAGCCAGTAACAACACACAAAGACATTTGTTCAACAGTTTTACTCACCATTCCAACGCACGACCGCGAACCTTTATCATTGTGACTGCTCTATCCTTAAGCATTAGACGATCTGCAAATCCGTCGATCTGGGCTTTGTTTATAAAACAATCATCGTCGAAATGCAGGGAACAACAGTCTTACACAACTCCGTTTATGCTCAGGAAAACAAACTCCATCCACGGGTTCCTTAACGCTGGGTTCTTTGGGAATCTGTGCAGGGTTGTCTTGCCCTGGCAACCAAAAACACACTTCTTTGGTTACATTGACTTCCCAAAAGCCGGGCAGGGCGCTTTGATGGCGAACTGCTTTCACTCTCTTGCTCTGTTCTACGAGTGCGCGCGCGCCCGCGATCTTACCGGAGAAGTGCCCTTAGAACCCATATAAGGAAATTCCGCTCTATCTTACGTAAGACAGAGCCATACTCGAAAAAAACTTTCCGAAACTTGTGACAAACCGGAAGGAGTATTTTTGGAACAAAAATACTCCTTCAAACGTACAACTTAGTTTTTGAAACTTTGTCCATGTTTAGCATGGGAATCCAACTCTTTAACAGTGTAAAAAACTCAGCATGCATGAAATAGCATTTCACCCCCCCTTTAAAAGTTTTCCAGTCAGTGTGGACAAATCAAGAAAAGGAAATAATCAAACAAAATCGTCACTCACGACAAGCAGGCCTACAGACAAAAGTTTAAAGAAATAAACAAACACAACAAGCAACTTAATCTATATTTAAAAAAAAAAAAACAGAAAAGCACAAAACCAATAAAGTGGTGCCAGTCCATCAGACACTCTCTACGCTCAAACACATATTCACGACAAGGGAAGGTAAAAAAAAGAAATCCAACTGAGTCGAGCAGGCAACTGTGTAATGAGCCAGCCTGCTAACCTGAGCTAGCCGCGGGTCCAATAATCCTCGGTCCTGTGGAAAAGAGCAGCCGGGTACGACGAAGAAACCCGTAGGCAAAACGTAACATGAAAAAATGTGTAAGCAAAGCAGCAGATGTTCAGCGCCGATGTAGCCAACTGGCGGCCGAACCCCCGGTTAAATAGCACTCCCTAAAATGCACAGAATGTCCATTTACAAATCCCACATTAACCATTCAACTATTACTCAATATAGCAACATACCTATGATTAACAGCGTTGCGTCACAGGCCCCAAGCTCTGATTGCTGATAGCAGGACGCACACTCAGCTGGTGAAAGGACTGCTGCCGCACCGGGGACTCTATAGCACGAAACATTCCCTATAAGCCCAAGTTATGCAGTCAACGAGTGGAAAGAGAACCGAAGCTAATCATACCTGCGGCGCTATGGTAAACCGGATAACCAAGCAGACGTCAGGTCGCTGGGCAGGTAAACAAGACAACAAGTCGCATACCGGTGACATCACTTGTCAAAAGAAAAGCCCCGGTTTATAAAGGGGTTTAGCCCTCATGATTGGCTCAGAGTTACAGCCCAGAACCACTCACAGCACAGCAAATTAAGTGTCACTTAGGGAGGCATGAGCCAGACAGCTGCATCCTGCTACACATAGTTAGTTTGTGAAGTGTAATTTATGCTCTGTTCTCTTTTCCCCCAGATAACCATGGTTGTTTAGTTGTTCAACCACAGATCACTCCTTAGTGCTGAGTTCCAAGAAAGGGCATTATCAATAGCCCTCACCTCTAGTCCCTTGCGCATGGCTAGGTTTAACGTGTGTGCTAAACAAGGTACATGTATGAGGCCTAATTCGCGTACGGCTTTCACATAATTCTGCCCATTGTCTGTGATGACCGCTATTACTGCTTCACGGGATATATCCCAGTCGTCCAGGGTGTTGCTGATGCTCTCTGCGACATGGGCAGCTGTGTGACTTCCCCTTAGCTCTTTCGTGCAAAGAACGAAATTCTCTAGGTCCCATTTGTCTGAAATTAAGTGAGCTGTGATTGTCACGTAAGCATGTGTGGCCAGTGATGTCCACCCGTCTGTAGTTAGAGCGAGTTTCTTGTCCTGCAATAAGGTCTTAATGTTTTCTTGTGTGGTGTCATACAACTCTACTATGCGGGCTGACATAGTGGTGCGACATGGAATTGTGTATCGTGGCTCCAGTTCCATTATGAGGTCCTGAAACCCGTCTCCCGTAATTACACTTATAGGTCTCATATCCCTGCAAATAAACCTTGCCATCTTATCGTTGATGGCCTTTACCCGTGCATCTGGCAAGGTGCCGACCGGTTGTGCATGAAAGTATGCAGTCATACGATGTTGGACGCCTGATGCTCTGGCTGTCTGCTGTGTCTCTGACTCTGCTGTCTCCTTTGGATGGTTACTCGACAGGTGAGCGCGAAGATTGGATGTGGATGATGTGTAAGTAAACCGTTTTTTGCTAATTCGGCAAACAACTTTATCTTTTACGGTTATTTTACCGTCTATGGTGTACAACCCAAAATGTTTCCAGACACTACTTTTAAGATACGTTGGGGTTGTAATTGTCCGCTCAGTCTGGCCGTTCTGTTCGTTGTCTACCATTTTCAAAACAGAGTAGCTATTGGCATTATTTGCTTGGTTTGGTCATGGGCCTACGCTACAATATGTCTAGAGCGCCCTCTACTGGTTGAGATGGCAAACAATAAAAAAATAAAAAAACAGTCTAATCATAGACTGTAAAAAATGCGCTACACATGGCACTTTAAAAACCGGATAGTCTATTTATAGTTCGATTATGGATATTTCATGTCATGTTCAAATGCATATTCGAATATAGAATAAAAAGTGACAGCCCTAGTGTGTTGTAATGTGTAGTACATGAATTAATAAAAATGTGCCAAATGTATCCATTGGTTGTGTCTTTTGTGTTCATCGTGTGAAAAGGTTTGTGAGGGGGGGAACCACAAGCAACATAACTTACCAGTTTTGGAAATGTTGTTTTGAATGTATTGCACCAGTGTGTTAGACTATGTTGTAGTGTGTGTGTTTGTGAGGGCTTGTGTGTGATGTCTGAGGGCAAAGTTTGGTTTTTCAGCAAGAGTGAATGGTTTTGAGTGTAGAGCTTCATTTTGACCTGAAAATATGATGTTTGGAGAATTGGGTGAGACGTTATGGATTTGTGTTTACTGTTTTGAGAATACGAGACATAGTTTCAAGAAATGTGTTTTAAGATAGATAGATAGATAGATCCTTTTTATTAATCCTTTGCAGGAAATTACAGTGTCACGGCAGCTTCAAGACAAAACCAACACCATACATTCACTCAGAACATATCCATAAGTTAAGTTAAAATACAACAATCTAAATAAAAGGAAGTTATATTTGTGCATTATAAAGTCGTATAGCAGCTGGTATGAAGGACTTCCTATATTGCTCCGACTTGCACATTGGTGCTATCAGTCTTTGACTGAAGGAGCTGCTGTTTGTAACAACATTGGCTATCGAATCATTCGTCGTTGGTTTGAATTAACAAATTCAAATACTCTGTGTTGCTAAAAACATTTCTTCCTGAATACAAAAGCTGGTGCACTTTGAACTCGTGAGTGCAAATCATGCTTCGGCTCCAGTTAGTCGGCGACAAATGGACTTTTACGACACTAATTGCACCTCAGAGACATTCCAAACCCCCCCTTTCCCCTCTCTGGACCACAGAGAGATAACGAAACTTGAAACTTTCTACACACAGACTCACACACTCACACAAACATCCTCCTATAGAAATATAGTTTTAATGTATGTAACTCAGATTAGGGTTTGACCTTCCTGTATGCATGTTTTATTAATTTGTTTGATCATATAATTATGATTTTCTAGAGGTGTGGTTTTGAAATGTATTCTTTAATCAATAGTGTTTTAGTTAGAGAAGGTTCACTAACATTCTCTGGCAATCCCTTCCCCCCTGTGTTGAACTGTGTTTTATTGCCTATAATGGAATGTCCAGCAACAGAGATTTTAGGAGTGGAGCAGAGTTAGTGTTAATCTTTAACCCTACTTAAATCCTACATTTTCTATATGTATAACCATTGAAGAAATATGTAAACCTGAATGTAATTTCTCTTTTCCACGATTGTTCTTCTCTGTGATGGGTTTTTGTAGTCTTGTAAACCTTAAAGGAATAATGTTTCAGATGTGCACCCTGTTGCAATCATAGATATGCCATGTGGATCTTTTTAAAAGTCCAATTTTCATTTCCATTTGTAAATGTACATCACATTTTGGGTTAATCTTATTCCTAGATTGTTAGTAGAACTCTTAATGCTTATTTTACAGAATAAGAAGTCATTTCTATGCCGTAGCGTTTAAACATACCAAATGTGGTCTTGAATTGAACCTCCATATACCCGTAGGAAAGATATGGGTACCAAATTATGATAAAATGCATTTTACTGCAGTTATAATTGCTTAAAGTAGAAATGGCATGATCCTAAGACTGTCATAAAACATGCAAATCGAACTCCTAAGTGAGACAAAGGAAATTTCTCCCGCCTGGAATTTCGCGTTCCAATTGGCCCAAGCGCCAGGGAGGAGGAATTTTTCGCTACCCTAGAAAAGCGGAACACTCCGCGTTCCGTTCAGTTGAGTTCGGTATTTTCTTTCGTCTTGTTTGTTCCTGCTTGTTCGAACCCTCCTCATCAGGGAGACCATCAATGGCTCCCGTTTAGGGGGCTTTATATTTTATTTTCTTTAAGTCTTTTAGTTTTGTTTCGTCTTCGAACTTCAGCCGACAACTTCAACTCAAAGTGAACCTTTAAACTGCGCGCGAGTCTGCTCGCCCCGAAGACACGAGGAAACACGCCCCGCTCTTAAAGGAGCTCTTCTTCAGCAAATACAAAGAGAACCATGTGCCATGCAAGTATCGATTATTGAATTGAACTTACAATGTGATTTCTTTGTTGTCTCTTACGGGTTACTGTCTGTGATTTTTGCCATGCTGAGATCATCTCGGTGATCTCTCTCGTCCTGAAACTTTAGTTTCACTTTCTCCCTTCCTCTCCCTCTCTCATCTGTTATCCGTTTAGTCTTGTATTTTGTTTACGTGTCCTGTACATACATATTTACTCGTGTAAATTGTAGAACTTGTATTCCTTAGTTCGATGTAGTATTAGTCCAATTATTAAATTCCATATGCCCTTGACTGACTCTGATTTAATTGCCCATGTTACTTAGTCCCTGAAATGTTCGATCTTAGCTATATGCTTTATCTTGGTAGGCTACGATTTAAGTAACCTAATTTTAGTCTACAAACACCGAGAGTGTCTTTTCAAGGCCTGGAAAAGATACTCTTTCTCGTGTTTGTAAGAAGGATAATTTTCCTTGAGAGTTAAGTTAATCTTACGTATGTTTGCTGGACAAACAGATTGTTTGATAACTAAATTAATTCCATTAAAGTTATCCCATAACTTCGAGCTGAAATAAGAACAATTGATGTATTAATGACGAACCATAACCCGTTATGGTAATCGTTCATATATCAATCTAGTTCAGCTGCGATAAATTAATGTAACTGTAACATACAAAATATTAATCATATTCATGATTAATTATTAAAATTCCCTATAGATCATTTGAGCTAATATTAATATTAATGTACAACCCATTGTTCTTACATGTTTATCACCTTCAGGTGGTGGATTGGGTGTGCAGGGTTGGTCAGTATTGATCTTAGTTTATTCAATGTTCTGGCCCCTGCCACTTGCTGAACCGTCTCTAGTTCAGCCCCGACCACCGAGCCGGCCTTCTTAATGAGCTTGTCCACTCTGTTCCTGTCTGTTGTGCGGACGCCGTCTCCCCAACAGGCCACAGCAAAAAACAGAGCACTGGCCACCCCTGTTTGATAGACACTGCAGAGCAAGGGTTGACCGATATTAAACGACCTTAGCCTCCTTAAAAAGTAAAGTCGGCTTTGCCCCTTGCGGTACACCGCCTCCATATGGCTCTTCCAGTCCAGCTTACTGTCAAGTTGCACACCAAGGTACTTGTGATTGGCCACCAGCTCCATCTCAGTGCCCCCGATGGTAATAGGTGTTGGTTGGATCCTCCTCCTCCCCCTCCTGAAGTCCACAACCCTTTCCTTGGTTTTTGTGGTATTCAGATGGAGATGATTGTCCACACTCCATTGCACAAAGTTGTTGAGTGTTCCTCTGTACTCCTCCTCATCACCTCCTCTTATAAGGCCGACAACTGTGGTGTCATCTGAGAATTTCTGCAAGAAGCATCTGTCGGTGTTATATTGAAAATCCGCTGTGTAGATGGTAAACAGGAACGGAGCCAGTACAGTTCCTTGAGGCACCCCTGTGCTTGAGACACTGTTCTGCAGATGTACATACTGTGGTCTGAGGGATAGGTAGTCCAAACACCACAGGACCAGTGATGTAACCACCTTCATCCTTCCCATCTTCTCCTCTAGCAGTATAAGCCCTCTGCAGAATATAAATGAGGGCATCATCAACACTGATGTTGGGCTGATATGCAAACTGTAAGGGGTCCATTTGAGTTGACACACTAGTCCTGATGTAGCGCAGGACTAGTCTCTCAAACGTCTCCATGACATGTGAAGTGAGCGCTACCGGTCTGTAGTCATCGGGTTGGATGATTTTTCTTTGGAACAGGGACCAGGCAAGATGTCTTCCACAACCTTGGGACCTTCTGTAAACGCTGGCTCATGTTGAACAGGTGTGTTAAAATACCACATAGCTCTGCAGAGAAATACCACATAGCTCTGCTAAGCAATCGAGAAAACTGTAATAACATCAGTAAATAAGGAAGGGAACAACTCAATGTAGTTTGTATGACTGTTCATTAGTAGTTACTTAGTTATTTTTCTTGAACCTTAATTAGTAGATAATTAATAGTAGTTCTTCAGGAGGTATGACAGAATTCATTAGTTATTGATTAACTAACTGATACTTAACACAACCATAAAATTCTATTACATACAGATTAGTTAACACATCTTCCTTAGTAGTTAACAGTAGTGAAGAAGTAATTAATGAAGAATTACCCATTAGTTCTTCAGTAATTCCTTATTAGTTATGCAGTAAGAAACAGTATTCTGAAGTTTTACCACATTTTCTACACATTTCAGTCCAGTTTAGAAAGGGATATTAGATTGTATGTTACATATATACTTACATCATATTAATTAACCCTCTCAAGGCAGGTGTTGCTGATTTGCAACAGTTAAAATCTAACTACCTTATTACTCCAGATACATATTTTATGAGTTTTTTTTACTCAGAAGTACCACTGCAGGACTTGGTTGTCCATTAGCAACAAACAGTTTCCCACTTGCTCACCAGATGGCAGTGTAGATCTCACTTCCAACATGTCTGTTTCCATGGGTTCCCTGAAACTGATTTTCTTGGCATCAATTTCGTGCAAGTATCACTATCAACCTCCATTAATTTGAAACTAAAATTGCATAAGAAGAATCATAAGTGTATATAGACACAGTAAAATGCCAATTAGTAGATTTTATCTCTTCTGGATTTTTCCCCTGGTGCAGCTCTATTTCAACGTTGCAGATTTGCAACGTGTGGCCAGATAGGTACCACTGGATACCACATGCTTTATCTACTAGTTTGCCTATATTTTGAGCAACAGTTTATGCTAGGGTTATTTTCCTATCACCAGTGTTTACGTATTACTTTGAGGTGTCACTGAGGGTATATCATATGGAAAATGTAATAATTTGGAGTGAAGTTACAAACAATCAGAGGCAGATTTGATCAAAAGCAATGGCACAATACCATGTTCATTTGACTGTGCAGTGAGGAAAACTGATGTAGCCTAAATTCCATGGCACTTTTATTAGTACAGATCATTGTGTCAAAGCATTTTTTGGCAAACTACCTAACAGAATACTCTCTATGCAGGATTTGCAGAGTGTAATGGCAGGCAGACGAAAGTTTTACTCAGCCAGGGAAGTCATTGAGTACATTTGCGAATCAGAATCTCCTGAAGCATACGAGTCTGACTCCAGCTTTGATGATGATAAGCCACTGGCAGCAATACCAAAAGCTAATCTCAACCACCTTGATGTTGAAATTCGTGGCATGCATGCGGGCGGTGGCACTGGGGTCCCGGATGGCGGTGGGCCTCGGCCGGGCCCGGCTCCGGTCGGCGGGGGGTTTTCTTGGGGGCGGGAGGGGCCCCCGGCGGCTGGCATGGGCTCTTCGTTCCGGGGGCCTGCATTCTCGCCTCCCCCGGACGGGGTGCCGGGTCCGGGGTGGTGTTTTGATCGGTTCGTGGACGGGTCTGTGTTTGGGTGTGTTTCTCGCCGGTCTGGCTTGTGTGCAGTTGTTAGGGGTGGCCCGGAGCTGGGGGCGGCCCCTTCTGGGGTGGAGCGGTTCATTGGTTTGCGCGTCTTGGTGGCCGTGGTGCGTGTGCCGTCGTGCCGCGTGCGCTGGCGGGTGGCGGCCCGGTTGCAGCAGTCGTGGGACGTGGGCGATTTGTTGGTCTGCGTGCATGCATCCACGTGGGCGGCGGTGCCGGTGTGGGGCGGGGGCCTGGATGCGGTCCGTTGTTCGGGTTGCGTCCGGTTCTTGGGGGGGTCCGTGCCGGTTGTTTGGGGGTTGGGCCGGGGGGGCGGGGGGGGGGGGCGCTCCGTTGGTGGGCGGATGGTCCCCTTCGGGGGAGGGATTGGAGTGGGGCAGTGTGTCGGGGGCGGGCCGCGTGGGTGGGGGGTCGGGGTCTTTGCTCGTGCGGGTGTCGCTGGACTGGTCTGTGGCTTTGGGGTGTGCACTGGGGGGGGGGGGCGTGGGCGTGGACTTGGTGTTGCCGGTGGAGTGGCACGTTGTTGGTAGCAGTGTGTTGGGGGTCCGGTGTCTCGGGTCCTCGCTGAGTGGGGCGTGTTTCTGGGTCGCTTTGTCGTGTGGTGCTCCAGGAGACAGTTTTTGTCTTTTGTAAAGCACAGAAGTACTTTGCACTTCAGGCAGGCCATTTGCGTGTAGCCATTCTTGCACAGTCTGCATCGTCCACGTTTCTCAGCATGGTGGGGAAATGATCGCATCGGTCTAATCTGACATCAACCGATGGTGCAGAGATCCTCTGAAGTGGAGGTGGAGGTGGGGCAGCTTGATGGGACGTTGGATCATTTTCCAATGATGGTCGTCCTCTTTTCCTACTGTTTATTTGCAGGAGACAGGGGCTGTTTCTTGGGGTGCCACGTGGCGGGGTGGCTTGGGGGCGTGCCCTGCTCGGTGGGGATTTGGGATGTTGGATTTTCAACATGTTGTTGTTGGCAGTGTGTTGCTTTGCCGGCGGCGCCGGGTCCGCGCTCGTTGGTCGCGGTCCCTTTTCCGGTGTGTGCTTCGGGGTCGTGGACTGGTCCGGTGTCACCTGCACGGGTGGGGGCCTTGGTTCCCCATTTGTGCGGCTTGTTCTTGGTGTGCTGTTTCGTTCCGGTCTTTCCTTTGAGGGGGATCGTCTGCGGTGGGGTGGTTTTCTTCTGGTTCAGCCTTTGGGCGGTTGGCGCGGACTTTCTCGGGAGCTGGGCGCGCCTTGAGTGGTGGATCGTGTCCGGGCTCGCCCTTTTGCTTCGCATTGGTGTTGTCGTTCGTGTGGATGTGTGTGCGCGGATTGTCGGGTCGCTTGCGTCCCGTGGCTGTCGCGGTTGGGTCGTGGCGGGTTGCCGTCTGCCGGTGCGTGCGGTGCGGTGGCGTGCATGCTGCGGTCGTCGGGGTGTGTGGACCGGTGGGTTGCTCTGTTTCGGAGGGGGTTGTTTTCGGTTCTGGGCCGTTCTTCGTGGCTGCGTGCGGGTTGGATTGGTGGGAGGTGTGTTCGGGCACGAATTTGTCCATGGGCTGGTCGGGGTGCCGCTTTGGGCTTGGTGTTTCGTCTGGGGGGGGGGGTGGGGGTGCGGGTCCTCGGGGTGGGGGGTCTGTGTCGGCTGCTGGGGGTTTCCTCTGCCTCCGGGGGGGCTCTTTGTTGGCTCGGGGGGGGGCACTTTGTTACATTGTTTGAAAAGTTGTATATAAAAAGTTATTGTTCATATCATATTCAGTCGTCAGTGTCTAATTACCACAATGGGCCAATGTTGCAAATCTGCAACATCCCAGAACGCCTTGCATGTGAAGGTCTCTCTAAAAAAAAAAGTCAGGATTCTATTGTACTACCCCATATGATAATTTTCCCCAAATATCAGATTTTTCCTGTTACTAAAACTTAATTTGAGCCTGAGAGGGTTAATTCATATCATAATGAATAAAGTCTGTGAAAGGTTTGATATTGTGTAGTTTGTGATCCTCCATCAGCAGCTGCAGTTTCTCTCAGCTGTATCAGTGCAGTCACTGTGACGTCTGACTGACAGAGGTTTTTGTACGACTCTTTATCACTGTGTGAACACACCACTACCACTGCTGTGATAACTCTGACAGTAATAATCTCCTGTATCTTCAGTCTGGACTCCACTGATGGTCAGAGTAAAATCACTGCCAGATCCACTGCCACTGAATCTAGATGGAGTTCCAGTATAAGGTCTTGTTGCCCAATATATGAGGAGTTTAGGAGCTTCTCCAGGTTTCTGTGAGTACCAGGCTAAACGATGATTACCACTACTAGACACATACACATCACTGCTGGTTTTACAGTTTATTCTGACTAATTCTCCTGGTTGAACTGCTGGTATTGATGGACTCTGAGTTACAGTGATCTGTCCTCTACACTCTGGAAGAAAACACAAACTAAAATAAAAATGATATATATGATGATATACAGTATATGATACATACTGTATAAACATTTCACATTTTAAGATAATTAATAATCATTATAAAACTGTATTACACAAACCTTGAATAAACAGTGTGAGGGTCCAGATGAAGATGTTGATTGTGTTCATTGCTGTAGTTTAGTCTTGTGTGATGATGAAGATTGTGTTGTGTTCTGCTCTCAGTCATGAAGTGTTAAACTCACAGCACTATAAACACTCTCAGAGCACTGAAGCATGTGCTGACAATGCAAAGAAGTGGGCAGGATTTACAACAGCTTGTGCTGATAACAAACTAATATACACTAGAGTTACAGAATCATGACTTTATTTTGTATTTTTATTGTGACTCCTGAGACACTGAGGATGTGCAGATGAACGTCCATCTCTGTGTCCATATTCAGTCATGTGACCATCATCACTGCTACACTTCCACTAGATGAAGCGCCATCACTAAAGTAAGATCATGAATCATGAGTCTGTTCAGAAAGTATCAGGACTGATTGTGAATCTCTAATCAGAGTTCATGGTGTCACTCCATCTATCATGAAGCCTCATGTGTGTCTGAAATCATCAAATGGAGAAGAAACAGGCTGTTAAAGATGGAGACATATTAGAGCTTGTTCACGTTTCATGATCTTGTGTGGAGATTCATAACCAGTCCAGATACTTTTAGAACAGACCTTGAATATGAAAACATGCTTGACTGTGGAGAACATGCAAAATACCTTTTATATTTTCATTGTTGACACTTTCTATTGACTTTGGCTCTAATATTCAATAAACTCATTATTTGAAGAGATTTTCACTGAAGATTGAAGTCTGAAGCTGCAGGTTTTTCTGTGAATCATGATGATTGATCTGCATATGAAGAACAGAAGCATCATTATGAGAAACTCCACAACATCATCCATGATCAAAGAGGTCAAAGGTCACCTCAGAGGTCACAGCTCATCAAATATATTTCTTTAAACAGTGTTATATCAGAAAGCATTTAGTCAAATCTGAATGAGTGAGTGTTGAGAAGAGCTGAGGATCTTCTAATATCAGTGTGTTGAAGTGTTGTTTCTCTCTCTCTGCTGGAGTGTGTGTTCACTCGAGTGGAATAGAGGTTTTTGTACGAGCGTTTCATTAGATTGTATCACTGTGGTACACATTCGGTGGAGGAACTAAACTGGTGATCGGTAAGTCTGTCTATTTAATCACCTAATAAAAAAATACAATTTAGATTTCAGAAAGTGTTTTACAGTGGAAACAAGAACATTTATTATTAATAATGATTATTAGATATTGTGGTGATACTTTACTTGAAGTCTTTATAATGTGTAAAGCATTATAAAGGTATCAATAATGTAGCCTTACATCTTTGAAAAAGTATAACTAAAGTAAATAACTAAACTAATAGTAGCTAAAGTTAAAAAGCATTGTACTATTTGCACATTCCTTGTTACATCTAAAATTGTTTGTTTGTCATGAGTTTTAAAGTATTATAATTTCTTAAGGTGTAACAATGAATAGATAATATTATAATGTGTTAAAACCTTTGTTACAATTATTGATGAGATCATACATGCATCATAATGTGTAAAACAATATATAATTAATGCATTAAAAATACTTTTATTATGCAATATGTATAAAGGCTTTAATTAAAGTGTTACTGATATTGTTGTATACTTATTTAATCTAAAACAATGATTTAGTTCATCTTTTATTGTAGAAATCATACATGGCCTGATAATAGATAATATGTGTTATAACTGCTGTTACACTTATTGATTAGATCATACATGCATTTTAATGTATATAGCAGTGCATAATGAATGCATTAAACATACTTTTATAATGCAATATGTATGAAAGCTTTAAACAAAGTTTGTTGTGTGTGTGTGTGTGTGAATGTGTTGTGTTTGTCTCCTGCAGCTGGTCCCACAGTGAAGCCCTCAGTGTCTCTGCTGCCGCCCTCTTCTCTGCAAAAAATATCCAACTGTGTCGGATACGGGTGCGGGTCGGACACGGTGGAAACGCGGGTCTTAACACGGGTTCAAAACAGTCACGTGCAAATGTAAAAATAAATGCATATTTTTAGAAACACATCTACAAAACTATGCCTGTATTTCAAGTTGATAAAATATATTTTTTTAGTTTATTTGAGCCCGCGCCCTCCCATGATTCTCTAGGCCTAAGAGGTTACATTCACTTTTAAAAAATCACAACCACTCGAACTGCTGCATGAGTCGTCGAGATGGATAGTGAGGAGTTGAAAAAAAAAAATAGCTAGAGGAGATTATAAAGTTGTGGACAATACTTCATCGAAACTCAAGTCCAGTGTGTGGCAGAAATTTGGAGTCATCTCTGATGAAGAAAGCAACATTGTGAAAGGCTTTGCTGCATGCAAAACCTGCCTTAAAGGTCCCATTCCATGGATTATTTTATTATTTTATAATGTTTCCTGGGGTGCCCTTATAATGTTAGTATGTTTTTTAGATCAAATTTCTTTATAATTTAGAAATAAAAGGCATATTTCCTAGCCTGATTTCATCCCCTGAATAGAACACTCTGTTTGAAGGGGCGTGTCTGCTGAGAGACTTCAGCGTAAACGCCCTCTGCTGTGATTGGCTGACATGCTTGCATATGAAATATCTGGCATTACATGTGGAACTATCTGGAAAACTTTTACTATTACAGCTATTATACGTTTTTACTATTACAGCTATTAACGAATCGTGAGAAGTTTTTTAAGTATTTAGATCTATTTCAATCACATAAAAGGTTGCAGTGATGAGCATTGAGCAGATGACAGCCTGTTGATCACGTGAAAAAAGATCTTATCATTGCAACGCAGTTTCTGCACTCTCACTAATGATTTCACCAATGCAAACATGAGGTATATAAATACAGTAAGAGCTTCGTTGTGCAGTGTAACGTACTCGGTTTCTAACGTAACCTCGGTTCTCTCTAGAAGAGGGAACGAGTACTGCGTTTGAAAGAAAACCTCTTTTCCACGAGATACTGAAGCACAAAAATTATCCTTATAATTTTGAATTATTGTAAAGCGCGTTGCAGCAGCACACAGCCATAGGCGAGACGGCTCGCTCGCTATTGGCTGCTCTGCGGCAACTGCATCAGCCTATCGAGCGAGGCCTGAGGTGACGTCAGGCCAATGAGGACGCTTCGCGCCCTCTGCGTCACGTCCCGCCGAAACGGGCGTGGCCTAGCTCTATAAAGGAAGCGCGAGAAGGCTGATTCTCTGGTTTTTCATCGCCGAAGCGAACCAGAGTGAGTTGCATGCACGGCAGGGAACGCAGTACTCGTTCCCTCTTCTAGAGAGAACCGAGGTTACGTTAGTAACCGAGTACGTTCTCTTACGAGAGGTCTCTCGTACTGCGTTTGAAAAACGCACTGGGGACCCATTGTAAAGCGCCGTGCGTGCTGGGATCGAACACCAATAACCCTGGAGGCAAAGCCCAGGAGTTACAGTGCATAATCACCAAAGGGACTCACAGAGAGTCCTGGAAACAGGAGGGGAATTCCTCCGTCCATATACATCAGCGTCCGTAGATGCAATACCAAAATGACATCACATAGACAAGGCGAAGTAAGCCTGTACTAATGCGGGAAACGCGGGTCTTACGCAATGCTGCCCATGGCATAAGCAGTCGGTGGCGCGCAGCGCCCACAATCTTGGTATCTAAATCAGACAGCACTGATTCTTTTCATACCGACAGCAGCTTAGCCTGCAAAACGGGAACCTCTAGGTTATAAAACCTTATAAATGTAGACGGCGAGGCCCAGCCTGCCGCCATACATATGTCTTGCAAGGAAATCCGGCTAGACCAAGCCCACGAAGAGGCGACGCCTCTCGTGGAGTGCGCTCTGACACCCAACGGGCACTGTAGGCCCTTGGCAGTGTATGCCAGCGCTATTGCATCAACTATCCATCTGGATAGGCTCTGTTTCGAAACAGCCAGTCCCTTGGAACGTCCACTGAACGAGACAAATAGCTGCTCAGTCTGCCGAAAAACAGACGAGCCATAAGCTCTAAGACACATAAGCCCTTAGCGCCCTTACTGGACAAAGAAAGCTTGCGTCCCCTTCCTCGCCCGACACCGGCAGGGCAGACAAGGAAATGACCTGAGCCCGAAACGGTGTGTTGAGGGATTTTGGAACATAGCCATGCCTAGGTTTGAGTATGACTCTTGAGTCGCTTGGCCCAAACTCTAAGCACGTTGCGCTCACGGAGAGCACGTGCAGGTCACCTACGCACTTCATTGAAGCGAGAGCCAACAAAAATACTGTCTTGAAAGACAAATGTTTGAGGCTAATCGTTTGGATAGGCTCGAAAGGGTCACCTTTCATGGCCTCCAAAACCGTAGAGAGGTCCCACATAGGGACTGAGGGAGGTCTGGGAGGATTCAGCCTCCTAGCTCCCCTGAGGAAGCGGATGACTAAATCGTTCCTTCCTATTGACTGACCGAGCGTTGACTTAGCAAACGCTGCGATAGCCGCCACATAGACTTTGAGCGTGGAGGGGGCTCTGCCCTTATCCAGCAGCTCCTGTAGGAAGGAGAGAACCTCCGTCACCCCACAGTTGAAGGGTGAGAAACCCCGAGCTGTGCACCAGCTGGAGAATACCGACCACTTTGAAGCATAGAGCCGTCTGGTAGACGGAGCTCTAGCCTGAGTGATAGTATTTAGCACTCCCACTGAGAGGTCAGCGGGTACCCGTTGAGCGCCCACACATGGAGGGACCACAGCTCCGGGTGAGGATGCAAAATCAAACCCCTGGCCTGAGAGAGGAGGTCCCTCCTCAAGGGCACTGGCCATGGAGCAGTGTCTGCTAACTGCATCAGAACTGGGAACCATGATTGGCTATTCCAGAGTGGTGCTACAAGCAGCACTGAGCATTTCGTTTCCCTGATCCGTTCTATCACCTGAGGCAGGAGAGAGACGGGGGGAAAAGCATAGAGCGGGCAGCGCGGCCACGTTTGGGACAACGTGCTCTCGCTCTTGGAAAAGAACACAGGGCAGTGAGCGTTTTCGTGGGACGCGAAGAGGTCCACTTCCGCTCTGCCGAATCTTTCCCACAACAGTTGGACTGTTTGGGGGTGTAGAGACCATTCATAGAGACGTTGTTCCTGGTCAGTCTGTCTGGCCCCAAATTCTGCAGCCCAGGCACGTGCACCGCTCTCAGCGAGCGCAGGTTGCGCATTTTGGCGATTTATATAGGACACCACTGACATGTTGTCCGAGTGGACTAAGACGTGGTGGCCCTTTATTTGGGGATAAAAACGCGTCAGCGCGTTGTCCACTGCCAGCATCTCCAGGCAGTTGATATGTTGAAGCTTCTCCCGTTCTGACCACAGGCCGAAGAACGGTCTGCCCTCGAGCAGCACTCCCCATCCCGAGGTGGAGGCATCTGTCGACACCACTTTCACTCTCGAGGAAGTCCCCAGGCTTACACCTGATTGGTACCAGTCGCTTGTTTTCCAGGGATTCAGAGCTGCGAAGCATCTCTGATCGACCTTGAGACGAAGCTGACCGAATGTCCACGCTCTGCGCTTTCAACCAGAACTGCAGAGGGCGCATGCGAAGCAAGCCCAGCTGAAGAACCGATGATGCTGAGGCCATAAGACCAAGCATCCTTTGAAGTGAGCTTCGCTAAAGAGATGAAAAATCAGAGAATCAGCCTTCTCACGCTTCCTTTATAGAGCTAGGCCACACCCGTTTCGGCGGGACGTGACGCAGAGGGTGCAAAGCGTCCTCATTGGCCTGACGTCACCTCAGGCCTCGCACGATAGGCTGATGCAGTTGCCGCAGAGCAGCCAATGGCGAGTGAGCCGTCTCGCCTATGGCTGTGTGCTGCTGCAACGCGCTTTACAATACTTCAAAATTATAAGGATAATTTTTGTGCTTCAGTATCTCGTGGAAAAGAGGTTTTCCCCAGTGCGTTTTTACAAACGCAGTACGAGAGATCTCTCGTAAGAGAACTCAGTAATAACCTCTGTGAAAGGTTTGATATTGTGTAGTTTGTGATCCTCCATCAGCAGCTGCAGTTTCTCTCAGCTGTATCAGTGCAGTCACTGTGACGTCTGACTGACAGAGGTTTTTGTACGACTCTTTATCACTGTGTGAACACATGTCTACTGTTGATATTGTGTTTACTCTGACAGTAATAATCTCCTGTATCTTCAGTCTGGACTCCTCTGATGGTCAGAGTAAAATCTCTGTAAGAACCAGATTTACTGCCACTGAATCTAGATGGAGTTCCAGTATTACGGGTTGTTGCATAATATATGAGGAGTTTAGGAGCTTCTCCAGGTTTCTGTGAGTACCAGGCTAATAATTGATAACCACTCCACACTTGCACATCACTGCTGGTTTTACAGTTTATTCTGACTTCTTCTCCTGGTTGAACTGCTGGTATTGATGGACTCTGAGTTACAGTGATCTGTCCTCTACACTCTGAGAGAAAACACAAACAAAAATGAAAAATGTATATATGATGATATACAGTATATGATAAATATATACACTTCACATTTTAGGAGAATTAATAATCATTATAAAAACTTTATTACACAAACCTTGAATAAACAGTGCAATGGTCCAGATGAAGATGTTGATTGTGTTCATTGCTGTAGTTTAGTCTTGTGTGATGATGAAGATTGTGTTCTGCTCTCAGTCATGAAGTGTTAAACTCACAGCACTATAAACACTCTCAGAGCACTGAAGCATGTGCTGACAATGCAAAGAAGTGGGCAGGATTTACAACAGCTTGTGCTGATAACAAACTAATATACACTAGAGTTACAGAATCATGACTTTATTTTGTATTTTTATTGTGACTCCTGAGACACTGAGGATGTGCAGATGAACGTCCATCTCTGTGTCCATATTCAGTCATGTGACCATCATCACTGCTACACTTCCACTAGATGAAGCGCCATCACTAAAGTAAGATCATGAATCATGAGTCTGTTCAGAAAGTATCAGGACTGTTCTACATTTCACTTCAGAATTTTCGCTCACCTACTGTCCCCCTAAAGCAAGGTGTCCCTCAGGGATCTGTTCTTGGGCCATTATTATTTATAATCTATATAATACCTCTTGGTCAGATCCTCCGCCGCCATGGTTTTAACCCTCTGGGGACCAAAAACGCGCCCGCGCGTTTTGCTCGTTTTTTTTTTTTTAGCAATGAAATTAAACACTAAATGCTCTGTTAATTTTGATCTTTCATTTTTGTGTAATACATCAAACGATCCTGTTCAGTTTCTATTTTTTTTCTGTATACTCACAATAAAAATAAAGTGTTTTGCTTTTTGACAAATAAAGAAAAATTAACATGATTCGATTTCTGCCTTCTCTCTGTCAGTAAACTTGTAACGCTCAGCCTAGATTATAGGTGATACTACACAAATAAAACTTAACGGACTTGACCCTTCTTAAATGTTATGTCTGAATGTTAAGCATAAAGAACTCACGGAGAACATCCATTCAGTTAAACCCAAAGTGTATTTACAAAACAATAAAAAATAAACACCAAGCTGTACCCAAAATATATATATACATCTCATATCAAGAAAAACAAAACAAAAAAGAAAGAAAAATACCTCGTAATATAAGCGGAGGAAGTGTCCTTATTAGTCCCGTATCGTGTACAGTAAGTGTGTGTGTGTGTGTGTGTAGTAGAATCGGCCTCACCGGCTAATTCCTAAAAGTCCGGGAGCTCGACGTGAAGCAACGCTGTCCTGTAACGAAATCCCAAAGGCAAATAATCCAAAATTCTGATAATTCCGCAATGTAGATTTTCCAGTCACAGTCTTGAACAGCTTGATGAGATATAATCCAGCGATCGATCGCAAATCTCTGAGCACTGAAAAGTAGCTACTGTACGCCGGGTTTTTTCCCCTCCTTTTTAAACGGAAGTCCAGTGAAAACAGCTGATACGAATGACGTCACGGGGATTCCCTGGAGCTGTGCGACAGAACTCTCGCGTGAGTAAACGGGAACTCAATCACTTTTCCGGGCAATAAACACAGGTAGAATAATTATAACATAGCAGCTGGTTTATTAGATTAATTTGACTAATATGCTGCAATATAAATATTCTTCCCTTATGTGGCCGCGCTACATAAATCCCCCCCCCCCAGCCAGCGGCATCGGAGGAGCGCGACCATAATAGCGCTTCAGGTTTACCACATTTAATACATCGGTTCTAGGTGGGTTGCCCCAGCACACAGTGTAATTTATTGGCCCTGTTTTACTCTTTATTTCTGCTGGACCCTCCCACTTGGGCGCTAGCTTGGCAGAGAACTTGTTTGATGAACTAGAGAGGGGATGTGTTTTAATCCACACCAGGTCACCGATTTGAAACTGCGCATTTTTTCTACGGTAATTATAATACCTGGCTTGTTTGGCTTGGCACATCCTCATCCTATTTTTCACCTCATCCGTCATGATTTTTTGTCTTTCAACCAGGGAATAGGCAGCTTGATCTGGAGAAGGGGATCTGTGGATAAGACGTTCCAATGGTCCCAGAATTTGCCTACCGAGCATGAGTTCAGAAGGTGTTTTTCCAGTGGTTTCTTGCTGTGCGGTGTTAATCGCATAGCGGAATTCTGGCATCCACTGGTCCCAGGTCTGATGTTGTTGATCCACATATGAAGCAATCATAGTCTTTATTGTCCGGTTGAACCTTTCTGTTAAATTGGACTGTGGATGATAACTTGTAGTGAGTTTCTGAACACAACCCCATGTTTTACACAGATCGCCCAGAATGCTGGAGGTGAATTGGGGACCCCTATCTGACACCAGGTATTTGGGTACTCCCCACCGTGTAAATATCTCCTCCCGGAGGATTTTCACAATTTTCTGGGTCTTGCTGTCTCTCAGTGGGAACATTTCCACCCACTTAGTGAAATAATCCACAATGACAAGGAGGTACGTGTTCTGTTTTCTGCTGCTAGGTAATGGTCCCATTAGGTCCACCCCTAACATGTGTCCAGGTTCTGTGATCTGAGTACTCTGCATAAATCCAGAAGGTTTGGTATTGCTGGGTTTATATTTCTGGCATATTTCACAGCTTTTGACGTATTGGCACACGTCCTTCCTGATGGACGGCCACCATGCCACGTCTAGGATTTTAAGCAGAGTTTTCAACTGTCCAAGATGGCCTCCAAGTGGATTATCGTGGTAGTAATGCATGAAGTCAGAGGTTAATGATTGTGGTACTACCAACTGATACTTCTCTCCCTTATTTCTCATAGGGACTTTGCGATACCACACCCCTTGGAGGTCTTCAAAGGTGATGGGTTGATCTTTGACTGATCGAGGTTTGAGGTTAGACTGCAGTTGAGTGATAGTAATATCCAAACTTTGAGCTTTAGTGATTTCTTCCAGAGAGCGAGGTAATGTAGATGCATGGTGTGATGATATGGATAGGCAAGGGGCAGCATCTACAGCAGGCATCTCCTCGACCCGGGACAACGCATCAGGTCCCATGTTGAGGCAACCTTTCCGGTGATGGACCTGAAAGGGGAACTGTTGCAGGCGAAGTGTCCAGCGGGTTAGGCGTGAGGAGGTTTTAGGGCAGTTGAACGCCCATGCCAGTGCTGCGTGGTCAGTGAAGACGTTGAAGGGTCTTCCCTCCAGGTAGTGTCTCCACTTTTCTACAGCCCAAACCACTGCCAGACATTCCTTTTCAGAAGTGCTGTAATTTTTCTCTGCTCCAGTTAAGGTCCTTGATGCATATGCCACCACCTTTTCTCCCTCCTCTGATTGTTGAGTGAGGATGGCACCCAATCCAACCTCACTGGCGTCGGTGTGAACCTGGAAGTCTTGGTTAATGTCTGGTTGTATTAACACTGGTGAGTTTTGCAAAGCTTGTTTAAGTGTATCCATACTAGTTTGACACTCTGGAGTCCATTCCCACTTAACTCCTTTCTTTTTGAGGTGGTTCAATGGAGCAGCAATGTCAGCAAAGTGGGAAATAAACTTATGATACCACCCGGCCAGACCCAGAAATCGTTGCAAGGCTTTGAGATCTTGCGGTGGGGGGAACTCCGCAACGGCTCTGGTCTTCTCTCGATCAATCTCCACTCCCCTCTCAGAGACTATATGACCGAGGAACTTGAGCTGTCGCTTGAAGAAATGGCATTTCTTCATGTTCAGCGTCAGGTTGGCTTGGGTAAGTGTCAGGTACTGTCTTGCTGTTAAGCTTCCTATAATCCACACAAAACCTGTATGAGCCATCAGGTTTAGGGACCAGGACCACCGGTGAAGACCAAGGCGAGAAGGAAGGTTCAATGATTTTATCTCGCAGCATCTGATCGACTTGTTCCTCAATTATCTGCTTCTTAAGAGGAGAAACTCTGTACGCTCGTGATTTGAGAGGTATGTCATCTGCTAATGTGATTTTATGCTGTACTACTGACGTCTTACCCAGGATGTTAGAGGTGGTGCGTGGCCAAGCAGAAATCAACTTCCGTAACTCCTCCTGATTGTCGGAGTCCCACGTAGTGATCTCGGGGGGAACAGACATGAGTTCGGGAAGTCTGCCACTTGATGGTAAGGCATAGTATAAGTTCAGCTTAGCAGTCATATGAGAAAGGTCTTCACTAGGCAAGGTAACTGGCCCGGTTGGTATCTGTGATGGCAAGAAAGGGTAATAGGTGTATCCTTTGTCGGATCTTAACCCATATCTGCTTAGTCCCACTTCCAGGACCGCTCTCGTGGCCCTCAGGAAATCCAGACCAGCGATAAGAGGAAATGCGAGGTGAGTATCTTTTAGGATATAAGTATCCATATTGCATTCGTGGTCATGCCATTGAAACCTAATCTTTTGCAGGTCTCTGGACTGGTGAATCGTTCCGTCCGCCATAATGAACCTCTGTGGGCTGGAGGTAACGACTGATGGAATCTCACCTTTCAACTGTTTCCACAGGTTTTCTTGCATTAATGTGTAAGTACTACCTGTGTCTAATACCGCCTTCACTTCTTTGCCATTTACCCTTACAGGCACCACCAGAAGAGATGAGACTGGATGGGGTTGAGCTATTGTTACTCCGGCCAGGTTTTTGTTGAAGGTACGTTCAGCAGATTTCTTGTTGGTCTTTTCTTTGCTATTCTGAGTGCCGACTTTTTGCCAGTAGTCTTTGGCTCCCATGTGGTCCTTTTCCACCATAGATCCAACTTTCACTAGTTGCTCAACCGAGTTGACGGTTCCCCTCATACACCCAGCAACCCTGGGGTTGATGTTGTTAAGTATACGATTTACTAGTTCCTCCTCAGAGATCTCTGGTTTCCATTTCAGACATAGAGCCCGGTAGTCATATGCGAAGTCCCTCAGGCGTTGTCGTGGCTGCTGAACCATTGTCCTCAGCTTTTCCTCTACTTCTGAGAGGTAATCATCTGGAAGAAAAGCAGCCATGAATGCCTTTTTGAAGGAACTCCAGTCCGTTACCTTGACCTTTTCCGCCTTCCACCAGCTCAGAGCGGGTCCCTTCAGCACTGTGCTCAAGGTTCCTAGGAGTTCAGCACTAGGAAGGGGTCGGATCTCCAGGAAGTTTTCACATTGCTCGATGAAGTTGAGCACTTCCGCTGTCTCACAGGAGTCACCGAAAGAGGGGAAATCTATGCGGACAGGAGGTCGGCCACAGAATGAGGATGAACCAGCCACTACTGAGGACGTCAGTACATTAGGGATTTGAGCAATCCTAGGATGCTGAATGTCATAAGTATCGTTGAGAGGTTTATGAGTGTAAATTTTCTCTCTAGATACCGGCACTTGTGTAGGTGGATAATGAACAGAAGAAAATTGGGAGGCATCAGGCGAGGATGCCCGCAATCTGGAGAGTGTGGGAGTGCTAGTGAGTCTCAATTTCCTCATTTGACTTTCCCATTTAGCATCTCTCCTAAGAAAACAATCTGTTACGGCCTTTTCTAATTTTTCCAGCGCCCTTACAAAATAATCCTCCAACCCTGCCAAGCTAGTATCAACTGCCTGCCGGAAGCTTGTTTCCCGATTTAATATACTGTCCATTGACTGTTTGAAATCTTGTTCAAAAGTATGTACTTTGTTATTTAGAGCCAATAAATCCACTTTACATTGAGTCATCTCTGATTGTAATGATTGTACCATCTCAACATTTTGTATACAACTCTCATCATCATCATCATCAGAGTGTTCATCATCAGAAAGGTACAATGAGCTAATCATTGAGGTTATTTCTGCAGTAGGATTACGCCTGGTCACAAATGGGCCTGCAGTAAAATCAGCCGCATCCATATCATTTTGTACATTTTCAGAGGTAACTGGGTCATCAGGATTTACATCGGCATTAACAACTTCAGCAACTTCATCAGAATTATTCACATCCATATTGCCAAATGAGAAAAAAAAATTCCACAAACAAACACAATAATAAAGGGTCCCCGTACGGGCCACCAATATGTAACGCTCAGCCTAGATTATAGGTGATACTACACAAATAAAACTTAACGGACTTGACCCTTCTTAAATGTTATGTCTGAATGTTAAGCATAAAGAACTCACGGAGAACATCCATTCAGTTAAACCCAAAGTGTATTTACAAAACAATAAAAAATAAACACCAAGCTGTACCCAAAATATATATATACATCTCATATCAAGAAAAACAAAACAAAAAAGAAAGAAAAATACCTCGTAATATAAGCGGAGGAAGTGTCCTTATTAGTCCCGTATCGTGTACAGTAAGTGTGTGTGTGTGAGTGTGTGTGTAGTAGAATCGGCCTCACCGGCTAATTCCTAAAAGTCCGGGAGCTCGACGTGAAGCAACGCTGTCCTGTAACGAAATCCCAAAGGCAAATAATCCAAAATTCTGATAATTCCGCAATGTAGATTTTCCAGTCACAGTCTTGAACAGCTTGATGAGATATAATCCAGCGATCGATCGCAAATCTCTGAGCACTGAAAAGTAGCTACTGTACGCCGGGTTTTTTCCCCTCCTTTTTAAACGGAAGTCCAGTGAAAACAGCTGATACGAATGACGTCACGGGGATTCCCTGGAGCTGTGCGACAGAACTCTCGCGTGAGTAAACGGGAACTCAATCACTTTTCCGGGCAATAAACACAGGTAGAATAATTATAACATAGCAGCTGGTTTATTAGATTAATTTGACTAATATGCTGCAATATAAATATTCTTCCCTTATGTGGCCGCGCTACAAACTCCCATTTGAAACGCGTTCGAAAATTATCTATAACTCCGCGAAAATTCAGTCAAACAGGCAAACAGACCCATGGGCATAAAGCCGGAGATCGCATCTTTTAAATGAAGTAACTTATATAAAAAACAAATATTCTCAGCTTCTGTATTTTGTATAAAAAGAGAGCGACTCCAGTCGATCTCATTACGAGCCATTCAAAAGTAATGTGACCACTCCCCGGAGAGCGTGTGCTATTCAAATGCAAATTCTGAGAACCATTTCAGTCTGTGAAACGCCCCCACATCAGCTGTAAACACAGCGCGTCGCGATCGAGTGAGGCACAATATAACCTACCTTATGGAGAAAAGATTCCTCAGAACAGTGCTAATATGAGGAGCAGATCCCGCTGAGGAGTGAGGTAGGCTGTTTTCTTTTCTCAAGTGTTGATGTGGAATAACGTTAGTGTAGGCCTATGCAAACCGCAAAAAGATGAATCGCATTTCTATAATATGACTCGCGTTTCTGTGAGATGAATGAAGGGTACATATTTGTAAAGACTGTTTAGCCTAAATATGAATCGCGCGTCTGTGTGTGAAAGAATAAACTGCTTTGCTATAGCCTACTGAGATGAGTAAAAATCGACTGGAATATGTTGAAATAAAATGTATTTGTATAAGCAACGTATTAAACTGCAAATTAGCATTTATATGCCCTAATATTTCATAAAAACAACGTTACAGTCAGTCACTTGTTGACTAGATTTGGGTACAGTTTTTAGGCTACTGTAGAATATACTGCCACATCAAATAAGCTTTTGTTTAGCAATTTCTGCTCATATCTAACGTTATATATATATATATATATATATATATATATATATATATATATATATATATATATATATATATATATATATATAAATAAATACTATTTTTGTCAAAAATAAAGTCATTGACTAAGATGTTAGATGTTCCAATGTTGGCTATATTCAAACTAATGAATACATATGATAAAATGTAGGCCTATAATCTTTTTTCTTTTTCTTTTTTACAAAGAAAGAGTACACTTGAAATATTGTTGAAATTGTAATTATTGTTGTAATTGTAACATTTTTAATAAAATAACAAAACATATTTACAAGAGAGATGTAAGCGAAATCTTAAATGGTCAATATAAGTCTTCTTCTAAATACATCTTTTGTCCTTGCATTGTGGCTCAGTCAGTGTCACACCTGAATGAATGGCTAATTATGCAGAGTCATTATGCAGAGTGGGTGGGACATTGTAATCTAAGGTGTAAACTACTCCTCCCCCTTGCATATTGGCTTTCCAAGCAAAACCTGTTTTACACCATTTAAATCAATGTATTTTTTTTTTGTGAACGATAAAGCAAGACTATTTTCACAACATTTTGAAGCTAGAATGCAAAGGGACAACATCCATTAGTCAAAAGTCTTGTGGACACATATTTAATATGTGTTTTGTGGTCTTAATTCAGCAACTTTCATTTAAATTTTTTCCAATAACCACGCATAAACATTATTCTCTTAAAAATACAAACATCTACATACACGTTGCTCGCATATTATGGTAGCCCTGTTTGTGCTATATAGAGTGAATTTACACCTTTGCCATTAACATGTTTATAAATAACTGAAAAAAGCACAAATGTCAGAGCATGTCAGAACATCTCAAGGACCCCAAAAACAGCTTGGTCCCCAGAGGGTTAATTATCACTTTTACGCTGACGACATTCAATTATATACTACCTGTACATCAACTTTATCTCTCACAACTGACAAAATCTCTGCTTGTGTACATGAAATAAAAGATTGGCTTCATTCAAATTTTCTAAAACTTAACATGGACAAAACTGAGATTATTTTCACTGGACCCTCATCACTCAATAATAAAATTCCTACCAACTTCACCTGTGAGATCGCTGGCTCTCTTATCAAACCATCTAGTACTATTAAAAATCTTGGTGTAATTTTTGACTCCTCTCTATCTTTCCACTCTCACATTAATTCTATCACTAAATTGGCATTCTTTCATCTACGTCGTATCACTCAGCTCCGTCCCTTTATCAGTATCTCAGATGCTGAAACTGTCATCCATGCATTTGTCACCTCACGTCTTGATTACTGCAATGCACTTTTCATTGGCCTATCAGCTAGCTCCATTTCCAAATTACAATACATTCAAAACTCTGCTGCCAGACTACTCACCCACACCAAGCGTTCTGCACATATTTCCCCAATTCTGCATGATCTTCACTGGCTTCCTGTGGCTTACCGTATCAAATTCAAAATTCTCCTTCTCACTTTTAAGTCTCTGCACGGACTGGCTCCCCCCTATCTCTGTAACCTGCTTCTCCCCTACACCCCTACTCGCTCTTAATCTCTGAATTCAAATCCATGCTCAAAACTCACCTATTTTGTGAATGTTATAATTCTTTTTTTTCTTTTTTTTTTTTCTTCAAAGTTATATCTGTTTCTGCTGGTTGCCGCCCCATCTACCCAATTCTCACTTACTGTACTTACACTCTCAACTGCCTACTGTTGTTCTGTTTGCTGTCTTTGTCAACTGCCTTTATTGTTGTTTGTTTATTGTAAAGTGTCCTTGAGCTCTGGAAAGGCGCTATATAAATAAAACGTATTATTATTATTATTAGGACTGATTGTGAATCTCTAATCAGAGTTCATGGTGTCACTCCATCTATCATGAAGCCTCATGTGTGTCTGAAATCATCAAATGGAGAAGAAACAGGCTGTTAAAGATGGAGACATATTAGAGCTTGTTCACGTTTCATGATCTTGTGTGGAGATTCATAACCAGTCCAGATACTTTTAGAACAGACCTTGAATATGAAAACATGCTTGACTGTGTAGAACATGCAAAATACCTTTTATATTTTCATTGTTGACACTTTCTATTGACTTTGGCTCTAATATTCAATAACCTCAGATTATTTGAAGAGATTTTCACTGAAGATTGAAGTCTGAAGCTGCAGGTTTTTCTGTGAATCATGATGATTGATCTGCATATGAAGAACAGAAGCATCATTATGAGAAACTCCACAACATCATCCATGATCAAAGAGGTCAAAGGTCACCTCAGAGGTCACAGCTCATCAAATATATTTCTTTAAACAGTGTTATATCAGAAAGCATTTAGTCAAATCTGAATGAGTGAGTGTTGAGAAGAGCTGAGGATCTTCTAATATCAGTGTGTTGAAGTGTTGTTTCTCTCTCTCTGCTGGAGTGTGTGTTCACTCGAGTGGAATAGAGGTTTTTGTACGAGCGTTTCATTAGATTGTATCACTGTGGTGGACTTTCGGTGGAGGAACTAAACTGGTGATCGGTAAGTCTGTCTATTTAATCACCTAATAAAAAATACAATTTAGATTTCAGAAAGTGTTTTACAGTGGAAACAAGAACATCATTTATTAATAATAATGACTATTAGATATTGTGACAAAAAATACCAAAGTTTAACCAAAGTTAAAATGTTTAATAATATTTACAAATTCCTTGTTACGTCTAAAATTGGTTGTTTGTCATGAGTTTTGGTGTATTATAATTGATAAATATAGAATATAAATATAGAAACAAGAACAACATTTATTAATAATAATGATTATTAGATATTGTGGTGATACTTTACTTGAAGCATTTATGTATAATGCATTATAAAGGTATCAATGCTATGTTATAATGTCATATATGTTTTCATAAATAAGTGAAACCAAAGTTAAAATGTCTTATAATATTTGCTAATCTCTTTGTTACGTCTAAAAATTGGTTGTTTATCATGAGTTTTAGTGTATTATATTTTTTTGGAGGTGTAACAATGAATAGATAATATTATAATGTGTTAAAACCTTGGTTACAATAATTGATGAGATCATACATGCATTATAATGTGTAAAACTATATAATTAATGCATTAAAAATACTTTAATATGTATAAAGGCTTTAAAGTGTCACTGATATTTTTGTATAATTATTTAATCTAAAACAATGATATTATTATAAGAATAGCATTATTCCTTTCAACAACAAGAAATATATATATATATAAAAAAAATGAAATAAAACTCTAAACATATTTCCACACTGTGTCTCACTATGAGTTTATTCAGTTTATTACAGGTTTGTTTTTCTTTCATTTATTTCTACACTGAGTTCATATTTAGTTCATCTTTTATTGTAGAAATCATACATGGAAAAAAGAGATTTGACATCAGAATGTAAATGTTGCTACTTTCTGTAGTTCAGTCAATGATACTGAATCTCTTTTGCTCATGTTGTGCTTATAATTCAGTGTTTTGTTCATTCTGTATGATTCAATTGTGTTTTAACTCTGTTTGAAATTGAGTTACATTTTCAGTTCAGGTGAATATCTCAAAATGTAAGATATTTATGTTCAGAGTGAATAATTGCTGGAATTAAAGCAGTCAGATCGGCCTGATAATAGATAATATGTGTTATAACTGCTGTTACACTTATTGATGAGATCATACATGCATTTTAATGTATATAGCAGTGCATAATTAATGCATTAAAAATACTTTTATAATGCGATATGTATGAAAGCTTTAAATAAAGTGTTACTGATATTGTTTTATAATGATTTATAAAGCAGTGTGTGTGTGTGTGTGTGTGTGTGTGTGTGTGTGTGTGTGTGTGTGTGTGTGTGTGTGTGTGTGAATGTGTTGTGTTTGTCTCCTGCAGCTGGTCCCACAGTGAAGCCCTCAGTGTCTCTGCTGCCGCCCTCTTCTCTGCAGATCTCTGGAGACTCAGCCGCACTGCTCTGCCTGCTCAGCTCTTACTCTCCACAGGGGGCGCTGGTGAGCTGGACACTGGACGGGTCAGAGGTCACCGAGGGGGTTCTGACCAGCGCAGAGAGCCAGCAGGACGGCCGCTACAGCCGCAGTAGCGTCCTGACCCTCAGCAAAGCACGCTGGGAAGAGGGAGAGCTGTACGTCTGCAGAGTAACACATGATGGAGCTCCTCATGAGGTCTCGTTCCACAAGAGCTCTGAGTGCTGATGTTTCTCTCCTGAAGATGAGCCGTATCTGAGTGTCCTGTGTCAGGCAGGATTCACATGAGTCTAGTGCTGCAGCTGGAGTGATTTACAACTCAATACTGAAAGAGTGTGTGTGTGTGTGTGTGTGATCTTTCAATCTGCTGTGTTTGCTGCAACATTCAATAAAGCTTCTCAACAAGTTCACTTTGTGTCTGACAACATCATTCAACTAACAGATGAAGATGCAGGTGCTTTTCAGAAGGTTGATGTAGCAGTAAATGTCAAATAAAGCTCTTGGGGTTTGAACATGGTCTCTGGAGACAGAGCTGCTCTATTCTGAGAGGATCACAATCACTCCACCCTGACAATGCAAATGGGCTTTTCAGTCTCACTCTTTGATTGGTTACATGATCTGGACTGGAACACTTTCACTTCTGCTTTAGTGAAGCAGTGCAGACAAACTGATAATTTATAGGAGATTAAAATGTTTAGAATATAAAAAATATCATAAAAAAATCAAGAATCAGCCGTTCTGACAATAATTGTTACATAATCATTACATTTATAGACAATGGTGTAAATATATATGAAAATGTTATGAAAATCATAACTAATACATGATCACAAATGAAGAATCAGTGTGTTGTTAATAAATGTTAATATCATAGTGTATTTGTTCATTGTTCATACATGTTTATATTAAAGTGTATTTGTTAATTTTATAATAAAATCCCTTGGTTGAATTTGTGTTTCACTGCCAGTTTCTGCCCAGCCGACTCTCAGCCAGATCTGTCTTACAGTGCCTGGGCCAGACCTGTGCCATATCAGTCAATAAGAGTCACTTTACAGGGTGTGGGCCACATCTGGGCCAGAGGAAGCTCTGTGTGTCCATGTTCAGTGTGTTGGGCCAGTTTTGGGCCGGGGACCCAGCCAGAAGTGTAGGTGGGCCAGGCAAAGTTTGCTCTCTGGCCTGCTGTTATCAACTCAAGAGTGAACCAGAATCATGTTGCAGAATCACAAGTGAGATCATTTGTAGCTGTATATTCGAGTGATCAGTATGTCAAAGTGTCATAAATATACAGTTGTATCTACAGTAAAGAGTGGGAGAGTGACCCAACTCTCTAAACGTGGATTACACCTGGTGGGACTCGAAGGCTCTTTATGAATATAACTGTAACTCTGAGAGCACAGTTGAATGACTTCATTGAAATGGAGTATGGGACTATGACTCCTGTCCATCATCATGTGCACACTGGCCTGATCAGGACATCTGCAACTTCTAAACCGTCCAGACTGTGCTCTACTCGTCCCGACCGCTGCTGGAAGAGGGTTCAATCATTCATCAGTTTCGGCTGTGCTAATTTCTGTTATGATCTACAATGTGCACTTCAAGAAAGATGTACTCGTTCTGTTTAAAGTTAAAGCGCAACACAAAGGTAACGGCATTATTATTATTGAAGTTATTTTTCTGAACACGAATGGCACATTTTCGGCTTTTAATGTGTGTGACTTTTAAAGTCTGTTAATTTCTAGAAACGAAGTTCACCCGCAGGGGAACCGCCTAACTCATCTGCAAACTCGACTGGAAGAAACAAGCGTCTTTTAGAGGAAATGTTCTCTTTTATAGAGATATTATCTTGCTAGAGAATATTCTCCTTTGGAAATAAAGGAAGTGTTGAAGTGCCCAGAGAAACTCTCTTGCTGACAGATAGGGAACTCAGTAATATTAAAGATCTGTCCTCTAGTGGTGAAGGATGGAAGAGCAATTAAAGAGATTGACTTTCCTACAGTTAGATTGCATTGTAGTGGCAAGTTTTACAGGAACAAGCACCACTCACATTTTCTCCACATTATAGTCCGGTTTAGTAAGGGATATAAGATTGTGTTTCATGTTTACTTACATCATAATAAATGAATAAAGTGAAAGGTTCCGAAATCTCGCCTGAAAACAAAGGGAGATCGAGCCTTCTCGGTGGCGACACCGAGGCTTTGGCTCCCTGTTACATTAAGTCCTGCGATTCCATTGAAGGTTTTAAGTCTGTGTTGAAGACATATTTATTTTCTGTTGCTTTTAACTGTTCTTAGCTATATGTGGTACGGAATGATCTGTGTCTATTGATGTTTGTTTTTATGTTACTGAAATGTGGAATCTGTAAAGCACTTTTGGTCAACTTGTGTTGTTTTTAAATGTGCTGTAGAAATAATTGTTTTGATTGATTTGATTGATAAAGTGTGTGAAAGGTTTGATATTGTGCAGTTTGTGATCCTCCATCAGCAGCTGCAGTTTCTCTCAGCTGTATCAGTGCAGTCTGACTGACAGAGGTTTTTGTGCGACTCTTTATCACTGTGTGAACACCCAGCTACTACTGATATAATGTTCACTCTGACAGTAATAATCTCCTGTATCTTCAGTCTGGACTCCACTGATGGTCAGAGTAAAATCACTGCCAGATCCACTGCCACTGAATCTAGATGGAGTTCCAGTATAACGGGTTGTTGCATAATATATGAGGAGTTTAGGAGCTTCTCCAGGTTTCTGTGAGTACCAGGCTAAGTAATTACTATACTCCACATTACTGCTGGTTTTACAGTTTATTCTGACTTCTTCTCCTGGTTGAACTGCTGGTATTGATGGACTCTGAGTTACAGTGATCTGTCCTCTACACTCTGAAAGAAAACACAAACAAAAATTAAAATCATATATGATGATATACAGTATATGATAAATATATTTATCATATTAAGATAATTAATAATCATTATAAAAACTGTATTACACAAACCTTGAATAAACAGTGCAATGGTCCAGATGAAGATGTTGATTGTGTTCATTGCTGTAGTTTAGTCTTGTGTGATGATGAAGATTGTGTTCTGCTCTCAGTCATGAAGTGTTAAACTCACAGCACTATAAACACTCTCAGAGCACTGAAGCATGTGCTGACAATGCAAAGTGACTCTGTATTTAAATCATTATCCTGAAGACTGTAGATCAGACACAAACAGTGCCGTGTCTGCAAACAGGAATTGGCAAAATTCAAGCGTGCACAAAGAAAACAAATGAAAAGTGCTGAATTTTGAATCGTACTGTTAGACAGACAAATAAAGATTTATTCAATAAATAAATAAAATGCACATACATAGATAAACAAAACAGATGAATACAAATAAATACAATGTAGCCTACATAGGAATTTAAAGTGAAAATGCAATAAATGTATTATTGTAATATATAAAATGTCATATTATTATTATTATTTACAGTGTGTGTTTGTATAAATAAATCATTGTATATTTACATTGTACTAATGTAGTGTTTAACCAGAAGGAATATTTGAGGGTGCCACATTTGTAAGGGCACATGGACTACTTTGTCTAAAACTGTTAACCCTTTGGGGTGTTCAGCTTCACACATCTGGATACCAATAGTACTTTGTAGTATAGTGTATCGGTTTCTTGTTTCACCGATAACTCTCTCTACATGGATTCTTACTGCGGCAAGTCCATGTGTGGACTCCAGCTCTACTGGGCTCAATCGTTTCCTTCCTTTAGTGAAAGCTGGGATCTTCAGCTCAGCATTATACAAGCTAATAGATTCTGCCACGTTAAACCCTCGATCGGCCAGTATTACATCACCTGCACTGATGCATTCCAGAAACCCAGAATTTTCCGTGACACGTTTGTCTGATGTTC